>NC_081366.1:76926555-77282388 GCF_030684315.1 Stegostoma tigrinum | reverse complement strand
AATGGACCAGATCAGATCCTCTTACAATATTCTAAGAAGGTAGCCTAGAGCCAAACATTTTCTAATGTTAAACGCAAATGTAAAGGGTCCCAATGTGTCTGGTCAAACTACTCAACATTAAGCAAAACACAATTTATTTAAATAGTGTAGTTAAAATGTAAATAAAAATAGAGGAATTTAGAATAACTTAACTCTATTGGAAAACTTAAATAATAGATACAGTAACTATTACTAATTAATCAATATCATAACATACCATAAACACATCCCTTGGCAAAAAGGCACATTCAGGCGTGGATTCTCACATGCAGTTCTCCAATCCAGGAGGAAAACAACATCAAGAGAAGATTCACTGGAGGAGACATTCACTGAAGCTTCTGACTCTTTAAGACATTTCTGATGTCACTAAGAGACCAAAACCCTGAAATCCTGATCTGTGAGAGCTGGCCGCACCCATTCAGGTTGTTTTAAAAAAAACCCAAGGCCTCTCAAGCTGTTTACTCAAGTAGTGTTCAGTAGCCAGGTTAACACCGCTGCCTCAAAACCTCTCTACAAAAAATAGGACAAAATGGGCGGCACGGTGGCTCAGTGGTTAGCACGGCAGCCTCACAGCGCCAGGGACCCGGGTTCAATTCCAGTCTCAGGCGACTGTCTGTGTGGAGTTTGGATGTTCTCCCCATATCTGCATGGGTTTCCTCCGGGTGCTCCGGATTCCTCCCACAGTCCAAAGATGTGCAGGCTCAGGTGGATTGGCCGTGCTAAATTGCCATAGTGGTCAGGAGTGTGTGGGTTATAAAGGGGTGGGTCTGGGTGGGATGCTTCAAGGGGCGGCATGGACTTTTTAGGCCGAAAGGACCTGTTCCCACACTGTAGGGAATCTAATCTAATAACCTCATAAAGTGACAGCACAGTCACAAACCTCTCAGCATTTAAATAAAATGCTTCTTTTTTGTTTTTCCTGCCAAAATGACACTTACGTTTCCTCACATTACGCTCCATTTGCCATATCTTTGCCCGTACATTAATGTGCTGAATTTTACCAGAGAATTGACTAAGTGTTGATTTCAGGGGAGTGTCACGATTGGCTTCTCTCCCGCTGACCTTAGGCAGGGTTTTCTCATGCTGTTCCCTGGAGGTTTGTATGTTTGGCTGAGGGGCTAATGGTGCAAAGCTACCATCTGTGACATAATGACTGAACATCTGCAAGTCAGAATCCTCCCTAAACAATACTCTAGTTCTGCGGATCATGCTGTGGTATTCCAAATAGCTGGGACCTCCTGGGATTCCTAGTGCCGGCGTGGTATTTACAGGCCAGTTGTGAACTAGGTCAAGCTCTACCAGCCAGGGGCCGTCCTTCACAGTGTACAGAGTGGGAATGTCCTGTCTGTCTCGCAGAGTGCCTGCCGTCTTGTGCAGTGTAATGCCCTCTTGTGAACAGCTAGGAAAACCTCGGAAATGCCTACCTTTCTTGACCACCGGCAAAAATGAAGTAACAACAAGCAAAGAAAAGAGTTGGATTTGTTTCTAGGAACAAACTTGACAGTAACAACAGTTTACAGTCATTGAGTGATGACTGCCCCCAGCTCACATTGATATTAGTAAGTGTCAGTGTAGTCCTGGCTGTCTTGTTGCCTGCAATGTTGCATTACTCTCTCCTACTGGAAGTGCTGTTCCTCCTGTGCCAGGTCCTCTTCCCTCCTCCTCCTCAGAAGAAGAACACAGCTGCAGTCCCGACACTGCAGCCTCCATCACATCGCCTCTTCTTCCCCTCTAGTTGTACAGGGCACAGCGAGCTCAGAAATGAGCTGTAGCCAGGTATTCTGGCATGACTGGAAGCATTTGTGGTTTGAGAATTGGGATCCCACGCAGCTCCCGGTGGCTCCTTGGAATATTTAATGCAACAGGCACCTCTGATGGCCACCAGGATAGGGTGGACACCCAGCTGTTCAGGCCCCAGAGCAGCGAGCACAGCTCTGTGACAGTGTCCCTAGATATCCTCAATCTGCGGCCACCATCAAGGATGGGAGACTCTGGGCCTGAGGGGGCCTGCTGCTGCATGTTCCTCACATGGAGGCCATTCGACAGCTGCTGGAGTTCATGACTGCTGCACCCGTCTGCTGTATTTCTCAGCACCTTTGTGGGAGCGATAATCCAGCCGTGGCTAACGCTGTGGCCAATTGCAGAATAAACATCACACACACACACACACACACACACACGTGACAGTCTGACACAGTCCTCCTTCGAATCAAGGGACCTTCATCCAATGTCTGCAGCCCAACCCTTTCCCACAATGCAATGGGAGATTGCCTGTCCAGCAGGATTATTGAAATCATGTGTCATTCACCCATTGCCCAGGAAGGACAGCCTTGTATGTGAGAGCATGGTGGTAATTACAGTTCAAGATGTGAGGAATCAACTCTGTGCCTTTGTGCAGCCAATCAGATCTCAGATTGTCTCTGTGACCAGGAGCCCACTGGTTTGAAAGTTACCTCTGTTTGTCTTAACATCACTGAGAGGGCTGTGATCGCTCTGGAGTGGCCAATGACACAGTCATTTATGGGCGGCACGGTGGCTCAGTGGTCAGCACTGCGGCCTCACAGCACCAGGGACCCAGGTTCGATTCCACCCCCGGACGACTGTCTGTGTGGAGTTTGCACATTCTCCCCGTGTCTGCGTGGGTTTCCTCCGGGTGCTCCGGTTTCCTGCCACAGTCCAAAGATGCGCAGGTTAAGGATTGGCGGCGCTAAACTGCCTGTAGTGTTCAGGGACATGTAGATTAGGTGGGTCATAGGGGGATGGGTCAGGGTGGGATGCTGTGAGGGTCGGTATGAGCTTGTTGGGCCGAAAGGCCTGTTTCCACACTGTAGGGATTCTATTCTATGATCTAATAGTCAGTGCTTGTGACCAGGACCTGTATACCATGCAGTCGGACGTTGTCTGTGTTTCACATGAGAAATGTGTACAAGGGGGCATAGCTACAAATTGAGGGGTAATAGATTTAAGACAGATGTCAGAGGCAGGTTCTTTACTCAGAGAGTGGTAAGGGCGTGGAACGCCCTGCCTGCCGATGTAGTTAACTCAGCCACATTAGAGGCATTTAAACAGTCCTTGGATAAGCACTTGGATGTTGATGGGATAGTATAGGGGGAGGGGCTTAGATTAGTTCACAGGTTGGCGCAACATCGAGGGCCGAAGGGCCTGTTCTGCGCTGTATTGTTCTATGTACTAAATGGAGCCTTGCTCTGGGGGGATGAGTAAAGCCGTTTTCCCTTCCCATTGAGGGTGAGGGTGAGGATGGAAGGCAGGATAAGTTGTGCTTTGCCAGAGTGAGGTTCTGGACTCAGTCTGGTCATCGAGGAGGGTCCCTTTCTTGCTTGCACTCAACCCATCAGTACTAAGTTTCCGCACGTTCCCATCGAATGCTCCCTTTTCTGTCTCCATCCCCCAACATCTCCCCGAAACCTGGGCCAACAGCTTAATCATGCAAACCATGGTGCTGCAGTGTTCTCCCCACCAGGTCAGAATGGTTTGACTGTGAGTGAACCCCGTTTCTGCAGTAACCTCAATCCTCCGATGTTCTCCTGACCCCCAGCCTTAAATGTTGAGTCAGCTCCTTTCCCAATGATTGTCCCTGTACATCGACAAGCTGCCTGTAATCCCACGCAGGACCTCCCCAACTTCCCAACCACAGCAGTGGCTGTAATGTTAAGCTGAAATTGCCTTGGCCTGACTGAGGACTAATGCTATTCAGTGTGTCGACCACATAAGTAGTTGCCTTCGATGTGGGTGGGACATCGATGAAGCAACGTTTCTCTTCCTCCCCCCACCATCCCCTCCACATTCTGATCACTGCTGACAACTGTGCCTGGCTGCTTCTGAGTCAGCACTAAACGGCAAGGTGCACTGTTAGCCTTTTATTTCTGAATCGGGCAGCAACGACCGCAGAAAGGCAAAGCGGAGATGTTGTGAGTGAACATGAAGAGCGAGTGAGGAGCCTGGAGATGTTCCCCAGCCTAATCCAACAGGTGAGGGCCTCTTCCTGCATGCAAAATGGCCTAGCAACAGCGGTGCCATTGAAAAAAGTCCTGGTCTGCTTCAAAGTGTAACATTGAAATGATCTGGAATGGAGATGTGCCATGGTGATTCGTTGGTATGTGTCCATACCAACTGCCATAGATTGCAGTGAACGCCCGGAGATGCTGGGCACTGTATCCAGGATGGCCCTGAGGAGCAGGCAGTGAATCAGAATCTGAGCCACCAGGTATCCAATGTCAGAAATTGTCACTGTCCAGTTTTGAGATGCTGTGTAGGAAAACAGGAACCAGTGTATAATGAGGTGAGATCATGCATTCTAAAGAGATGTAAACACATGCAAATAGGCACCTTGCTACTCACCCAGAAACATTCTTGGCTTGCCATTCAAAACCTGGTTGTAGAATTGGGCTTTGTTTCCTCAGTGTCGAGAACTTCATTTCTCTGATCTCGTCATTACCAAAGTCATTCATGGGCTGGGAGAATCAGCCCGTGCCTTTTTGTAACCTCCTCGCGTTCTCTTCAGAAGTTACTGTTCTTACCATCTTTTGAGTTATCAGCCAATTTGGCGACATCTCTTCTCCAAGGTCATTCGTAGAATTTGTAAACAGTTGAGGCCCTAGCGCTGATCCCTTTGGCAGACTAATCATTAACATTCAGTGTTAGGTCAGACAGGTGGACTGAAGGGTTTGACTCTGTGCTGTACATCACTATGTTTTTGTGAGTCATCTTTGTTGAAGTAACAGTTGATTATGCCTGCCCCGACCTCTGCTTTCTCACTCTCCTGACCAGTACAAATCCCTTCATGGGACTACCCCAGTCTACCTCTGTAACCTCCTCTTTCCACATGCTTGCACATGACATCACATTTCTCCTCGTGTGTATTTCCTCCTCCTTACCCCCACTGTCGGTGCCTGTGATTCAATTGTCTAGGCTTTAGGACTCTCTCCATGAACAGTTCACCTTTTGGACAAGAAGTTCTGAAGTTATCACTTTTGTCTGACCAATAGTTGGACACCTGCCCTCACGCTTCCCTCCTCAGCTTGGTATCAATTTTTGCCTGACAACATGCTTGAGAAGCACACTGAGAGATTTTACCATGTTGAAGGCGTTCCCCAAAGCCACATTTGGAGGAAGGGTCACTGGAACCAAAACTTTAACTCTGATTTCTCCGCACGGATGCTGCCAGAACTGCTGAGATTTTCCAGCAATTTGAACTTTTGTTGCCGACCCAAAAGCAAGTTTGCTTTTTACCAGAATATACAGGGGTAGGCTACTGTTGAATTATGGTTTGAAATCTGTTGCTATTGAAATATAACACCATTGGGGAGCACATTACAGAAATAACCTTATGATCTGGTTCTATGAGACATAAAATGATGACTGTGTGTGTGTGTGTGTGTGTGTGTGTGCGTGCGTGCGCGTGCGTGCGTGCGTGTGTGTGTGTGTGTGTGTGTGTGATCTTACTGGTCTTTACATCTCAAACCTCCTGCCCATCAAAAAATGATGCTTTAATCCCTCAGAGATTATGGTAATTTACACAATATCTATGACTATGCAAATTCAATGTGAGACAGTGTTTTCTTTTGCATTTTAGTAACAGTGTAATGAATTTCAGTGTTCTTAAATATCCATTTGAAATGCAGAAACAGGATTTGTCTAAACTCAGGTTATATTTGGAAACAGCATAGTGAGCTCCGCAACATGAGGATAGAGCAAATGTGCTGATAGATAAGTCTGATAATAATGATGAGATGACATCATGAGCTCAGAGGATCATGAAATTGGCTTGTATGTGACTTTGTCTCTTCTTTAGTATATAGCACAAGAAATTTAAAATGTTCTTTTGTCTCGTGCTGTAGCATTGAATGTTATTGAATGAGCCTAATCGCTGATCTGATAATGACTAGGTGAATAGTTTATATCTCCACCTGCTTCTTGTTCCTCCCTGTACCAGTAGTGAGAGAGATTTCGTAAAATGTTTTCTTGAAAACCAAACATTGTTACCTTGCACTTCTGGGAATAAGGATATCTAAAAGAGTTTTACAACGAGTTTAGGAGCATACTGAATTTAATTGTACAGTTGTCATGAATTAAGCAGGGCAAAGGTTGGTCAAGGTTTGGTATGGTAGACCAGTTAGTGAGGTTAGATCACATGGAATCCAGGGGGAGCTAGCCTATCAGATACAAAATTGGCTTGAAGATAGGAGACAGAGGGTGGTGGTAGAAGGTTTTCAGACTGGTGGCCTGTGACCAGAATAATCAGTATTGGGTCCACTGCTTTGTCATTTGTATAAATGATTTGGATGTGAACATAAGAATATTGTTTAGCAAGTGTGCAGATGACACCAAAATTGGAGACGTAGTGGTTAATGAAGAAGGTTACATCAGGGTACAACAGGATCTTGATCAGATGGGCCGATGGACCTGTGCAGTGGCTGATGGAGTTTAGTTTAGATAAATGTGAGGTGCTGCATTTTGGAAAGGCAAATCAGAGCAGGACTTATACACTTAATGGTAAGGTCTTGGGGAGTGTTACTGAACAAAGAGACCTTGGAGTGCAGGTTCATTCTTCCTTGAATGTGGGGGCTGAGGTAGACAGGATAAGTGAAGAAGGCATTTGGCATGCTTGCCTTTATTAAACAGTGCACTGAGTATAGGAGTTGGGAGGTCATGTTGCAGCTGTACAAGACATTGGTTAGGCCACCTTTGGAATACTGCATCCCTGGTTTCCCTCCGGTTCCTTAATGGGCTCTGCAATAAGCTACTCCAGAAAAAACCCACCTCATAGACATTCCACGAATTCCTTTACTTTGAATCTGCTACCAGCCTGATGTTCGCAGTCCACCTACGTATCCCATGTTTATCGTAATAGTGTCTTTCTTACATGCCTTTTCTATGTCCCGAGTGCTGCTCGGAGGCCCATACACAACTCCTATCAGCTCCACACTGTGTTATCTCAGACTCCAGCATCAGCAGTTCTTCCTATCTCTTTCACATACAGACTGTATTTGCATGCGTTTGAGGCACCGGGAGGGTCTGATAATTGAACGGATCCCAATGTAATTTTAATAGAGACACTGAAAACAAAAGCAAAGAATCGATGGCAAATTTTCATAATACCTGGTTCAGCTTCAATTCTGGAGTATTCAAGGCACCAGTATTAGGAAGGAAACGATGGAACTGCAGAGTGTGTACAGGATTCACAAAAGTGGGTTGAAGGACTTGAGTTCAATAACTCCTGCCTAGCCAGCGATGACAGCGATAGCAGTTTCCCTCATCCCATTAATAAATAAAAACAAACGTGCTGAGATTTGAGAAGTTGGAGCATTTTTCTGGGAGAAGTTCAAAGAGATTTGAAAGAGGTATTTAGAATCAAGAAGGGTGTGCAGAGTTGATAGGGAGAAACTGTTCCCATTGGTGACAGAATGGAGGACAAAAGGATGCAGATTTAAGGTCATTGTCGCAAAAAGAGGTAATGATGACATGAGGAAAAGCTTTTCCACGCAGTAAGGGTTTCGTATATATCGTACTCTTCCTGAGATTGTGGTGGAGGCCGGGTCAATTGAAACCTTCAACAGGAAATTGGATCAACATCTGAAAAATGTGGAGGATTATAGGGAGAGAAGGTGGTGGAATGGCTGTGGGTGAATTACTCCTCCAGAGAGCCAGCAGAGATTTCTTGCCATCGACTTGCTCTTTGACTGCAGGTCAAAAATATATTTTCCAAATCACGGTAACCTGGCAATTCGTTCTCATTAACAATACAACATGTTGTCTGTTTCGCTTCAGTTATTAAACTGTACCTGATCACCTGTTGATTTGAGTCCAGCTCACACATCTTGTTCCTAACTGTGTTATTTTCTGAATCTTCATGGCTTCCTTTATCCACTAATGTTGCCATTTGTGTTCCCACAGGCTAATATTCGGCACCCTGTACCCAGCATATTCCTCCTACAAGGCAGTGAAGACAAAGAATGTGAAGGAATATGTGAGTAATTTTGACATTTAGAGGATTAACTTGGAACTGGTCTTACTTAAGAATTCCAGAACAGAAGTCATGTCTCCATATTGAGAATCCCGCTGTTGGGATGTAGTTAGGTAAGAGAGCAAAAAGTGAGAAAGTCTGGATGGATTTGCGAAGCTGGGTCTGCCTATGATATATGTTTACTGTCTTAGATTCAGAGTTAACCAAACGTAGCTTTATTAAGTCCCAAGGCAAAATGTTAAGATTTACCTCCAACTCCAGAGGAGTACTCAATGAAGTTTCAGAACAAGTATTTGACATCCAGTCTACAATTTCTTTTATTCATTCACAGGATGAGGGCATTGCCAACATTTATTGCCCATCCCTAATTGCCCAGACGGCAGTTAAGAGTTGTTGTGGGTCTGGAATCACATGTAGGCATCATGCATTTTACTGGAGCAATTTCCATAGTTTCAATGAGAATGGAACCACGTTTTCAGAGTTTAATTATCCATTGCACCTTCAGCAAAACTTCTATTCAAATCAGGATAGTTTTTCATGAGGGAATTATATCTTTCGGCCACCTCAGTTCCCCTAACCAGAATGTCATTCAGGTGCTGGAACAGCTCAGCAGGTCTGGCAGCATCAGTGAAGGGAAAAACAGTGTTAATGTTTAGGGTCTGGTGACCCTTCTCCAGAGAGTTGCTTTTCCATCAACTTTGTTTTTGTGACAACAAGGTGTGGAGCTGGATGAGAACAGCAGGCCAAGCAGCATCAGAGGAGCAGGAATTTTTGCTCCTGATTTACAGCATCCGCAGATCTTTCAGTTTTTACGTCACTCAGGTGCGGTTGTTTCAGGAATTAATTGATCCTTGAATTCTACCCGCAGGGGCTATCAACCTATTTGAAAAAGTTCTTCAATATCAGTATTAAATTTGGCATTTACTGTTTTAAACCTGCCACCCTTACTTCTGGAAGTTTAGAGTGAGTTTTCTAAATTTACCTTTTCCTTTCTGTTTGTAGTTTTTATAGCTTTGTAAGATTCGATCCCAACCTTTTGATCAAGGCTGACTGACAAGAGTTTGTTCCACATTTGAGACATTTCTGAGTTCATTGTGAACGAATCAGTCAAGATAGTGCTAACTGCATTAGAGAGGAAGGTTTTAGGCAATCCATCTCACCTGAAGCTTTTCACTCTTTTGAAAATTCATTCATGGGATGATAGTGTCACAGGCTGGGCCAGCATTTATAGCCCACTCCAGAGGATGCGTAAGAGTCAACCACATTGCTGTGGGTTTGGAGTTACGTGTAGGCCAGACTATGTAAGGATAGCAGTTTCCCTCCCTAAAGGGTATTAATGAACCAGAGGGCATTTTCCGAACAATTAGCCTCAAATAACACTGATCTCGCTGAGCGCACACCCTGTCAAATGTAGCCTGTATGCCTCTAAGCCTTTTTGCCCTGTACATCCTTTGCTTACTATGATCTGCCTGCACAGCTCATAACACAGCTTTTCACTGTATTTCGGTACATGTGACAGTAAATCAATTGGCAGTGGGTTCAAGGTCATCATCAGACTCTTAATTCCAGAAATTTAGTGAATATCAGATTCCGCCATCCGCCGCAGCCGGGTTTCAGCCCTGGGTCACCCCTGGTATCTCTGGGTTAACAGGCAATAATACCAACAGGCCACCTCATCCCTCTGATTGTTCATTGGATCACTCGACCCAATGCATAACCATTATCCTACTGTACTGTGAAGGGGAAGCTATACAGTCGTAAAATCTTAGCTCAAAAGCAATGGACTCATGGGCACCATTAAACACTGAATTCCAGATTTTCTTGATTGAATTCAAATTCCACCATCTGCCCAACCTGGGTCCCCAAGGCAACACCTAGGTCTCTGGATTGATAATACTACTATGCCATCGTTTCCTCTTTATCCCTGTAGATCTCAATAATTTTCAACTCAAAATACTTCACCAAGGGGAAGAAAAATGCGCCATATAGCTGCACATAATGTCTCAGTATTGCTTTGCTGGTCTATGCTTAATGTGACTGTAATTCCATCTCCCCTTAGACAGAGTCTAGTCTCTGTGACCTCTTTTTAGGTCAGGTCTTTACCAATCACTAAATGTTTTAACCTGAAGATTTCAACATCAGTTTTAAGGAGGAATTATTGCCCTTCAGGAGCTGTTTTAAACTCCTCTGGGGTGAAAGTATCAAATGACTAATGCCTGCAGGCACATTGCGATAAAATGATTGAATCTTTCCATTCTGAAGATAAGAGTTAGCATAGGCAAATGATTTAGTCAGGGTGGGCAAGGTGAGAAGTTTGCATGTCTTAAGTGTGCCATGCTGTTAGTTTTCAACTGATTTCATTTTTGCTATTTTCCTGAGAAAGGGTCACCGGACCCGAAACATTAACTGTGGTTTTATCTTCACAGATGCTGCCAGACCCTGCTGAGCTTTTCCAGCAACTTCTGTTTTTGCCCCTGATTTACAGCATCCACAGTTCTTTCACATTTTTTTTCCTCATCTCTTTTCAATTCCACATGTCTGTGCTATTGTACTACCTTCTTCATACTCCCTTACCTATCCCAACCTGATTACTTGTCTTCTCACTTGCTCCCAATTATCTTCACTTGTTCTTTTCTTTTCTATCCTGTGCCTTTGTCCAACACCTTCCTTTTGAAGGGATTTTCAGCGTCTTATCCTATGGGCTGCATGGTGGCTCGGTGGTTAGCACCGCTACCTCACAGAACCAGAGACCCGGCTTCCATTCCACCCTTGGGCGACTATCTGTGTGGAGTTTGTATGTTCTTTCCGTGTCTGCATGGTTCCCCCGGGTGCTCTGGTTTCCTCCTACAGTCCAAAGATGTGCAGGTTAAGGTGGATTGGCCGTGTTAAATTGCCTGTCGTGCCCAGGGATATGGCATACTGGGAGGGTTAGCCATGGGAAAAGCAAGGATAAGGTAGGAGGGTAGGACTAAGTGGGATGCTCTTCAGAGGGTCAGTGTGGACTGGATGGGCCAAAAGGCCTTTTTGCACACTTTAGGTATTCAATGATTCTAAACTCTGCCAAGTTCACGTACTTCAGCTGATAGGTATATTTTTAGCAGCAACTCCAACTCAAAAGTATCCTGTCACTTTCTCTCCAAGCAATAAATCGTCTTGGAACTCGGGTATTCGTTACTGAGAATAAGGAATTCCTAATTTGGATAACAAAGCAAGAGTATTCACTGAGGAACTGGGATGTTGTAGTGTGCTGAGAGTTAAGGTTTTCTTTTAAATTCCCCTTTCCATATGTGCTCTCCCCATAAGCGAGGTTTTGGTTTATTGTTTGCGAGGATTTCGTACTGAGCTATTTTCCTACTGTCAATGGCAGTGTGCCACCCATAGCCTTCCACTTTCAGTGAAGAGGTGGTGGGGAGGCTGGTCCCAGTTGGAATAGGAACTAAATCCATGCTGGTAATTCTGAACCACCAACTAACCATCCAACTAGCTCTGTTAACCAACCAGCCCTGGTCTTTGAAATTCTAAACACTGTAATGTTGTACTGTAATGTGGTGACGAAACGCCTGAAAACGAACCTTCCAGCTCAGCGAGCAAACTCACATCGACATCCTAATTCATACATGTGGATAGATTTTCATGGAAGAGGAGCAGATAGCCCATGCAGTCACACTGAGCAGATCACAGCTGTTTGAAGGTAAAGTCGATGAGTTTATACATGAGCCAGAAGGATCTGATCATCACCAATCCTTTCTGTTGGGAGATTTACACTGCTGTCGTGTTGTGTCAATGGTGGAACTCACTGAAGCTGGGGACAGCAGCTGTCAAGGTACAGCGGGGAAAGATCACGATCTGGAGTCTTTCTGTTGAAGTAGAACAGAGGCCTGTTCAGTTATTGAACCCGCTTGTTACCTCAAAATATAAATAGTTCCATCCTGTGTGAGTTAAGAATGCCCCTGTCATTGCAATGCACAGTAGCTGTATGAGTTGTTTCGTCTGTGTTTCTTTTTCATCGTTGGGAAGATTGTATGGAATGGAATGACAGCCATTTTGAATGTACTTTTCAACGAATTTTCTACAAATAAAACAACGCAAAAATTTACACCGGAGTCACGTTCGCAGGACAGGAAAGTGGCCATTGTTTAAAAATATAGATAATTGTTTATTGTTTAAAAAAACGACTTTTCTGGACTCGAAAATGGCTGCCACATATCACATGATTCAGAAGATAGTAGGAACTGCAGATGCTGGAGAATCTGAGATAACAAGGTGTGGTGCTGGATGAACACAGCAGGCCAAGCAGCATCAGAGGAGCAGGAAAGCTGATGTTTCGGGTCTATACCCTTCTTCAGAAATGGGAAGAAGGGTGCAGACCTGAAACATCAGCTTTCCTGCTCATCCTGCTGTGTTCATCCAGCTGTACACCTTGTTATCTCACATGATTCATAAGTTGGCCCACAATCTTGAAATGTGCAACTCTAATTCGAAGGACAAACTTCCCACCTAATAATTTCACTCTGCAACAAGGAGAGGAGTCTAACTTTTATCTCTGGGTCTGGCCTGACAACAAAGCGACCTAATCAATACTCACCAAGCCTGCAGAGAGGCTACCACCCCACCCTCTATATTGGAAAGTCAGCAATGGATTTACTGAAGCAAGCAGAAGCATTTCCCTTGTTAACCTAACTGACTTATCCATGGATGTGATCAAAACTCGTCTGGTCTTTGAAGAATGTTCATTATACATCTCGGAACCTCTGCCTCTGTCTGGAATTAGAACAGGGCAATGTGCAACAATACAGGTCAATGTTAGACCGACCTAAAGGCCTGCTCAAAACCTCTTTCTGGAAGACCCTCATATTTACCCTCAAACTGCGCCAGTTTCTTGTAAACAGACATCCCCTCACTGCCTCACTACCAACTGTAACAAAACTCCTCAACAACCAGCACTCAGCCATCTGCTTGTGCCTAAATGTTGAACTCCATGAGTGAAGGAACCCTCACTGGACCAAATGATTCACACAAACTAACACCTACACTTTACATTTTCATATTTTTTGTTGTAAAACTCTTATTCCTGTCTTCATGTGTGAGGAAACGTAAGTAAGTGTATGTGAGTGTGTGTGTGTGTGTGTGTGTCTGTCTGTGGGAGTATTGAAGTGCGTGAGAGTGTGTGTGTGTGTGTGTGTGTGTGTGTGTGTGTGTGTGTGTGTGTGTGTGTCTGTCGGAGTATTGAAGTGCGTGAGAGTGTGTGTGTGTGTGTGTGTGTGTGTGTGTGTGTGTGTGTGTGTGTGTGTGTGTGTGTGTGTCTGTCTGTCTGTGGGAGTATTGAAGTGCGTGAGAGTGTGTGTGTGTGTGTGTGTGTGTGTGTGTGTGTGTGTGTGTGTGTGTGTGTGTGTGTGTGTGTGTGCGTGCGTGTTGGGGGTATGGGGAGCCGTGTTTGTTTGTGGGAGTGTGAGTGACGTTACGAAGGCCAGCCTGGGTTTGAACCTGATTCAAACTTGTGTCACTTTCAAATTGATATCACAGCAACAAGGCAGTTCAAAAACTCTCCACAGCTTAGTTCCAATTGAACTGCTCTGCTCATGGGCAGAAGCTGAGGAGAGTGAACAAGTTCCAAGTGTCTGGATCCTCTGTCCATCCCACTTGAATCAGCTAACCACATGTTAGTGGGTGATCGTGTTAGAAAGTGTCTGTTGTTAGTCAGGAGTGCTGGTCTGGGATCAAATCAAAAGTTCTCAAAAGTTCCTAACTCTCGTTTGACTTTCAAGAAGCAATTGGCCAAGGAGATTGGATATTCAAAGACCAGCGATCTGTGACTAGTTGTCTTCCATTATTGGATGACATAATGATGTCATGTGTCCATGCTGGCACAGATACATATATCAGTAAAGTCCCCCTGCGATGTCCCCCGATGGCCTTATTGCCCAGGGCATCGACAAGAGCGTTCGCAATGCATTTCAAAGTTTGATATCCATTTGGCTTAGCACAGTTTTTTCAAAAACATAAGTAATTACTGATAGCCCACAAGAGATCCTGGGTATCTCTTATTACAGAGGGCCAAGAGATGAAAATGTGAGGACCCTCCAATTCATATGGAGCATGAGGCTGAGCAGGAATCTGTGCTGTTCTTGGGTTTGTTCAACCCTGGTCTCTGCATTGTGAGTGCTGCTTCCAGGATGTCAGCTCTGGTAATGTATGTAATAATTTAGGTAGACAGGGTGGTGGGAGAGGGTGTTTAGCATGCTTGCCTTCGTTGGTCAGTGCATTGAGTAGAGCAGTTGGGAGATCAAGTTGCGGCTGTACAGGACATTGGTTAGGGCCACTTTGAGAACACTGTGTCCAATTCTGGTCTCCCTGCTATAGAAAGGATGTTGTTATACTGGAAAGGGTTCAGTGAAGATTTACAAAGATGCTACTGAGACTGGGGGAGCTTGAGTTCTCAGGAGAGGCTGGGACCTTTCTCCCTGGACCATCAGAGGCTGAGGGGGTGACCTTACAGAGGTTTATAAAATCATGAGGGACATGGATAGGGCAAACAGCCCAGATGTGTTTCCAAGGGTGCGTGATTCTAAAACTAGAGGGGCATGGTTTCAGGCGAGAGGGGAAAGATTTAAAAGGGAGCTGAGAGGGAACTTCTTCAGACAATGGGTGAATGTATTGAATGAACTGCCAGAGGAAGTGGTCGAAGCAGATGCGAGCAGAACACTTGGGCTCAATGGAGACAAAGGGACTCGTTCAGCTTTGGAAACCTGGTCAGCACGGACTGATGCATCTGTTTCCATGCCATATGTCTCCATGACTCAGAATGTGTTGAATATTATAAGAATGGACGTTTCCATCCCTCCTGTACACGACAGCTCCCAGGACTGACCAACAGCAGATAGTCTGCCAGGGATATGCCCATTGCAGTGTGAAACAAGGCATTGGAAACCCTGATTCGGGAAAGTGGGATTTAGCTTCATGAGCGGTAGATAAACCACCTTTCTGAAAGCTAAACAGGGTGGCCTAGGGAATAATGAGCCTGAAGGGTGACTTAATAATTTCCAATAGATACAGGACAATATAGGAACGTAGGAAATCTGCCTCCTGAGCCTGACCTGCTACAGTTGATCTGCCCTAGGTCTCTGCTGCTCACAAGCCATAAGCGATTAATAGTCGATTATCTGCCTGCCTCCTCTTTAAGTCGCTTGAGGGAGCTGACAAAAACAGCCAATCGAAGGTTCTCGCTTTGTTAGATTGGTTCGATACTCCAAGCGAAGGTGTAAATCTTGGCCAGAAACGAATGGTTCAAAGGTGCAAGCACCTCCTTGCATTAACAGGAATACTCTTGCTCCCTCGGCTGGACTGGGAAAACAGTCGAGTTTGTCTACATAAAGTAACATCAGGCGTCTCTTACTGGCCCCTGCAATGTGAAGCCACTTTCAGCGATAGATTCTGGAGCTACTCCAGGGGAAGCTGCAGGGCCACAGAACTTTGGGTGCAACATCTAAAAGTGCATTCTCAAAGTTACAATGTGCAAGTTGTGACTGAAGATATTTCAGAAGTTACCAAGAGTTGATGAACCACGAGAAAGCAAAACTGCCCGAGACTGTGGGCTTCCTGAAACACAGGACCCGGCGTCCTCCTCTAGCCTGAGATTTTGCCAGTGCTCATTGACTTTTGCATTTATTGACTTGCCTTTTCACCATTCTGTGGCTCTCCTTCAATGTGATTACAGCAGCACGCACGCACGCGCGCACACACACACACACACACACACACACACACACACACACACACACACACTCTCACTGACACACACACACTGACACACACGCTCACACACACACACAGACACAGACACACACACTTACTGACACACACACACACACACTTCTTTTATCCAAGAATACGAAAGGAATCTGTGTGCTCCTAAATCATTTTGGAATGTTTCCATTTCCTCCACAATGCAGCCAATCAGGTGACATGAAACTGAGCGAAATAGTGCTCTTTTAAATCAATTCCCTGGCTTTGGTATCCAGAGAAACCACAGGGCAGGTGCCTGCAGAATTCAACTCCACGCATCATGGGAAGAGGAAGTTATCTGATGCCTCTTAAATTGTTTTTTATCTTTTTAGGCGAAAAGTTGATTCTGGCTATAGATTCCAATCAGGTTGTAAACTCCAGCGGTTCTTTGTCTTGTGCGGAAGGCAGAAACCGACAGTTGAGTGATGTTTAAAAGATGTTGGCAGGAGTACAGAGCTTTATCATTTGGCTGTTCTCCAAACAGAGAATCACAGAATCCCTACAGTGCGGAAAGAGGCCATTCGACCCATCATGTCTGCATCCCATCCACATCCATACGCACCCCCACCCTGTCCCCATAACCCTGCATCTCCCATGACTGACCCACCCAGACTGCACATCTCTGCACACTATGTGGCAATTTTAGCATGGCCAATCCACCCCAACCTGCACATCTTTGAACTGTAGGAGGAAACCAGACCAGCTGGAAGAAACCCACGCAAACACAGGGAGAATGTGCAAACGCTACACAGACAGTTGCCTGACAGTGGAATCGAGCCCGGGTGTCTGACATAGTGTGGCAGCAGTGCCAACCACTGAGCCACCATGCCAACATCAGCAGGTTAATTGACTTTATAGACGAATATCATTGCTCAGCTGAATCAATCATGGAAAGACATATACACTGTACTTTCCAGTAGGAATCAGTGGGTACTGATTGGGCACAGGGACTGATAACGTTCCTCTCCTGAGCCAGGGAAAACTGATGTACAAAATGAGGGTTGCCAAAGCTACAGTTGTGGAATTTGATCCAGATCAGTAATTAAATGTGTGCTCTGCCTAATCAGGAAGACTTACTGTCTTCAGCCTGGTGCTGCATTTATCCAAGGAGTGCAAGTGATCCCCGACAGCAGGGCACAGAATCATTGAGAGAGTGTACTTTGTTTTTGCTGATTGTTCTGAAACAAAGCTAAAGAATGCACCCCCAAGACAGAATTAGCATCTTTCCCTGAGTTTGGGGTCCCCTCCACCTGCTGATGTACATTATTTTTCGTCCCTGAATGTGGTCAGGTTGAGCGTGTTAGTTATTCACTGCGATGCAGATTCCTAAGCTATTCCTGTCCACCACCTTGGTCCCTTATTCCTCCTGGGCCCATGTATCCTCCCTGGGTCTTTGTCCCAGCCAGTAACTATGCAAAGTCTGAGCTCACATGTCACCAGGTTATAGTCCAATGGATGTATTTGAAATCACAAACTTTCGGAGCGTTGCCCTTTTGTCAAGTGAAGTAGATTCTTTTTTAACATGTTGATATCGTTGTGTTGTCGTTTCAGTGATTCCTTCGCTGTGAGTCCAAAGGAAGAAAATGTTATTGATGTATCTGGTGTAGAGCACCGGTTGGAGGTCCTGTGCAGTGAAGAAGTCTTGCTCAAACTTGTGCAGGGAAATATCGGTGTATTGGGGAGTAAATTTGCTCCCCATGGCTGTTCCATGTGCCTGGATAAAGAACTGTTGTCAAAGGTGAAGGCGTTGTTGTTGAGGATGAAACGAATGAGTTGTAGGATGGCATCTGGGAATCGACAGTTGTTGGTATTGAGTGCTGATGCACTCAGCATCAGTAACTCTGCAGTTAGTTACACCAATCTTTTGCATGAGGTTCCTGATAATTTTTAAGGGATTCGGTAATGAAATAGTAGGCTACCTTTATTTTCAATGATATAACAATTGCATAACCCTATTTGGGACGGCTTAAAATGGGGTATAGATGGTTTGAAAGCGCAGATTTTATGAAGTAAATAGTATTGTTTCAAAGCAATGCCTCATTCCTCGTGAAGTGATTGGAATTTCTTGAGGAGGTGGCTGTTCCTAAGATGAAAGCCCAATGCAAACATTCAAAAAGTATTTTATGAAGTTTCATATCTCATACTTTTGGGGAATGTCAGAAGTTGCATGACACCAGCTTATAGTCCAAAAGGTGTATTTGGAATCATACAAGCTTTCGAAGCGTACCCCTTGCATCAGGTGCAGTGAGAGGAAAGCACACAAACACAGAGTTTATAGGCAGAGAGATCAAGGGCAGCGAGATCAAAAGATCCCCGTACAACTGGCGTGAGCGGAATGTCAGATGTTAAGTCTCTGCAGGTGACCAGGAGTGACAGATGGTGTGTACAGTGTTTATAAAGTCTGTGTCAGTGCTGTGCTGTCCATGATAACCAGGTAGAGCCAGAGGAATATGCAAAAAGTGACATCTCAGGTCAGAAACTGAATTGTAGGTGTGAGGTTTTGTTCAGAATCTGTCTCAGAGTTTAAACCTGGAATCAGGCTGGTTTTATTCCGAAAGAATGTATAAGATGTCACACTGACTGACTGTGACTACAATTTATTAAACAAACATTTATGAAATGATTCACCTCATAGATATGTGTGTGTGTGTTTGTGACTGTGTTTGTGTGTGTGCGTGAGTGCGTATGTGTGTGAATGTGTTTTTGTGACTGTGTGTGTGCGTGTGTGTGTGTGAGTGCGTGTGTGTGAAATGTGTTTTTGTGACTGTGTGCATGTGTGTGTATATATATATATATTTATATATGTGTGTGTGTGTGTATGTGTGTGAGAATGTGTGTTTGTGACAGTGTATGTGTTTGTGACTTTGTGTGTGTGTAGATCCATCTCGGCCTCCTCCAGTAGTCCCCAGTGTCGCAGATACCAGTTTTCAGCCAATTCGATTCACGTGATATCAAGAAGCAGTTGCAGACACTGGACACTGCAAAGGCTATGGGTCCTGACATCATTCCAGCAATAGTACTTGTAGAGACCCAACCAGCTTCCACCAAAATTTAGTATCGAGATAGCGTAGACACTAAATTTTGGCAAGTGTAAGGTGCTGTATCCCAGATATGATTTGATGTGTTTACCACTAAGCATTAATCAAATTCTCCTTTGTTCCTACAACACAGTTAAGATACAACATAATGAAAAAACAGTGTAGCAGTATATATGTCGCAGAATATATTTTCTCTTGAAAAACTTAACAAGATAATGTATTATTTAACTACTGGTTAATGACTGATCCAATATAGGCAGCATCCCATAAACACGCCCTTTAGTAAATTGCAATGCAGCAAAAGCAGTTATTAATCTCACGTGCTGTCTCTCTTCAGTCCCGTGGAAAGAAACACTGAGTGAAACGATCTGCCCCTTCTGATTTCAAAGAGAAAAACTCTCCAAATCTTCTAAGAGAGAACCCTAGCTGTTTGCTCCAGGAGCTAATAAACGAAATGAAATTGAAAGCAAAACCAACATCCTCTGGGTCTGAGCCAGACCCCACCTCTCATGATTATTTTACTTTGAAAAAAATAGCCAGGGAGAAACTCAAAGCTGTTTACAAACTGCCTGCCAGCACCATGGTGACAAGAGAAACAGTAGGAAACACATCTCTTAAAGGCACAGTATCACCACATACTGAAGACTTGTCCTCCAGAACTTGCTGCTCCCCTGGCCAAGCTGTTCTAGTACAGTTACAACACCGGTATTACCCAACAAGGTGGAAAATTGCCCAAGTATGTCCTGTACATAAAAAGAAGGACAAATCCAACCCAGCCAATCCCTCTCGACCATCAGTAAAGTGATGGAAGGTGTCAGTAACAGGGCTATCAAACAGCACCTGCTCAGCAATAACCTGCTCAGTGACGCCCAGTTTGGGTTCCGCCAGGGCCACTCAGCTCCTGACCTCATTACAGCCTTGGTTCAAACATGGACAAAAGAGCTGAATTCCAGAGGTGAGGGGAGAGAGATAGCATTTAGCATGGCATCGAGTAGCCCTAACAAAATTGGAATTCATGTACGTTGGGGGCAAACTTTCCACTGATTCGAGTCATATGCAGGGAGGCCTAGTATGACCACTGCACTGTTACCCCAGAGACCTAGCTAATGTCCCAGGGGGCTGGGTTCAATTCCCTCCGCAGCAGATAGTGGAATTTGAATTCAATTAAAAATCTGGGATTAAGATTTCTCATGATGACCATGGATCCATTGTTGATTGTCAGGAAAAACCCGTCTGGCTCACTGATGTCCTTTAGGGAAGGAAACTGCCATCTTTATCTGGTCTGGCCTACGTATGATTCCAGCAATGTGGTTGACTCTTAATTGCCCTCTGGGCGATTAATGCTAGCCTAGCCAGCAACGTCTACATCCCATGAATTTTTTTTAAAAAACATGGCACACAGGAAGATGGGTATAGTTGATGGAGGTCAATCATCTCAGACCCAGGACATCTCTGCAGGAGTTCCTCAGGGTGGTGTCCCTGGCCTAAACATCTTCAGCTGCTTCATAATGACCTTCCCTCCATCAGAAGGTCAGAAGTGAGGATGTTTGCCGATGATTGCACAATGTTCAGCACCATTCGTGATTCCTCAGATACTGAAACAGTTTATGTTCAAATGCAACAAGATCGGGACAATATCCAGGCTTGGGCTAACAAATGGCAAGTGACATTCATGCCACACAAATGCCAGGCTATGACCATCACAAATAAGAGATGATGGAATTGCCGCCCCTTGACCTGTAATGGTGTTACCATCACTGAATCCCCCACTATCAATATCCTGGGAGTTACCATTAACCAGAAACACAACTGGACTCACCACATAAACAGAGTGACTACAAGAGCAGGTCAGAGGGTCAGAATATGGCAGCGAATAACTCACCTCCTGACTCCTCAAATCCTGTCTCCCATCTACAAGGCACAAGTCAGGAGTGTGATGGGATACTCCCCAACAGCACTCAAGAAGCTTGACACCATCCAGGACAAACAGCCGCTTGATTGGCACTTCATCCACGAGTATCCACTCCTTCCACCACCCACACTCAGTAGCAGCAGTGTGTACTATCTACAAGATGCACTGCAGAAATTCACCAAAGATCCTCAGTCAGTACCTTCCAAACCCACGACCACTTCCATCGAGAAGGACAAGGGCAGAGATATATGGGAACACCACCACCTCCACTTTTCCCTCCAAAAGCTTCACCATCCATTCCTTCACTGACACTGGGTCAAAATCCTGGAATTCCGTCCCAAATGGCATTGTGGGTCAACCCCCAGCAGGTGGACTACAACAGTTCAAGAGGCAGCTCACCCCGACCTTCTCAAGGGGCAACTAGGGATGGTGCAATAAATGCTGGGCCCAGCAGGCGAGGCCCACATCCCACGAGTGAATTGAAGAAACACGCTCTTGGATGAGCGATTCCAGGGCTTTGACCCAGTGACAATGAGGACCAATAAGATATGCCCAATTGGGATGGTACCTGGAGGGAAACTTGATCTTGGCCCTGCTCATCTGTGCCCTCTAGCCTCATAAAGATGTTGGTTATCAGAGGCATTTGTTTCTGGCTGTTAATGAAATGCAATTGTGTGATATTTTGCTGGAAGATAGGCAACAGAAGACATTATTGATATTTGGGATGAGGGGTGAAAGGTGATGTGTGACAAACGTTGGGAATCTGTGGGGTAACTGTGAACCTCTCTGTTGGAGTAGATATTCTAAGTGCACTGAGGTGAACGGGCCTACATGTCAGTGTTGATCGACAGACTGTGGGCGGTGGAGGATGACAAGCATTGTCTTAGTCAGTCACCTTGTTCACTAACACAGCCATAGCCATCATATTTCAGTTTAGAATATTGCTTCTGAGGCAACTCAGAACTCACAAATTTTCCATGATATTAAAATGCTCCCTGAATTAATAGGAATGGTCTATCATCTACCAGTCAGCAAAGCTTCGATAAAGACAGGATATTCAGATGGGACTCACTTCCAGTGAATGGAAATCAACGTTTTTGTTGGCTTTGAACGGAAAAAGCTGCATGCATCCTCAAAAAAAAAACCAAACTGCGTGTAGCTATGAGAAGACAGGCCTAAAATTCCTGGAGATTGAGCCGAGATTTTCTTCAACTCCTTCTTAATTGGTTTCGCTTCACATTACCCAACAAGATTGGCCTATCTACAAAACACACCGCATTGCGTACAAATTTACACACAGACCCACTGACACATGCAATATACTCTACACACACACACACACACACACACACACACACACGCGCACCAATTTCCATACACACCCAGACACATATATATCATGCACACAAGCACTCTCACAACACATGCACATACTCGCACACACACAAAGACACACACTATAAACTCACATACGCACACCCACACACTCTCTCTCTCACACACACACACACACACACACACACACACACACACACACAAACACACCAATTTCCACACACACAGAGACACCATACATTCTCAGACACAACATCAAATGACACAAACAGGCACACAGACACACTCTCAGACTCACCCACAAACAACACATGCATGTACACACACGTGTACACCATTTACACATATAAGCCACATACACTGTCAAACGAATGTATTCATCGATGAATGAGAGGCTGACAAATGCAGCAATTTTCAGCTGAGAGGTCACTGCAGTGTAAAGAAGCTGGAGTGAAATGTCTGGCTGCTGTTCAAATATTTTTGCTGAATTCGCTCCATCTAGAACGATTAAGTTTAGTGTTTTCTGAGGATGTTGTCGTTATTTACACCCCTTAACATTAAATATGTGATTCATCTGTCATTCTATAAAATTATTCAATTAATTCATTACTGAAATTCAAAACCCAATTAGAACCCCAAATGATCTTCATAATGCTCAATAGAATGGGGAACATAAACCCGACTGCAAGAGCTGTCGAGGTACCTGAGGAGCAGGACAAGTATGGGAAAGGCTGGCAGGGATAGTCAATGTTGCTTTGTTCACAAGTTCATGGATTTGAAGTCAAATTTAGGACATCTAGTGGCATCGAGCTGGTACTACGTGTTAGAGTTAAAGGCTCGAGGAAAATTATTCAGAGAATCCCTGCAGTGTGGAAACAGAACATTTGGCCCATTAAATTCACACCACCTTCCCGAGTGCAACCCATCCCCCTTACCTATCCCTGTAACCTGACATTTCCCATGGCTAACCCATCTAACCAGCACATCCCTAGACACTGTGGGCAATTTAGCACAGCCAATCCACTGACACTGCACACCTTTGGACTGTGGGAGAAAACCGGAGCACCCGGAGGAAACCCACGCAGACACAGGGAGAATGTGCAAACTCCACACAGACAGTTGCCTGAGGCTGGAATCAAACCTGGGATCCTGGCACTGTGAGGCAGCAGTGCTAACCACTGAGCCACCATGCAATTCTAACATTAGTTTTCACTGTACTGAATTAATATGTATTTGTTAAATTTAAAATCTGTGTTTAAATTATCAGGATAAAAATTAGCGATAGATTACTCCTGGATTGATGAGGTTTAATTTCATGCATTTAGTAAGGAGTGACAAATTCAAACAGAACAGGACATCCCACTCCCGAAGAGAGCCATTGGACCCGAAATGTTAATGTTGTTTCTTCTCCATGGATGCTCCCAAACCTGCAGAATTTCTTGGGCTATTTTTGTTTTTGTTTCAGATCTCCAGCATCTGCAGTTCTTTGTTTTATTGTAGATTGCGCAGCTTGTGGGGACCCACTTATTGTGCAAGTTCTGCTTTATTCCAGTGAACCTGTCCTGAGAGTTCTTGTTTGGTCAAGCAGGTTGAGAACTGCTGGCTGTGTAACTGTACCAGCGGATAAGAATTTGCTCTCCAACTCTTCCTTCTGAATCAGCGAATTAACATTGCAGTGGAGAGTGTTCCTGAATGGGCTATTTGTTAGTCATTGACACTTTGCCATCTCTTTCAGGTGAAGTGGATGATGTACTGGATTGTGTTTGCATTTTTTACTACAGCAGAGACCCTCACAGATCTAATCCTGTCATGGTGAGTAAAGAATCACAGCAGGACTGCTTCGCGAGTCGACGTACGAACAGCATTGCTCAATCAATTAACCAGGTCCCTTTAAGGGATAAAGCTCGAGGGTGCAGTTTCCTTTCTATTTCTGATTTGCCTGTCCCTGAGTCTGCACCCCCTGCACCTTCCACCCAGTATCAACTCAAAGATTGGTTTGGTGATGGATGAGAGTGAGGTTGATATGTAGGACCCAATATATCTCATCCACCTCAACAAAACGCCTGGACTTCACCACAAAATCCTACAATTGAATCTCAAATGAGTGTAAGAAATTAGTGTTTTGCCATATACAAGACCATTGATTGTCGGATTTAGAGAAACATCCTCCCCGCCTTCAGACCTGAATTTCGTTTTCACCAGTTGTCAGCTGGTTCTAAATTACTGGTTGCGAAATAGCCCCCTGGAATAGGTCAACTGAAAACAAAAAAATACAGGTGATCACAGCAGGTCAGGCAGCATCCATGGAGAGAGAGCAAGCCAATGTTTCCAGTCTAGGCGAGTCTTCATTGGAGCTGCTCCTACACTGGGATTGGCTCACCTACTCCAGAAAGCAAGTTGATGTGGGTGAGACACAGACAGTATGATAAGAGATAGCTTAAAAATCAGGAAGTACTGAATCTCAAACTGACGTTGAGAAAACGTGATTCTGAAAGCGTTCTGTTCAGTGACGTGTGTGGTGCCGATCACTGACTTCCTTTGAAGACGGATTGAAAAGTTTGAACAGTTTTGGGGACAGTCTGTTTCGTCACTGACTCTCATTCTTCTCAATCATCTTCCTCTTGTGTTCCCGTAGGTTTCCATTTTACTTTGAGTTGAAGATAGCTTTTGTTATCTGGCTGCTGTCCCCTTACACGAAAGGATCCAGCGTTCTCTACAGAAAGTTTGTTCATCCAACCCTGTCCAGCAAAGAGAAGGTACCACTGATGCATCTTGACTGTCTCTTTTATTGTTGCTTCACCTGAAGAAGAAGAAGCTTTCAGTATTCCATGAATATTTTATGGAATAATGCAGCAATGATTGATTTCATTCATTGTAAATTCACATCTCATCATTTAATTTCACCGAGGATCCAGTCACCCATTTGGCATAAATCATACAAGGACCTAATGTATAAAATTCTTCACCATGCTCAGCAGTTTCTGGCTAGTGAGCTCCATCTGTGTTTGCTGTAAGTGATTTATTTTGTAGGGCAGTGTCCTTGGTCTCGAGAAGTGATGTCATGATGATTTGCATCAATGTTGTTAAAACCTTTCATTAGCTTAACTCGAATCTTTGAGATAAAGTTCCAGCAGATCCTAGAAGATTAAATACGCATGTCCAACATCATCACCATCACCTCTTGTCTGTTTACAAATGATGAATTCTACTCTCTGCTCTTCAATATCGCTGAAAGAGCATTTCAGCTTGAGCAGTCTGCCACCATCTGCAGGTCCAGTTCAATTCAGACTTGCCATCCTTACTGGGACAGCACACTGGAAATAAAGCCCTGATATTCCTGGAGACATTACAAATGTTAAAGATTTTTTTAAAAGTACACCAGGATTTTCCAACATACGTCATTCACAGATTCTGGCTATCAGAAAAAACAGACCAGCTTTCCCCACTAATCAAAAATGACTGTTTACTCCAAGTAATTAGATTTTAACTGCAGGTAAACATTAATGAACTGTTGACAGGTAACTGTATTAATTTAAACTCTCATCCTGTTGTGAACTCCCCGTTACACACATTCACACACACACACATTGACATGTATAAACACACATTCTCACACACAAACACACACTCATACATTGTTACACATGAGCACACAGACACCCTCACACAATCACATGCACTCAAACACACACATGCACGCGTGCTCACACACAAACACACACACAAAAACACATACACCCAAACAAACACACACAGTCACAGACAAACATCCACACAGTCACATACAAATGCATAAACACATTCTTTCTCACACTTCAACACAAAACACACATTCATACTCACACACTCACACACACACACACACACACACACACACACACAATCTGACACATAAACAAAGACAAACACATAGACACACACTGCCTCGCACACATCCACACCAAGATATTGAAAAACTATGTGTTTTTTAGGGTAGATGGAAAGACTGAGAAGCTAGTTCAGTGATTCCTGTTCACAGAATAGCTCAGATGATTGATATGATTCATGTGGTCGTCAAAAGCTACTTCTGAGTCTTCCTTCTTATACTGGTTTACGGGAGGCATGGGGTTTGGTTCCCATTTTCAGAAAAGTCTCTGATTTGTTAAAAGTTACCATTCACACAACTGGGAAGGAAAAGTACATTTTTTAACTTCACCTTTAAACAGGGTTTTGCTTCCAAGAACAGGGAGAGCTCCTGAGTTGATGAAGATCAGATCACTTCTCTGTCTCTGGTTCACAGCCCCTATCTGTTCAGCTGCCTGAGAACCAATCACATAGCTATTGGAAGGCAGAAGCCCTTAGTCATCAATATCTGGTCACTAGACCACAGACCAATCAGCTGATTGTTGCTGGACTAATCTTCATTTGTACACACCCCTTGGTTCCAGTCCATTTACAAAGTTCACTTCAATCACTGCTTGAACCAATAGCTGTGTAAATGATGCTTGTGATCACTATCAGGCACCTTGCTTTCATAACAATCTTCCCATAATCATATTGAATGGCAACATAGGCTTAAAGGACCAAATGGCTTAGCCCTGCTCTGAGTATCTATGTTTCTAATGCTAGATTTTTAAAACAGTTCATTTCTCATTTCACTCCACAATCAAACATACAGAGAAATAAAAAGAAATAAACATGGTCTTTACAGACTGTATTGAGGAATGATACAGGGCAGTATTAAATGCAGTGCGTCACTGTGTGAGTGTTTACCCATGTTAATGTAAAATGCAATTTATTTTTACAGCCAAGCCAGTTATTCCACTTTAGGAAACATATGGACATCTTTATTTTTGATTAACATTAATCAAAATGATAAAGGTTAATTAAAGATAGTAGGAACTGCAGATGCTGGAGAATCTGAGATAACAAGGTGTCGATCTGGAGGAACACACCAGGCCAAGCAGCATCAGAGGAGCAGGAAAGCTGACAATTTGGGCCTAGACCGATTTTCTGATTTTCTGAAGAAGGATCGAGGCCCAAAACGTCAGCTTTCCTGCTCCTCTGATGCTGCTTGGCCTGGTGTGTTCCTCCAGATCGACACCTTGTTATCTAAGGTTAATCAAAGGCTTGGTGGCTCAGTGGTTAGCACTGCAGCCTCACAGCACCAGGGACCCGGGTTCGATTCTAGCCTCGGCCAACTGCCTGTGTGGAGTTTTCACGTTCTCCCTGTGTCTGCGTGGGTTTCCTCCGGGTGCTCTGGTTTGCTCCCAGTCTAAAGATGTGCAGGGCTAGATGGGTTTGCCATGCTAAATTGCCCACAGTGACCAGGGATGTGCGGGTTACCCAGGAGAAATACAGGATTCCTAGGATAGGGAGGGTGAGTCTGGGTGGGATGCTCTTCAGAGAGTCAGTGTGGACTAGTTGGACTGAATGGGCCATTGCCACACTGTAGGGATTTCATGATTTACAGTTATAAAAGTTTAAAGGATATGGGTCAGACGCAGGCAAATGGGACTAATTCAGTTTAAGAAACCTGGTCAGCATGGATGAGTTGGGTGGAAGGGCCTGTTTCCATGCTGTATGACTGTATAACTAAGAGAGTGGGTAAGTTGGGGATTTCAATAAGTGTGACTCAGTGACAGTCATTAGGAGAGATATGAATTCTAATGATAAACTCCCAGTTTCCCGATCTTCCATGTGCATACACGGAATATGAAGGTGTTTTGTATCTGCATCCCTCCAAACTGTTGTCTATAGGTCCAACCTTAAAAATGACAAACCAGGCACTGTGAACAATGCTGTCCTCAGAAACATATCAGGAATAATGACTCAGATGTCCACACATGCACCAGAGGCCACACAGAATAGTGATTTCTGATGTAGGTGAGTGGCATGATCTGCATGAGACAGGACTCTGCTGTGGGTGGTTAAAGGATGTTTCGCTGCTCTTAAGGCCAGTGCATGAGCCTTGGTGTTTGCAAACAATTAAATACTGCTATTTCTGCAGGCTGGTGCATCAGCTTTTTCACTCTGATTTTCCGCCTCCTTCTCAACCTGCTGTTTCCTGTCTGCCCCTCTAGGAAATTGATGAGTACATCAGCCAAGCCAGAGATCGCAGTTATGAAACGATGATGCGGTTTGGGAAGCGCGGACTCAATCTTGCCGCTAACGCTGCGGTGACAGCGGCAGCAAAGGTGCGTGCTGGGTCACTTCGCTCGGGAGTTGTTTCATTATTGGGCACCACTTTCGCCTCGGGACGTCTTGCCCAATCTCCCAAATTCTGACCGCTGGGAACGAGTGAATTCTGAGTATTCCCGCAGCAAGAGTTCACCCCTGTCTCCAGCAGAGAAATGTTACAGACTGGAGCTGCGTCGAGTCATTTTAAGTCCACACTTGTTTCCAGATGGGGCCTTGGATAACTGAACCATAACATCGCAACTCTTCTAGAAATCACTGGAGAAGCTCAGCAGCTCTGACAGCATTTGTGGAGAGAAATCAGAGTTAACACTTTAGGTTAAGTGACCCTTCCTCAGAACGGTTCTGAGGAAGGGTCACTGGACCTGAAACAGTGACTCTGCTTTCTTCCCACAGATGCTGCCAGGCCTGCTGAGCTTTTCCAGCAATTTCTGGTTTTGTTTCTGATTTCTAGCATCCACAGTCCTTTCACTTTTATCCTTACGTTTCTGTACCATTCTAGTCATATTGAAGAACAGCATCTACATAGCGTTCTTGATGATGTCATTGCATTCTATCCTCTTGAGACTCGTGCTCTAGGACTCCCTAAGTTGTTCTGTGTAAATGATACTAGACTTTTTTATTCTTCCTGCCAAATTGGGCAATTTCGCATGTTCCCCACGATAAACCCTGCCTGCCAACTTTTGCCCACTTATTCAGTTTATCCGTATTTGTCTGCAGCTTCGTTACATGTTCTTCACAAGACATTTTCCTACCTACCTGGATGTCAGTTGTGCATTCGGCAACAATGCATTTGCTCTCTTCATCTGAGTTATTGATATACATTGTAAATATTGAGCCCCCAGCACAGACCCGAGGCACTTCACCTATCACATCTTGCCTACAAGACAAAGGCCCATTTATAAAACTGCCTGTTTTCTGCCAGCCAGCTAAACTTCTAACCATGC
The DNA here is from genome assembly GCF_030684315.1 of Stegostoma tigrinum. Taxonomy (NCBI): domain Eukaryota; kingdom Metazoa; phylum Chordata; class Chondrichthyes; order Orectolobiformes; family Stegostomatidae; genus Stegostoma; species Stegostoma tigrinum. Next base: position 77,253,174 of record NC_081366.1, on the reverse strand, counting down.
TAGTATATGATCCTTTAAATATGAGCTTTTATTTTCTCAGCGCCTTTTGGAAATCCAAGTAGAGTATGTTTACCAGTTCTCCTTTAACCACAGCATGTTACTTCTTCAAATAACTTGAAGAAACTGGTTAAGCATGGTCTGCCTTTGACAAAAGGATGTTGACTCTTCCTGATTGCTTTGAATTTTCCAAAATGGGCCGTGGCAACACCTTTACTGATGGACTCGAACGCTTCCCCTGTTGCTGACATCAAGCTAATGTGACTATAATTTCCTGTTTTCTCCCTTTATCCTTTCTTGAGTAGAGCGGTTGTGTTTAGAATCATTGAATCCCTATGGTGTGGCAGCAGGCCATTCAGCTTATACTGACTCTCCAAAGACCCTTCACCACCACCACCCTCCACCCTATCCCTAATCCTGCTAACCTGCATATCCTTGAACAGTGGGAAGAAACTGGAGTACCTGGAGGAAACCCACATGGACGCAGGGAGAATGTCCACACAGCCAGCCACCTAAGGTTGGAATCGAACCCAGGTCCCTGGTGTTGTGAGGCAGCAGTGCTAACCAATGAGCCGCTGTGCCACCCCATTTCTCATTTGCCACTCAAACAGAACCTTTCCTGAATCTAGAGATGTTTTGGAACATTAACACGAAGACATTTACTGCCTCATTAGCCCCTCTCCTAAGATCGCAGGATGGAACCCATCTGAAACCAAGCACTTGTCACACCATCAGTCTGTTTCACACCATTACCATGCAATAGTAATTTCATTATATTTCACTCTCCCTTCCACCTACTGGTATACAGCTATTAACTGGAATTTTTTTTCTATAATCTATAGCAAAGGTAGAAACAAAATATTTATCAGCCATTTCCTTGTTACCTATAATTGACTCCCCATCCTCACCCCCCCAGAGGACCAACCCTCACTCTATTAAACCTCTTCTTTTTTAAATAGAAATTCTCATAGAAACTCTCACTGTCTGTTTTCACATTTGTAACTAGCTTCCTCTCAAACTCTAAATTTTTTGTCATGATTAACCTTTCAGTCATTCCCTGCCAATCATCTGACCTGTCAGTTAGCTTTACACAGTTATATGCTTTTCCCTGTGTTTGATGCTTTCCCTAACTTGTTTAGCTTTTGCGACAGACAAGAATAAACAGTTATTGCAGTTCCCCTCTGCCTTCCTTGAATGTTTGCCATTGTTAATCCACTGCCATCCCTTTAAGTAACTCTCCTCAATCTACCAAGGCCAACTCACACCTCATCTCCTCATAGTTCTCTTTATTAAGGTTCAGCACCCTAGTCTTTGAATCAACAACCTCGCTGTCCTTCTTGATAAAAAATTCTATTAAGTTATGGTTGCTCTTCCCCAAGGGGCCTCACACAGCTAGATTGGCAATGATTCCCTTCTCATTACACAGTACCCAGTCTAAGATGGCCTGCTCTCTAGTTGGTTCCTCCACGTATTGGTCAAGAAAACCGTCCCCTGTACACACTATAGCACTGTGGCTAATTTGATTTGTCCAATCTATGTGCAGATTACTGATAAACCCTTATTACATGCATCTCCAATTTCCTGTTTAACGCTATTTCCAACATCACCACTGCAGTTTGGGGGTCTATATCTGACACCAACTAATGTTCTTTGCCCCTTGGTATTTCTCAACTCTACCCATAGAGGGTCCGCATTGTCAGAGTAATATCCTTTCTCACTCTTGTGTTAATTTCTTCTTTGACCAGCAATGCCGCTCCAACACCTTTTCCTTTTATCCTGTCCTTTCCAAATACTAAACACTCTGGAACATTCAGTCCCCATCCCTGGTCACCTTGCAGCCATGTCTCTGTAATCCCATTTACATCTATCTGTGCAATTAGTTCATCCACTTTGTTGCAGATGCTCCCCACATTAAGGCACGAGGCCTTTAAGTTTGTCCTTTTAACAGTGTTTGTCTGCTCTTTATTTTTCTCAATAGCCCTGTTTGAATCTTGTCCTTGGTTTCTCAGCCTATCACTTTTCTTATTCCCTTTTCTAGCTGCCTTCTTCTCTTACATGAGTCCCCATCCCCCAGCATACTAGTTTAAACCCTCCCCAACCGCTCTAGCAAACATAGTCCTGCCCAGATGTAACCCATCCAGTTTTTACATCTCCCACCTTCCCCCAAGTCCAGTCTCAACCATCCTGTCTGTCACAAAAGCAAAATGGGAAAGGGGGCCAATCCATGGCTTACAAAGGAAATAAGAGATAGTATCCAATCCAAGGAAGAAGCATACTGATTGGCCAAGAAAAAGAATAAACCTGAGGATTGGGAGCAGTTTAGAATTCAGCAAAGAAGGACCAATCGATAGGTTAAGAAGGGGAAAATAGAGTTTGAAAGTAAGTTTGCAGGGTTCATAAAGACTGATGCTCAGAGTTTCTACAGGAACATGAAGAGAAAGAGATTGGTAAAGACAAATGTAGGTCCCCTACAGACAGAAATGAGGGAACGTGTAATAGGGGACAAAGAAAAGGCTGAGGAACTGAATATATACTTTGGTTCTGTCTTCACAAAAAAGAACACAAATCAGATACCAGAATTGCTGGGTAATGCAAGATTTAGTGAGAGGGAAGAACTGAGGGAGATCAATGTTAGTAGAGGAATGGTGCTGGCAAAATTGTTGAGATTGAAGGCTAATAAATCCCCGGGATAATCTACAGCCCAGTGTTCTTAAGGAAGTAGCTGTAGAAATAGTGGATGCAGTGACGGTCATCTTCCACGACTGTATAGACCCTGGAGCTGTCCCTGCAGGTTGGAGGGTGGCTAATGTCATTCAAATATTCAATAAGAGAGGTAGAGAGAAGACAGAGAATTATAGACTGGCGAGCCTAATATTGGTAGTGGGGAAAATTCTTGAATCCGTTGTCTAAGATTTTATAGCAGAGCATATAGAAAGCAGTGGCAGGATCAGACAGAGTCAGCGTGGATATATGAAGGGAAATCATGCGTGACAGATCTGATGGAATTCTATAAAAATGTAACTGGTAGAGTTGACAAGGGGGAACCAGTCAGTGTGGTATATGTGGACTTTCAGAAAGCGTTTATCAAAGTCCCACCTAAGAGATTAATGCGCAAGGTTAAAGAGCATGTCTTTGGTGGGGGGAGTGTATTGAAATGGTTAGAAAACTGGTTGTCAGAGAGGAAACAAAGTGTAGGAATTAATGGGTCCTTTTCAAATTGGCAGGCGGTATCTTGTGGGGTGCCACAGGGATTGGTGCTGGGACCCCGGCTATTCACAATATATGAATGATTTGGATGAGGGAACAAAATGTAACATGCCCAATTTTACAGATGATACCAAGTTGGGTAGAAGGGTGAACTGTGACGAGGATGCAGAGATCCCTCAGCATGATCTGGACAGGTTGGGTGAGAGGGCAAATCAATGGCAGATGCAGTGTCATTTGGATAAATGTGAGGTTATTCACTTCAGAAGCAAAAACAAGGCAGCAGATTACTACCTGAATGGCTGTAAATTGGGAGAGGGGAGTGTGCAGTGGGACCTGGGTGTCCTTGTGCGCCAGTCGCTGAAGGTCACCATGCAGGTGCAGCAGGTGGTAAAGAAGATAAATGGGATGTTGGCCTTCATTGCGAGAGGTTTCGAGTACAGGAGCAGGGATGTGTTGTTACAGTTATACAGTTTTGGTCTCCTTCTTCTGAGGAAGGATGCTCTTGCTCTCGAGGGAGTGCAGCGAAGGTTTACAGGCTGATTCCGGGGATGGCGGGTCTGATGCATGAGGAGAGATTGACTCAGTTGGGATTGTTTTTGCTGGAGTTCAGGCGAATGAGGGAGGAATCTCATAGAGACTTATAAAATTCTAACAGGACTGGACAGGGTAGATGCAGGGAGGATGTTCCTGATGGTGGGTGTGTCCACGACCAGGGGTTACAGTCTGAGGATTCTGGGTAGACCATTTAGGACGGAGAGGAGGAGATGTTTCTTCACTCCAAGAGTGGAGATCCTGTGGAGTTTATTACCACAGGAAGTAGTTGATGTCAAAACATTGAATGTATTCAAGAGGTGACTAGATATAGCACTTGGGCGAATGGGATCAAAGGTTATGGGGAGAAAGCAGGATTAAGCTATTGAGTTGGATGATCAGCCATGGTCGTGAAGAATGGCAGAGCAGGCTCGAAGGGCTGAATGGCCTCCTGTTCTATATTTCTATGTTTCTAACTAACCGCAGATTGTGAGGGTTTGTCTTTATAGTAGGAACGATGTTATCCTGTGTATTCTGAAATGTCTCCTTAAACGTCTGTCTATGTGTTTTGATTGGTCTGTCTCCTTTGCCGGTTCACTTCAGCTAGCTCAGCTGCCATCCCAGCATCGTTGTCCCTATTTAAATGTAGCTCATTAATCTCAGGCTGTTTCCAACTAGATGAAACATTTAATCATATTCACTGCTACCTCGGGGTGCCTTTACTTGGAGATCTTGCATTGATTGTGTCATGTTGCACAATACAGCCTCATATAACCTGGTTCCAAGCTGCAATGCTGTAAGAAACAACCTCAAAAGCACCTTATGAACTTCTCAGCCAGGCTACCACTGGTTTTCCACTCGATATGTCACTTCAAATCACCCACAATTATTGCCAAAACCATATTTGTCGTCCTGTGTATTTTGTCCAACATCAGAGTTACTGTTAGGGTTTCTGTAAACCTTTACCACCAGTGAAAGTTTTCCCCATGTTCCACTATCCTGACCTCCTGTACTGAGGCCGTCTCAAACAATTGCATCAACACCTGCATTGCTGAGCAGTGCTGTCTCAGCACCTTTACCTCGCTTCCAATTTAACTGGGAGAGCCCTCACTGTTCAGGACCTAATCTTTGCTCTTTGGAGGGTCAGTGTGGATTTGATGGGCTGAATGGGCTCCTCCCAAACTGTTCTAATCCATTATCCCGATGTCATCTCCCTGTAATGGTGATCAGATTGTGGTTACTTACTTCGACCCGTGTCGTTGATTTGAATGCTACAATGCTTTCACGCAGAGACTTTTGTTATTTTTGTAATATGTGGTCTTGATAGTCTGCTTCTTTTGTCCCTTTGTACCATTCTCTGACCCTTGTTCCCCAACTCACTATTTTCCTCCCTTACCTTGTCTCTCCTATTTAATTTGTCACGTGTTTCCACATTGATTCCCTTGTTTTGTTGAAAGCCCTCTGTGTCCCTCGTTATGTGGCTCACAAGGTCATAAGGACAGCTTCTTCCCCACTGTTATTAGACTTCAGAATGGACCTCTGTAATTTCAAATCTAACGTTGATCTTGCTTTTGTGCCCCCTCCTGTGAACCTGTAACCTTGTATGCCTCTCTCTGCCTAACCACCCGATGATCTGTATGTTCTTGTTTGCTGTGATCCGCCTGTGCTGCTCACAAAAAAAACTTTCCAATGTGCTCAGTGTGACAGCAATAAATCAAATCAAATCAGATGCCAGTGTCATCCCAACATGGACCATCCCAATGGTACAATGCCAACGATTGGTACCAGTCCCCACAAAATGGAGCCCACTTCTCCCATGTCAGGATAGAAGGCACATTTTGGATGTGTCCATCTGATTCTGATCCACATTCCCAGAAGCTTTTGTGCTGCCTGCATGTAACCTTATGCTAAACATAATTAACATAAAGCATCATCATAATATAAAAGAATCCAAAATTCCTGCTGGGGTCTTAAAGTCCCACAAATGGACTAGAGCTTGGGAAGATTGATCTTTTAAACATTTCCTTTAAAATTACTTTAGATTATATTCGAGAGTGGGTGAGAGGATTCAACAGTTTGAGTCAGTAAAAGACAACATTTAGGGCTCATTTTAAGAAGCTCTTCATCATAATAAAAGGTTACCAATATGATAGGGGGAAGTGATAGCCTAGTGGTATTATTGCTGGACTGTTAATCCAGAGACCAAGGTAATGTTCCAGGGACCTGGGTTCATATCCTGCCACAGCAGATGGTGGAATTTGAATTTGATAAAATATCTGGAATTAAGAGTCAAATGATGACCGTGAGTCCCTTGTCAATTGTTGGGGAAAAACCCGTCTGGTTCACTAATGTCCTTTAGGGAAGGAAACTGCCATCCTTACCTGGTCTGGCCTATGTGTGACTCCAGACCCACAGCAATGTGGTTGGCTCTGAACTGCCCTCTGGGCAATAAATGTGGCCTAGCCAGTAAGATCATCATCCCACTAATGAATAAGGGAAATAAAGTGTGGAATGAGTCCTGAATAAAGTAATTTAACTGGAAATTCCAGATTTATTTATGAACTAAATTCAAGCAGCGTTCAGTGAATTTTAGAGCGAATGAACTAAAATGAGCTGAATTTTAGATCACAAGATAAGGACGATGACCTATTTTGCTTAAGCTGTTTAAAGAAGGCAGACAGCAAGATTAGCCTTCAGGATATTGAAGCTCCCCTTTCAACCACGTTTCGCTGTCTGTTGAAATGGACATAAAAAGCAGCAAACATATAGAAATCCTGCAACCCACACTTCCCAAAGAACACATTGTAGACGTTTTGATGTAGCGTGGTTGTTCTTTTTTTATGAAGGTAACATTGGTATGTGTGACTCTCTGCCGGATCTCCTTTTCGATGACTATCTTTGAGAGAGGTAGCTGCCCGGAAATGCAAAGTGTTTAATAACACACAGTCTCCCTACCAAAAACATTCGCAACATCGTGGCTGCCAGTCTGGTCCTAGGATCCTTACAGTGTGGAAACAGGCCATTCGGCTCTTCGAAGGGTATCCCACCCAGATCCAACCCCTACCCTATCCCTATATTTCCCATGGCCAATCCACATATCCCTGGACACTAGGGACAAATTAGCATGGCTGATCCACTGTAAGCTGCACATCTTTGGATTGTGGGAGGAAAGTGGAGCAAACCCACGCAGACATGGGGAGAACGTGCAAACTCCACACAGACAGTTGGCCAAGGCTAGAATCAGACCTGGGTCCCTGGCGCAGTGAGGTTGCAGTGCTAACCACTGAGCCACCGTGCCGCCTGTTCATTTGTTAACTCTTCATTCTACACCCTTAAAAAGTAACTCTGAAATGAAATCCAATCATAACTTAAAAGTGATACAAAAGGTGTGACTAGTTGTTGTCCTGTTGCTTATCTGTGCGGATGGTAAATGCTTGAGTTTCTTTACATCCTAATCTTCTTATCCTACTGCTGCCCTAGTGGCAGAGGATCAGCGATGCCGGCATTAGTGAAGAGCTTTCAACATTTCTCTGCTTTGCTTAGGTCAGCTGTAGATAAAGTCCTGCTTATTTCCCAGTATAGAAATCATAGAATCCCTACATTTTGGAAACAGGCCCATTGGCCCAACAAGTCCACACTGGCCCTCAGAGCATCCCACCCAGACCCATCCTGCATAATCCACCTAATCTACCTATCCCTGAACACTATGAGCAATTTAGCACGGCCAGTCCACCCTGACCTGCACATCTTTGGGCTATGAGAGGAAACCGAAGCACCCGGAGGAAACCCACGCAGACACAGGGAGAATGTGCAAACTCCACACAGACAGTCACCTGAGGGTGGAATTGAATCCGGTCCCTGGTGCTGTGAGGCTGCAGTGCCAACCACTGAGCCACAGTGCCACCAAAGCAAGTCATTTCATTTAGTCATACCATGCAGACAGAATGTGACTTCCCCAAAGGGATAGTAACCTCATCTGCATCTCCTCCATACGTCCTGTAGCATCTGACACATCCTCAGCATAGGCCCTGATGCGCCCACCAACCCCCCCACCACCCCCACTTTTTTCTGTTCCTCTTTAGCAGTGTTCCGACAATATCCTGTTTCCCCTTCTCAAACCGACTATTTCTTGGGCTCCCTCGGAATGGGAGGACAGTGCAGGGTCACTGCAGAAAACAATACAGAGATGAAGGTATGGAATTAGAGATCGAGGAATTGTCAGTACAAACCCCACAGAAGCAAGCTGTGAAAATGAATTAAATAATCTGATCGGTGCTGAGTAGACATTGTATGAAGTGACCATGACAACGGCTGGATTGATGGGCAAAACCCAGAATGGATTGTAAGGAGACATTTTGATTTCACTTCCTGCTCTGGTTGACTTCAGTCCCAATCTTAATGCCAAGCAGTTCACACAGTTGTAAAACCACAAGCTATTGAGTTGAACCATGACAGAAAGAGCAAATGAAGCTCCCAGCAATAACCCAGAGAAGATTTAGGCAGTACCCGAGTGCAACATCCCATATTCCGTCTTGACCATTCAGCTGCAAATCCCCTTCCACTGGAGGCTCTCCAGGTTGGCAATGGGATGTGAGAATGGGAGAGAATTGTTATCTTATTCAACCTTTGTCCCCTGGAGGCACAGGGTGACTCGTAGCTTTGAACCATCCAACAGTGTGAGCCAGTGTGCAGTGTGAGCTTGTGAACAATGTGAACCAGTGTACAGTGCGAACAATGTGCAGTGTGAAGTGAGCAGTGCAAACAGTGTGCAGTGCGGACAATGTGCAGTGCGAAAAGTGTGCAGCGAGCAAAGTGTGCAGGCCGAACAGTGTGTGGTACGCACAGTGTGCAGTGCGGACAATGTGCAGTGTGAACAGTGTGCAGTGCGAGCAGTGCGAAAAGTGTGCAGTGTGAGCAGTGTGCAGTGTGAACAGTGTGCAGTGTGAGCAGTGTGCGGTGTGAGCAGTGTGAACAGTGTGCAGTGCGAACAATGTGCAGTGTGAGCAGTGTGAACAGTGTGCAGTGCGAACAGTGTGCAGTGCGAGCAGTGCGAAAATTGTGCAGTGTGAACAGTATGAGCAGTGTGAACAGTGTGCAGTGCAAACAGTGTGCAGCGTGAGCAGTGTGAACAGTGTGCAGTGCGAACAGTGTGCAGTGCGAGCAGTGCGAAAAGTGTGCAGTGTGAACAGTGTGCAGTGTGAGCAGTGTGAACAGTGTGCAGTGCAAACAGTGTGCAGTGTGAGCAGTGTGAACAGTGCAGTGTGAACAGTGTGCAGTGCGAACAGTGTGCAGCGTGAGCAGTGTGAACAGTGTGCAGTGCGAACAGTGTGCAGTGCGAGCAGTGCGAAAAGTGTGCAGTGTGAACAGTGTGCAGTGTGAGCAGTGTGAACAGTGTGCAGTGCAAACAGTGTGCAGTGTGAGCAGTGTGAACAGTGCAGTGCGAACAGTGTGCAGTGCGAACAGTGTGCAGTGTGAGCAGTGTGAACAGTGTGCAGTGCGAACAGTGTGCAGTGTGAGCAGTGTGAACAGTGTGCAGTGCGAACAGTGTGCAGTGCGAACAGTGTGCAGTGTGAACAGTGTGCAGTGCGAGCAGTGTGAACAGTGTGCAGTGCGAACAGTGTGCAGTGTGAACAGTGTGCAGTGCGAGCAGTGTGGTCAACTTAAGACTTGTCCTTTGACTTCAAGCGAGCCAGAAACCAGGCCTCTCTCCTGGTGGTGAAGAGAGTGACTTCCAGTTTTGTCTTTACTGCAGTCAGATTTCTCCATTGCTGATCTGTTCACCCATCTACTTTGTTGGCCCAGGGTCAAGGAGTGCTGTCGGATAAGCTGCGGAGTTTCAGCATGCAGGATCTGACACTGCTGAGGGATGAAGACTCAATCCACCTGCGGGGTGCTGACCCCGTCATGAGAACCTCCATTGGCAACATTCCTGAAATGGTCAATGATCCTGGTAGGTTGTGAGAAATCACTTTACAGTGTGCATTATGCCAAGGGTTAGTAAACCGAGAAAGCCAATGTTTGCAAATGGAGGGTCTGTTCTCCTGCTCACTCCCAAAGTGTGCCGATAAATGATGGTGCAGTGTGTGTTGATGTGCTACAGTGGAGGTCATATTCACATCGTTGCTTCCTGGTAGTGGTGAAAGGATCTCTGACATGTGCATGGAGATCCAACTTCAACAGCATGTGCATTCCTGTCGCTCCTTCCCCAATCCTTCCCCATGATTCTGTCTCTGTTGCTCAGGATGTTAATCCCATTTGTAATTGCAGAAAACATCTGAGAATTGTGCTCCAATGACAAGTGATTCCCTTACTTTGCTGGGCTGCACACACTGCATTCTCTAGAACCCTAGGCCTTCTGCGTGTGTCCCGACCATGTCGGGTGGGTTACAACCCCTGCACTCTCCAGGCATACACCTCTCCCAGCTCTACCCACTCAATGGTGGCAGTGCGCCAAAGTCTTGACTCTCCCTTGAGCTGTGCCCACTCTTACGGGCCCTCTTGCTATCCAGCTATGGCTCCCTGCTGCATTGTCATCTCCATTGGCCAAAACTATCCGTGGGCCAACATTCAAACCAGCTATGCACCCCCATCAAATGAGTTAACACTCGTCGACCTCCTTCCCAAATCAGGCAGACTCCGGGACCCCAGTTTTCCCGAGCTGAAGAAAATTATCGGCAGTCGGAACGGCAGTGTGACCCTGGTGCCCCAAGCAATGGTGCTCTGTTTAGCAACCATTCAGCTCAGTCCCACTCTTGAGCGGACCCAAAGTTCTGCCTGTCAACTCTGTTTATCTCTCTGTCTGTAAACACCACCCGAACTGCTGAGTATTTCCAGCATTTGCTGTTTCTGTTTCAGGTTTCCCGTATTTTGTTCTCATGCTAATGTATCAATGATCATACTGAAAATTATTGACTTGCTGATTACACTCCACACATTCTGAAGATGTCTCCTTCTGCAGTGAGCAGACATTGTTAAAAATGTTACTTGGAGGTGCATTCCCATGCTTGAAAGCATTACTCACCGCCTTTGAATTAAGTGTGGAGAAATTGAGTCATCTGTGGAATTGTGTGGATTGATTGGAAGCAAATTGCCTGTCTGTTTTATACCTCACCATTTTTATTTTCAGTCTCATGAAATCAGGAGGCAGCAGCAAGCCCCTGTTTGCTAACTTCCAGCACTTGCTATCACATAATATCAAAACGAACCCAAGTATAATTTCATCTGTATCAAGAGTTTTTGATACAGAATTAAACTGCCCCTGCTCGTAGAGGTGAACCTGGGAATTTAGTGGGTTGCATTTAATTGTAACTCGGTTAAAATAGTTCAACCGAGTACTGCTGTACTCTGCTGATGCATTGCCTCAGCGTTATGTGGGCTATTACATGGCCTGAATTAACATGAAGGCTGCTTGATCTGACTAAATAAAGATACAGTACTTGGCTTCAGTGAGCTAAAGCTGTTCAGCAGCACTGTGTGTGTGTATATGTGTGTGTGTGTGGAATATTAATGTGCTCTTTTTATTAAGTAGCCAGTCAGACATTAGCTCAGCCCTACAGGAGTCAGAGTGAAGACAAGGCCTGCGTTGCCCATCATTCGTTGGCTGCTCTCTCCATTGTGCCTGCTCAGTTCATTGTGACTGATGCAGACGTGCAGTGAGCTCTGTGCACTAGCCTGTGCCAGGAGACTCTGGATAAAGGAAGTTGGTTGGCAGTTCATGCTAACAGTCGATTCATTGCATGAAAACAGAGCGTGCTCTGTTGTCTTTCAGAAGCAGGTTAGCAGTTAGGCTGTTTCAAGGGCGTTCGAGATGAAGCTGGAACAGTTATTCAGGTACACATGAGATGGATTTGAATATTTATAAGGATATAGGTCCAGATTTGCAGTTTGAACTGGAATAGGCAGGAGGTGTGAAGAGTGTCCACAATCATGGATACATGCACTCAAAGCTGTGTTATTACCACATGATTCATGCGATAATGTACAGGGATGGCATTTCATTAATAGATGGTCCTGTGATTGATTCAGCTCACAGCAGTATGGGTATTGGCTGAAATTCTTCCACTTGCTTCCACCAGCTACTGGGTATAATTTGAACAGGATGCGACATGATATTGCTTCTAGGAGCTGCCTTTCCCTGCTTAACTCAATCACTCGATATATTTAAACAGACTTAATTATAATTAGGGGAAGGAGATGAGATTACGTTGTGGGACCTGTTGACTCTGTGTTTTAACAGTGTCTGGCTTTCAGCATTGCTGTGTTGCCAGATACGGAATTGTACTGCTTACTGGAATTTAGTGAATCACATGGAGATTTGCCTAATTCCCCTCCCCAACACAAGTTGGGGTCAGTGGAGCTTCTAGCAAAATCAGGGCTTGTTCCTAAATTGCTGCCCTATCAAAGAATGTAGATGATGAGGAGGTGCTGTGTTAAAAGTTTCTGTAGAAAGTTATTAAAATTACAAACATACATTCCAGAAGAATAGCTTAACAATGTTCCTTCACAAAGCAAATGGAGCACCTAATTCCCTGAAGCATTCAAATGCCCTGAAGAAGTCTTTGCTCCAATCTTTTAACTCTCATTTTTTTCCTCCTCTTCCATTGCCTCACACTGGGAATTGTATGTAAGTTCTACCTTCTCCATTCAGCCTGCATTGATTGTGCTCATCAATCATTCAGTTCATAACATGCCTAGCCAAACCACTTTATTACAAATTGTCGCCTTTAGAAGATGCCACCTGATACATCTCTTACTGATTACAATGAAACTTCTGCTGTGTATTAATTATTTCTCAAAATGAGATGGGTAGCAACAAGGACTTATTGCATGAAGACAATTATGAGGTAATTTTATTCTTGTTGCACCAAGCACAATGTTAACAATATTTATGATGAGAATTTGCCACAACGGAAGTATTGAATGTTGAATCTTATTATAATGAATTGCCCATTTTAGCAATTACAATAGGAGAGATTTTTGTAATAGAGTCTCAATTTATGCTGCATTCCATTATGTCTCAGGGAGTTATGGTAGGCCAGCATGGTGGCTCAGTGCTTAACAATGCTGCCTTACAACGCCAGGGACCCAAGTTAGATTCCGTCGTTGGACAAATGTCTGTGTGGAGTTTGCACGTTCTCTCAGTGTCTGTTTGGATGTCCTTCGGGTGCTCTGGGTTCCTCCCACAACCCACAGATGTGCGGGTTAGGGTGGATTGACCATGCTAAGTTGCCTCATAGTGCCCAGGGATGTGCAGGCTGGGTTGATTAGTCATTTGGAAATGACATAATGTATGTATATGTTACTTCCAAATATACACAAAGGCGCTTGCCATGATGAAAATACAAAAGGTGTTTGAAATAGCCCACCTTCTGTGAGACAGTCATTTCCATTTATTTGAAAATTATTTCTCCCAATGTGTCAGCACCGTTTTGAGAAGACATGTCTTTACCTCATGTTCTCTTGCTAAATATTGGTTTTGGTTTTCACGCTCTCCTTTTTTTGCCTTGTTGTTTCTCAGACACACGCTGGCTTCCTTCAGGAGAAGAGGTAAGGAGCACCCCAGCTCCAAGGTCCGAGGCGGAGCAGCCGGATGCGAAACCTGAACAGTTGGATGATGATATGGAGAAAGTGCCAAAACGCACCCAGAGCCTTAAAGCCCCTAAACAGAAGCTGCAGCGTTCAGAGGTATCATGTGACTGTTCACCTCAGCCCTTTAGCTCGCTGTCTATCCGCAGCACTGTTAATGCCTTCGCTGGTGAATGTTTGCAGTTCCATTGACCAAGAGTTGTTCCCCTCCAACCTCACCAAACTTGATTTCTGGTAATCTCAGACTTCTATTTCAAATGGTGACATCCAGTCATTTGCCAATGGATACTTAAGTAATGCAGAATCACAGAGTTGTACAGCATGGAAACAGACCCTTCGACCAACTCGTCCATGCTGACCAGATATCTTCAACTAATCTAGTCCCATTTGCCAGCATTTGGCCCATATCCCTCTGAATCCTTCCTCTTTATGTACCCATCCAGATGCCTTTTAAATGTTGTAATTGTACCAGCCTCCACCACTTCCTCTAGCAGTTTGTTCCATACATGCACCACCCTCTGTGTGACCTTAGGTCCCTTTTAAATCTTTCCCCTCTCACCTTAAACCTATGCTCTCTAGTTTTGGACTCCCCTCCGCAGGGAACAAGACCTTGACAATTCACCCTATCCATGCCCCTCATGATTTTATAAACTTGTTAAGGCCACCCCTCAGCCTTCAACACTCCAGGGAAAATAGCCCCAGCCTATTCAGCCTTTCCCCTCAAACCCTCCAACGCTGGCAACATCTTTGTAAATCTTTTCTGCACCTTTTTCAAGTTTCACAACATCTTTCCTGTAGCAGGGAGACCAGAATTGAATGTAATTTTCCGAAGAAAGCACAGATTTCAAAGCAGCATTTGATGACATGCTTTAACTACTGAAATTCTTTGAACAGACAACAAAATTATTGGTCAAGATGATGCATGGGTAACAAGTTGATGAATGGATGGACTGGGACAACAAGGGACAATAGCAGGCATCCTCTGCCCTGATCAGATACAGCGTCTCTGTAGATGAGAGCGAGATTCCAGAAGGCAGTGTTGTCTGCGCCGTGCCATGTTTAAGATGACTCCTCAGGGCTAGAGTGGGAGGGAAAAGATCCGGTTTTCTTGGTTTCTGTAGGTTACCAGTAAGTTATGTAGCATGAAAACTGCCATTCTGTTAGTGGAGTGTGAGCAGTGAGGACCTGTGTTAGAAAACAGAAGCACTTTTACACTTAGCTGTGGTATTAACAATGGGAAACAAGAAAATGGCTGAGGGTTTGGACATGTATTTTGTACCAATATTCACAGCAGAAGACATCAAAAGCATTCTGAGAAGAGGAGAAAATCACAATGGGAAAAGGAGAGAGGAGCTTAGAGCAATCCCTGTTTCTAAGGGGAAATACATCAAAAAACGAATGTATTGAAAGGCTAAATAAAAACTGAAAGAACTGCGGATGCTCTAAATCAGAAAGAAAAACAGAAGTTACTGGAAAAGCTTAGCAGGTTTGCAAGTATCTGTGAAAAGAAATCAGAGTTAATGGAGGGAGAAATCAGAAGGGTCACTGAATCCAAAATGTTAACTCTAACTTCTCTCCCTAGATGCTGCCAGACCTGTTGAGCTTTTCCAGTAATTTCTGTTTTTGTAGCAAAAGGCTGACAGGTTTCCTGGACCTGATGGTCTTTTCTAAGGATGATAACAGACTTGGCTGCAGTGATAGTGGATCCACTGTTTGTAATCGACCAAAATTCCATAGTTAAAGGGGAACCGGTAGATCTGGGGTATTTGGATTTCCAAAAGGCATTTGATAAAGTGTCACATAAAAGGTTAGCACGCACAAATTAAGAGCTTCTGGTGTTGGCAGTGTTAGTGGGCAAAGGATGAGCTAACAGGAAACAGCGAGTCAGGAAAAATGAGCCATTTTCAACTTGGAAAACCTGAAGTTGGAGAGTGTCACAAGGATCAGTGCTGGGTCTTTGTCTGTTTATGATCTGCATTAATAACCACTGGTTAATTTTATCCAGTTGGAACATAGTGCTGAGGCCAGTAGTGGACCGTACAATCTGAAAATCCTTGAGGAAATTGTAGTGATTCAAAACAAGTGGATGTCATGGACTAGGGTTGTTAACTGGGGTCAATCAGGAAGGCCTGGCTGGCCAATATAAACAGGAGATTATCAATCTCCTCAGTTCAGGGGACTGACTCTGAGCTGGCTGATCACAGCCAGTGTACTGTGCACAAGTAAATAAACGGTGATTTGGTGATGGGATGCTGGCCTCTGGGCAATTATTTCAAAACAAAAACTGCCACCCTTACCTGATTTGTGACTATACGTGACTACAGTCCCACTGCAATGTGGTTGACTCTTAACTGTGCTTTGAAACAGCCCAGTATGTCATTGAATTCCACAGCGATTCAGGGTGGGGCAATAATTGCTGGCCGAGACAAAGATGCCCACATCCCATGAAGAAATATAGAGAATGATGAGGAATGGATGATGCATTGTGAATCTCCCCTCTGCTGATGGGGATAAGGTGGTTGAATGTGTGAGTATCTCCAAACACAAAAGATCTGATGAGTTGCCTTTTAATATCTCTTTCTCAGCCACAATCGAAGAGTCTCAAGTTACGTACGAAGAAGAAGGCTGCAAGCACTGCGAGCAGTCCTGAGTCTGCATGAACAGAATGTGTGGAAACAAGGTCCTGCAGAGTGCAACAGGTCTTTCCATCTGTCTTCAGTACTTTGAGTCTTGCTTCAAGCAGGAAGTTGCTAAAGCACAGAGGAGCCACACTGTGTAAATAAGAGCCGTGGGGACGTGTCTTTAGCAGGTGTAGGGGAATGCAGGTGTCAGCACAACACAGCAGTATTAGGGCAACCAATGAGAGACCAAATAAAATAGACTTGCTCAGTGTTATATCAACATCTCACCAATAGGAACAAGAATTCAAGTCAAAATTTCACCCAGCTGTCTCCAAGAAAACATTGCTTTCACTTTGCAATAATCACTTTCTTTCTTTGGATTGATCCTTTTATTTTTGTGCTTCCAGTCCCGTCATGTGATGTGAAAAGGAAGCACAGGATCCAAATCCACGATTGTTTCAATTTCAATGAATTAATTAAAAAATCTTTGATTGCAGATAAAAATTTCTGGCACTCTCACGTGGAAGTGACTGAGAGTCATGACCAGCAGCAGTTGCAACCTGTGAACTTAATGGCTTTGGTTTTCAGTCCATTTGAATCCTGAAACAGAAAAAAATGGCTAATGTATTTTGTTTTTGAACTGTGATTACTCACAGAACCTCCAGGAAGACAAGAACACCATGTTTCGAAAGATTTATAATGCAAACAAATTGATAAATTGTTCACTCAGTAACTCAACCAAAACATCAGCTGCAGAACATGCAGGAACAATATATTTTATTTAAGTTTCTAAAATATGGTGCCACCTTTAAGCATTTATGATGGTAGATTCACCGTATTTGGCAACTGACCATTAAAATCTATGCAACTGGAGAATATTTAATGTATAAATCTGAAATTTCACATTGTAGGAATGAACAGGAAGACTGCTCTATTAGTATTCTATACAAAGTAGGAGAAAATGGGTAAAGATTTAATGTGTTAAAATTTGCTACAATGTGAATGAATGTGAGGGGGGTCTCTTGCTCTGGAATTATTGACAGTAAACAGGAAGTGCTTTGCTGTTCTATAGAGTGGAAGTGAATAGAAGGTGATGTGGGATGTTGGAAACTGGTAAAATGGGAGTTACGGGATGTGGATTCTTCACTTGGAATTGTACATAGTTAGAGTCAGTTTAACAAAGTACGTGGAGCTGCGACTTGTCAGACTGAGATCCCAGGATGTGGAAGAGTGGCAGAGATTTGGTTGATGGAAAGGATTGAATTTTCTCTATTCGGATCTGAAGTTCATTGTCCCTTTAATCTTGTAGGATTCTGAAATGGGATGCTTTGAGATTCTTTTCCAGATGACATCTACAGGGATCAGATTCAAGTTGTTTTAATGATGATCTTTTCTTGGAATTCCTGCATGATTTTCATACGCACTGTGACTGTAAGGTTATGGTATCTCCTCTGTGCACAGCAAGAGTCAGGAAGTCAATAGTGCCCCAGTTTTTAGAATCATGTGGGGAACTGGTTGGTAATGAGTTGTAAACAGTAAGTCAATCAGTCAGGATCTGATGATACCATATATACTAAGGTGAAGAGAGGCTGATTTATGAATGTTGCCAGAAACTCGGAATGAAATGGATTGAATGCTGGATTTTCGCTCTTCTTTGTGTTTATACTATTTATATTTATTTTTGACTTCCTACTGATTTCCAGTGGGTACCCCAAGTGGGGCAGAGGTTATGTAATGTAAATAAAAATGGTAGTAATGTAGGAATTGACATTGTGTGGCATTATGTGACATATAGTTATGAATTACCAGGAAAATTACTATAACTGATATAGCAGGTTAACCAGAATAGATTGTAAAACTGTAGAATAAACCATATAGTGGACCTATACGACAAGCCAGTATCATAATCATATATTGAGTGAGTTTTGAAGTTCTCATTCAGCACCTTCTAATAATGTATCAGGCTGGTCAGTATTCTTTAATTAGCTCATAAGGCTAACACAAATGATGACCATACCATCCATTTCAATATCTATTGTCACTATTGCTCAGTTTGCTTCACTTTATTTGAGTTTGTGCGTGGGGAAAGTGCCCAAAATCGTGGTTCTCTCCAACTTATCACGGAACATGGGCAGGTCTGAAAGTCTGTATGTGCTGCGAGCCTCAAAAATTGGTATGAAGCTGCTTTTTTTTTATGTTGTTTTCAGAGAATGGGTCAATGCAGCTTCCATCTCCATTTCTGCTCAGTTTACATTCCGGGTCTGCAACTGTTTGCATTGGATGTCTGTCAGCTGGCAAATCTCGCAGGGTTCCCAAACCCCGTGATATACTGGGTTTTTCGCTGTTGTTGGAACAAGATGCATTGTGTCCTTTTATTTACAATTGCCTGTGTCATTGCACGGACCATAAGTGGACTCATATAATATAAAAGCACCTTCACTGACTGGTGTGGACCATGATGAATAGGTCACCATCTCAGGGACTTGTGTCAACAGTTCCTCTGGAATCTGTCTCAGTCCAATAAAATATGGCAGGTGTGGAAGAGTAATTGGCTAAAAGGAGCATAGATTCCAGTGTCCAGATGCATCAGACTTCCTTTAATCAAGGGGAACAGTTTATAGAGAATGCTATTAATGTCCTAATAACCCCCAACCCCTCGAAATATTAAAAAGAATGCTAGCTTATTTTACCCAAAAGCTCTACTACCCTCTCAGTGATGGTCATCACTGCTTAAAGATGTTCAATGTGAAACTATTTGACTAAGATCTTTTCTATCAACATTAGTTGCATGTCATCCTTTTCATTTCTGTTAAGGGTTTGTCGCACTCTTTTCATGAATACACTAGTTACAAAAATTGTATGGGCTTTTCTAGGGACACACAGTACCCATACTCATTTTCCAACCATCCAAAAGACTTTGCAGTTTGTTAATTAATTTATGTAATTCACAGCACCCCAGTGTTTCTCATGTCAGTTAATACCAGTTATTCATTACAAGGTGGTTTTGAGTGGCTGAGCCAAGCTCTATCCACTTTTAGAGTATTTACCATATGCTAATTGGAGGCAGTAAAAGACCAGCAATGATTGCATTGAACAGGAATTAAATGGATTGCTAATCTCAGCCAGCAAAGAAGTATGGATCACAAATATCCATCATCTAAAGCAGTGACAGGAAAATAAAAGGACCCTGATCCTAACCAGAGAGGAAGTAGTGGTTTAGTGTTTATGTGTATTTAGATTTGGATGTTCTAGCCCTGCAGTATTCAACACTCACTCATAAGGGAGCCAATATGTTGCAAACCGCAGTCTTGTCTGAAGTTTTCTTTTACGTAAATGCTATTAGTCTGTGCTGCCTGCTGCATTCCTCTCAAAGAAAGATGGGTGATCTTTTTCCATTGACTTAAATGTTGATTTTGTCTTAGTTTTTAACATTTGACAGTCAGTTCATGACAGTGTGCTGAAAACACCATTGGCTGTCCCTCACCATTTTTTGGAACAGTTCACATCGTATGCATTGTATTTTCAGATCTTCTTGCACTTTAATGCACCCTTTATAGGTGTGTGGGAGTAATTCTACTGACTTCTGTGATTGATTATTCTGCTCTGTTTCTACTCCAATAACAAAAACAGAAGAAAATAATGTGTTTATAAAATTTATACATGAGGAATTCTCCAAAGTAATGTAATTTAAACATTACCACTCAAGTGCAGATTCCTGAGACAATCAGTCACATTTGTTGACTTTGTGAATCTAAGTACGGCCCTTTCACCATTCCAAGAGAGGGTAAAAATACCAGAAACACTAAAAGTGTGTTAATGGTTTGTATGGTTGGTCTGACAATTGGCTATACAGTATGTAAAAATTGTCAATCTAACTAAGAAGGTACCAGAAGTAGCTGGAAAAGCTCAGCAGGTCTGGCAGCATCTATGGAGAGAAGCCAGAGTTAACGTTTTGGGTCAAGTTCTGAGGAAGTGTCACTTGACCCGAAACATTAACTCTGACTTCTCTCCACTGATACTGCTAGACCTGCTGAGCTTTTCCAGCAATTTCTGCGTTTGTTTCTGACTTACAGCATCTTCAGTTCTTTCAGCTTTTATTGAAGAAGGTACCAGAGTGTGCTGGTTATGTTTAACTCCCAGTCAATTCTTGTATATTTTCAGTCAGCACATTGTCATCTTCTGAGGAGAAAAAAGAAAATTGGGTTGGAGTGATTGGGTGAGTGGGGGGAGGGTTTGCGAAATTAAGTAGGGATCCTACAGTAGCTACAAGAATGTTGAGTAGCTGAAACATAGGAAAGCTCCAAGTTTTATTATTGACTTGTTTTTCGGGATGCAGCAATGGCATGCCAATGGTGTCAGTACAGCTGGAATAGGGAGCAGAAATCGTTTCCCCCATAGATCACTCGCCAATGATCCTCACTACAATGACCATGCAAATGAATGTTGGTACGCGACAGCCTTCAACTCTGCTACCTGAAACTGTCAAAATCGACACAACAATAAGGGTCAGCAAGATCAGAGTGTCATAAAGAGGAGAGCAACTAGCTGTGAAATAAAAATCCTGAAGTAATTTTTTTGATGGTTTGGGAATTAACAACAATTGCCAAAGTTCTGACAGCCGCCTAGATTGATCCTGAATGTTCCCCGAACACTTCGTCAAGAAAGTGGAGCCTAAGGAGTTTATTTTAATTTATTAATGGGATGAGGGCATCGCTGGCTAGGCCAGCATTTATTACTCATCCCTACTGGGGCAGAGTTGGAAAATAGACGGCAAAATCTTCTGAGAGCTTTTTTTCATTTTTGTGACCAATTCCTGTTCCGCAATGCAAATGGCTAATATTTGACATCAGTTGTGAAATGTAGATAGTGGATAATCAGATGTGCCTTTGCAAAAGGCATCCACTCTGCTCAATGCATTATTACAGACCCATGCTTTGGGACTCACTGCATTCAGTTCATCACATTCTCCTGTTAGAGAATGGAGAATAAGGGTCCATTCACACTTAATATGAATTCCTTTTTTCATGGCCATACTGCTCTCTAACCAGACCATGGATTGTACTGATTTGATTTGATTTTTTTTGTCACGTGTACTTAGGTACAGTGAAAAGTATTGTTTTGCATGCAGTACAGGAAGATCTTACCATACAAATCACATCAGGGTAATAGAGCAGAGCGAGGAATACAATGTTACAGCTGCAGAGAAGGTGCACAAGGAGCGAGATCAACATTAGATCTGAAATTCGACAGGCCCATTCACAAGTCTGACAACAGCAGGAAAGAAGCGGTTCTTGAACTTGTTGGCACGTGTGTTTAAGCTTTTGTATCTTCTGCCTGATGGGAGAGGCTAGAAGAGATTATAACCTGGGTGAGAGGTGTCTTTGATGACATTGGCTGCCTTCCTGAGGCAGTGAGAAGTGTGGTTAGAGTCAATGGATGGGAGTTTGGCTTGTGTGATGGGCTGAGTTCACAACTCCCTGTAGTTACTTATGGTCCTAAGTAGAGCAGTTGCTGTAACAGGCTGTGATGCACCCAGATAGCATGCTTTCTGTGGTGCATCTATAAAAATTGCTGAGTCTTTACAGAATTTCCTTAGCCTCCTAAGGAAGTAGAGGCATTGTTGTGCTTTGTTGACCTTTGCATCAATGTCGGGGGCCCAGGACAGATTGTTGATGACTGTCACTTCTAGGAACTTGATGCTGCTGACCATGTCCACCTTAGCTCCATTGATGTAGATAGGGGTGTGTCCTCCACTTTTCCTCCTGAAGTCAATGACCAGCTGTTCAGTTTTGCAGACGTTGAGGGAGAGATTGTTACACCATGCAACCAAGCATTCTATCTCTTTCCTGTATTCTGTCTCATCATTGTTTGATACCCAGCCGACAGTGACGGTGTCGTCAGCAAACCTGTGGAGCTGGAGTTAGGATAAAATTTGGACACACAGTCATGAGCGTACAGGGAGTACAGTTAGGGGCTGAGTCCCCAGCCGGTGTTGAGGATTGTTGTGCAGGAGATGCTGTTGCCTATCCTCACTGATTGCAGTGGAGGATCCAGTTGCAAGGGACAGAATAGGTTTCGGTGTTTGGAGATTAGTTTGGTTGAAGGCAAAGCTGTAGTCAATGAATAGGAACCTTGTGTAGGTGTCCTCGTTATCCAGATGTTCTAGGGATGAGCACAGGGCCAGAGAGATGGCATCTGTCGTGGACCTGTTGCGCTGGTAGGCAAATTGCAAGGGATCAAGGCAGGCTGGGAGGCTTGAGTTGATGTGGGCCATGACTGACAACTCAAAGCACTTCATCATTATGGAGGTCAGAGCCACCTGTTCACCTGTACAGTGTATGGGTTGGATGGACATCCACACGATCTGGTGAAGTGGACCTTATCTCCATGATGTGTCTGTTGTTGCAAAAGGATGCTTGGTAAAAGGACAGTTATTGTCATCACGGCCAGAGAAAAATTCCCATGTGTCTCCCTCCAGTATCACTGAATCCAATTTACCAACATATGATCTCTGAAGGAGGATTCAGTATAAAGGGTTTCCAGGATGGTCTTTAACTTGAAACAGCTTTCCAAGGGTATCTGCCCTGACAGGTTAGTTTCTTACCCACCTGAAGGGTCAGAAGGCCCAGGCAGTTTTGATCACCAGACCACCTGTCCAGAATGGGCAAGCAGAGTGCAGAGAAAGATGGGGTGGTCCCTGGCAGCTTCCAGGTAACTGGCAGGGAAGGAGTTTCAGAAGGTTGTGCAAAAGGCAGCAAGAGATGTCCTGATCCAGAAAGGACACTCTGACTGTTTTGAAAGCCTTTTCGTCCCTACCATCAGCCTGATACTAAAACAGTAACTTCCTTTGTCAGGAACCAGCTACGACACCAGTGAGATCCCATTGTCTGCACAGGATGTCAGGCAGCGTGTGTGCTGAGAGAAGCAGTTCGTATTTCAGATCAATTCATCCATTCTGATGAAAGGCCATCAGTCTGAAATATTGGAGATACTCAACAGGTCTGGCAATGGAAAGGGAAACAGAGTGAATGTTTTGAGTCTAATATCCCTCCTGGAAGCTGAGACCAGAGAAGTCTGAATACGGCTTTAGTTTGTTCTGTAATTGCCCATTGATGTAATTGACAGGGTTAAACTTGACTCCTTAACTTTAAATAGAAGTAAATATGAGAAATCAGTTCTATATTCAGGAAGTTATGAACCACAATGAGAAGGTGCTCCTGTATCTTTACCCAGCTGAAAAACCGACAGTGTGGTACTCACACAGGACATAATTACTAGCGAGTTTTGAGAAGATTTGTAGCTCAGGTTGAGGTTCTGGATGTGAGATTGCTCGCTGAGCTGGAAGGTTAGTTTTCCGACGTTTCGTTACCATTCCAGGTAACATCATCAGTGAGCCTCCGACGAAGCGCTGGTGTTATGTCCTGCTTTCTAGTTATCTGTTCAGATTTCTTTGGAAACCAGCGCTTAACACTAGCGCTTCGTCGGAGGCTCACTGATGATGTTACCTAGAATGATGACGAAACGTCTGAAAACTAACCTTCCAGCCCAGCGATCAAACTCACATCCACATAATTACTAGCTCACAATTATCAGACCACATAGAATGAAAAGATGTTTACAAAGACAAACCTGCCAACTTCACCACTTCTGTGGCAGACACTTCTGGCAGATATTCCATCAGAGAGATTCGACTTGGAGATGGCATGTGTTTCATGGATCAGTGACTCCTCGAGAAACCCAAACGCATTGGTTTTGACAGAACCATAGAGTAGAATTCCTGCAGTGTGGAAGCAGGCCATTCGGCCCATCCAGTCCACACCAACTTTACTAAGAGCATCCTGCCCCGGGTTGAACTCTGGAGAAATTGGATGATTGAATAGGCTTGTGCCGATTTGAATGCACTGGATGGAGGGACTGGGGGATGGGCAGGGTGGGAGGGAGGGGGAATGGAGGCATTATGAATATTGATATTAAGTGGTTCTTCTTTTGCCTCTGGGCATCAGTGTGTCAGGAAGCGGCACATTATCACAGCTATGTAACCTCCTGCTGCATGCCAAACTGGACTAGAGCACCATGCTCACTCCTATCTGCTACTGGAGACATCACCTCTATCACCCACTGGTCTACACTGGTCACCTCCAGCACAGCAAATCAGTACATTAATTTGTTAATGGTGGCAACTGTCAAAATGAGAGTCTTGGAATGACAGCAATGGTTATGTATCCTTGTCAATATCATTGGCTGCAAGCCTGTATTTATCAGGTCAACAGATAACGAACAAGATCTTTGCACAAAACTTGCTGACATTACATATATGACCATCACTATCTCTCCCCCTCTCCCCTGCACCTCCATGAATATCGAAGGCTGACTGTCAGGAGCAAATGGGTACCCATTGCATAGAACTCCACTGCTGTGACACACTTTGGCAACCCCACCACGTTTTGAGCAGCAAACCTACAATAATAACCAGAGATCAGACATATACACCATTGGATACTACCACTGGCACTGTGAAGCTAAAATTCAGGCCTTGACTGTTCTGAGGGAGCCCTGCAACAAGCTCTTTCACGTTTAACAGTCCTCGCTATCTCTTTACCCATTCCCTTTAAAGAACAGCAAAAGCAGCCAACCTTTTTATAATCACTAGCATTCCTCCACTATGGACAAATTAACTGGATTGAAAAGAGGCTACACGCCAAAATCCCAAATATGTCAGAGGTTATAAATTTATTTACAATCAAAATTTAACTAAAATCATGTAACACTCAAATGCACAACTCATGGTGATTCACAGGAGGTTAACTCCACTGTTAATGCTCCTGTGTGTCCCCTCTCCCAGAGTCTACAACAAAGTTGGAGAAAGGCTGCTGTTGCTCATTTGGGCTGTTTTGACACATTGTGGTAGATGGTTCCTGAGTGTACTGGCCTCAGATGGACAAACTTGCACTTTGAGCTTCTTCAAAGTTTATTCCAGCTGGGTTTCTGTCGAGGACTAATGAGGCAATAAGCCCTCAGGATATTAATGTGTGCTATTCTCAAGGGGAGAATGTCAGCATTTCCATTAATCCTTGGGAGGGCAGAAACCAGAAAATCCCTCTATTTTTGAAAGCCCCTATCCTGCACCATTTTCTCTCACAGTTTTGGGATATTGCCTTGCGGAAGAGGTAGTGAATGGCCACTGGAAAGGAGAGCACAATTTTGTGGAGCTGATGCAAATCCTGCTGGACAGAAGCAAATGCAATCAGGATATTATGAAAAATATCAGAATGTGAAGGAAGTGGCAGGCCTGAGAATTAATGAAGGTTCTGAGAGAGGTTGTTGATTTTTACATGAAGGCTAGTTAATGACAAGCAATTGATGCTAGTGACCGCTGTGGAAGAGTGTGTGTGTGTGTGTGTGTGTGTGTGTGTGTGTTTACAATCAGAATGAGAACATGCCCTTGTGCTTGGTTGGAAAGGAAGTGACAGAAGGGAATTATGTCTGATGGAGAAGAAAGGTGAAGCAGCATTTTTTTAAAAAGTTCATTCTTGGAAAGTGAGCATCTGTTTTTATGCCTTTTCCTTCTCTGTGCCAGCCTAGTTTATCATTCAGTAACTCAACTGTAACAATGCCATACTTCTCAACCTGTAACAGTGCAATGAGCTAAACAATCAATTATCTGTTTGAACCATTGTCCTGGTGGGGCCCTGTTACACCAATATCAATGAGAACAATGCAATAGGTTTTCTATTACAGGATCCTTCAATGGAACACTCAATCTTGGCACCGCAGTGAATTAGTCTCGATGGATTGCCACTGGATTGAACGGCAGCATGAAAACAACTCGATAAAATCCGGAATGTATTTATGTCAATGTTTCTGTGATCAGACAGCTATATCCCAGATGCCGTGGAATTTATCGGCTACCTGAATTGTTAGCTATGTATGCTGTTCACTGGGATTTAATATAGTTACCCTGCCAGAATTTAATTACACAGGTGAAACACAGGCCAGTCACCTTGATCCACAGAACTGGTTTGAAATGTAATGATCAGGATTTGGAGCAGATCCTGTCTGCTAACCTCCAGGGAGCATGTGCTATTTTGCAAACTTATATTGTTGTCACAGTTGGATTTGAGCTTGACCCAGATGTGGAGCTGTGTCTATTATCTAGTGTATGATATAGCTGAACTGAACATGGGTGTGTGCAGTATTCTCAACAAAACCTTCCTTTAGCATCTCTTGTAACCATGGTTAGATTAATGGTTATTTTTTTTCATTGTACATCCCAAGAGACAATGTAGGTCCAAATGCTGTATTTCTGCAACAAATTGTTTCAGTGACAAGTCAAAATAGGTGCAATTATTTATCATTAGCAGTGACTGTCAGTGAATTTTTTTGATAAACTGTAACAGGAATTGCATTTTCTGTATGTTAATCTTTTTAAGTTGTGCATTCCCAAACATGATTTGAATTGGTTTAGATCAGCTGTTGGTGACCTTACCTGAAAATATTTAACAATGTCTTGTAGTTTGGAAACTGGGTATTAAAAAAAAACTGACTTCACCTGTTGTACTCTGTTTGAGTTGTGTAACTGGTTTTAAATTTGACTGTGCAAACTTTGAGAATGATCTCACCTTCGACCCGAAGTAACATACAGATACCCTGCAGTATCCAATCTACTCTTTCGGCCCATAATAAATAATACACTCGATTGTTTGAGAATTGTGGTATCAACATGAAGTGCAATGTCTATCAGAGGCTGGCCTTGATGGCCCCGCACTAAAGGTGACGAAGTTAGGATTTACAAGGATATTGCCAGGGAAGGAGGGTTTGAGCTATAGGGAGAGGCTGAATAGGCTGGGGTTTTTTTCCCTGAAGCATCGGAGGCTAAGAGGTGACACTAGAGAGCTTTATAAAATCATGAGGGGCATGGATAGGGTGAATAGCGAAGGTCTTTTCCCCGGGGTAGGGGAGTCCAAAAACTAGAGGGTGTGGGTTTAAGGTGAGAGGCGAAAGATTTAAAAGGGATCTAAGGGGCAACATTTTCACGCAGAGGGTGGTGTGTGTGTGGAATGAGTTGCCAGAGGAGGAGTCTGGTACAGTTACAGCATTTAAAAGGCATCTGGATGGATACATGTGTAGGAAAGGTTTCTAGAGATAAAGGGGCAAATGCTGGTAAATGGGACTGGATTCGTTTAGGATATCTGGTTGGCATGGACAAGTTAGATCAAAGGGTCTGATCCATGCTGTACAGCTCTAGGACTCTATGACTATGTCATATCAAGGTGCCAGAAAAAACATCACCATTGTCTTAGAGGGATACGGCTAATCAAACATATTACAACAAGGTAAGGAGGAACAAAATAGATGGTATAGCTTTTCCTGATTTGAATGTGTCACATGTGTTTTATAATTTGACCGACCAGTGCAATGTAAGCACTTAACTGTTTGTGTGCTGGCTGTAAGGGGTTAAGTGGGCAAATTTTCCTGAGTTTTAACAACATAAGAGTTCGAGGCTCATAATATTTTGATATGATGGAGAGCACCTTGATTGCAGCAGGCATGTGGATTTGCAAGACTGGGGCCCGTTCTGGATCATGCACAGTCCACAGAAAGATTTGGCCATTTCAATGATCCACTGCCTCTACAAATCATTTTGGAACTCCCTGGAGTCTGCAGCCCAGAGTAAGGACACAAGACAAGTTAAGGGCATGTTACATTGGACATTTTACAGATACTTATGTACCCCTGTGGATACGGCCCCAGGACAAATAAAGGGCCTGAGTCAGGGATCTCTTGGTTGGGAGGTGAGGGAGGTTGTCAGTGCAGTGGGATGGACAGGTGCTCTCATCCAGATGCCACTATCACCATCCCTGGATTCACCCTGTTCCACCAGCAAAACAGACCCAACAGAGGTGGAGACACAGTTACACTCAAGCATGTGTGTTGGCATGGAGAGGGAAAGGCAACGGGTGGTGGTTGGGGCTCCAAGTTGGCACAAAATTGGCATGGGGCAATAGAGGGCCATTGGGATGATTGGACATATATGGGGAATCAGCAGACATGGGAGATAGGCACAGGCTCTGTAAAGGGGCACAGAGATGGGAAAGAGCCCTGGGTTGGCATGGATGGGGGGTGTTCCAGTCCAAGATAAACTTCCCGTTCCTGGAATTTTCCATTGTCAGGCAATGAAGTGGTGGCTTGTCATGCTTTTGCTGTACTTATGTGAGCACATGTGACAGTAAAGCTAAATCTAATTTTAATTCCGTTTTGTAGTTAAATGTTGCACTCAGGTAGATTTCTTTAGGCATACAGATTGGGGACGGTGAGGGGTTGAGATTCGGTGGATATTTTATGAACTATGAACATGGTGTCAAATTTACAAGCAGGTTATTTCGGGGTCACTCAGCCCCAATGCTAACAGAGGAGGGAGATACATCAGCAAATGTGTGTGGGCAAATTTGAGCTAAAAGTCCATCAGGCATTAATAATTGGGGACTTCAATGACCCTAATATCAACTGGGATATGAACAGAATGAATGGTACAAACAGCACAATGTTCTCAAACATTAAACATGGACATTTTAACCAGCGCATCATGCCCTGAATAAGACTGGCTGCATTTCCAGATTTAGTCTTAAAAGTGAAGCTGGACGAGTGTCAGGAGTGTTAGTGGCTGACCATATTGGAGATAAGTACCGCTATACAGGGTGAGAGGCATTCAGAAGTGAGATTTTATAGGCAGTGCAGACTCATTCCCACAAAGATAAAGGGTGGTACTGTCAAGTCTATCCAGGAGAATGCAGAGTGGGATAAAGCAGAAAAGGAAAGCTTATAACAATTCCATGAAAGTAATGCTCTCCGAAGCTTGACGGAGTACAGAAAGTACAGGGGTGAAGTCAGAAAGGAAATTAGAAAAGCAAAGAGAGGATATTAAAAATAAGGCAGGTTAAAACGCAGAAAAGCCAAAGATATTTTATCAGAATGCTAAATGCAAGGAATTAAAAAGGAAAGGGTTGGGCCGAGCAGATATGTATAAGGTTATTATATAGAATAGAATAGCAATTTGCTGTCACTTGTAGTAATGAAAATACAGTGAGATGGGTATAAGTCACCATAATTTGGCACCAATTTACAGCAATTATAAGAAGAAATAATTGAGACAACGTTAAGACAGGGTTCATCGTTAGTTACCTCCGCTGCTCCTGGCTACAGAACGTTGCTGCTTAACGCAGCCCCTGAGGCCACCAAAGCAAGGATTTCTGGACCAGACACCACCACCCTGCCACTGCCGAAGCCAGCACCAAAACCACTGCATCACCGCCATCGTAAGGAGGGACAGACCGGAGCCCCCCACCCCCCAAGTCACCGATGCTGAAAACGTTGCCACTTCAGTTGCCGCCAGAATCCACCACATTGTCGCCGAAGCCACGAGGATCGAACCAGAACCACCACGCCACCACCACTCTGGCCATGACCAAAACCAACATGCTACCACCTGGAGGAACAGGCCACAGCCACCAACGACGAAGCCTTTGATAAAGCTGTGGCCACTACAGCCAGGAGGGTGCAAGTGTCATCATCCGACACTTCCGCCATCTACAATCCGATCCCACCACCCAAGACAATTTTCCCATCCCACCCTGGTCTGCTTTCTGGAGGAACCACTCTCTCCATGACTCCCTTGTCTGCTCCACACTCCCCTCCAACCCCACCACACCCGGCACCTTCCCCTGCAAACGCAGGAAGTGCTACACTTGCCCCCACACCTCCTCCCTCACCCCCATCCCAGGCCCCAAGAAGAGTTTCCATATCAAGCAGATGTTTAACTGCACATCCGCCAATGTGGTATACTGCATCCACTGTACCCGGTGTGGCTACCTCTACATTGGGGAAACCAAGCGGAGACATGGGGTCTGCTTTGCAGAACACCTACGATCGGTTCACAATAAACAACTGCACCTCCCAGTCGCAAACCATTTTAATTCCCCCTCCCATTCCTCAGATGACATGTCCATCATGGGCCTCCTGCAGTGCCACAATGATGCCACCCGAAGGTTGCAGGAACAGCAACTCATATTCCACTTGGGAACCCTGCAGCCCAATGGTATCAATGTGGATTTCACAAGCATCAAAATCTCCCCTTCCCCCACTGCATCCCAAAACCAGCCCAGCTTGTCCCCGCCTCCCTAACATGTTCTTCCTCTCAACTATCCCCTCCTCCCATCTCAAGCCGCACCCCCATTTCTTTTCTGCTCACCTCATCCCGCCCTCTTGACCTGTCCGTCCTCCCCGGACTGACCTATCTCCTCCCTACCTCCCCACCTACACTCACCTTTACTGGCTCCATCCCTGCCTCTGTCTCCTCTCCACCAATGCCTCCTCTATCCATCTTCGCTCTGCCTCCCCTTCTCTCCCTATTTATTTCAGAACCCCCTTCCCCTCCCCCACTTCTGATGAAGGGTCCAGGCCCGAAGTGTCAGCTTTCCTGCTCCTAAGATGCTGCTTGGCCTGCTGTGTTCATCCAGCTCCACACCTTGTTATCTTGCATTCCACATGATGCTTTCTTGTGAAATTGCCACTTCGTTCATTAGAAATTCCTGCCCTCCTTCCCATTCACTCTGGTAACACCCTTGTGGTGCTCTGATCAACAGTACAGGAGTGCTTAACATTTCCTTCAAAAAGATATTTAAAAGATCTCCACCACTGAGAAAACCCTCTCCACCATGATTTTCTCTTGTCCACCATTTTGAGGTAGGGAGAGCCAGTACCGGAGGCTGAGGGGTGATCTTACAGAGGTTTATAAAATCATGAGGGGCATAGATAGGAAACCCACACAGACATGGGGAGAAGGTGCAAACTCCACGCAGGCAGTCATCCAAGGCATAGATAGGCAAGGTCTTTTCCCCAAGGTTGGGGAGTGCAAAACTCAAGGGAATAGCCTTAAGGTGCGAGGGGAAAGATTTAATAGAGACCTGAGGGGCAACATTTTCATGCAGACAGTGGTGCATGTATGGAATGAGCTGCCAGAGGAAGTGGTGGAGGCTGGTACAATTACAGCATTTAAAAGGCATCTGGATGGGTACATGAATAGGAAGGGTTTAGAGGGATATGGGCCAAATGCTGGCAAATGGGACTAGATTAATTTAGGATATCTGGTCTGCATGGATGAGTTGGACTGAAGGGTCTGTTTCTGTGCTGCACAGCTCTATGACTCTATCTCCACTGAAATACACCACAGAGGCTGGTATCCCATCATCAAGTCACCCTTTATTTATACATGAAGAATGCTTGGCCCTGATCCAGCTTCCTCAGAGCCAGCTCTCAGAGTGAACAGAACCTCTGACACTCCTGTTTATATCTGAGAGACATGGCTCCCTGCTTGGACCAGATTAACAGCCCCTATCAGGAAACTCTTATTCTGTGAGGTCCACTGGCTGACCCTTGTTACAATCATTGCTTCCATCTTTCGGACCTGGTGATCACTTCTGGGGTAGGACTGAATACCTTCATGTGTGCTAAGCTGATTCTGTGCTCGAAGGTGTTAGTTCAAACAGTCATCCTGCATAGCCAGCAGAGGGTGAATCATATCCATTTAAATGCTGCATGTTTCATGCAGTTACCTAGGCTCACGATCTTAGTTAAGATAATTATGGTGAGAAACTGTTTATAAAGAAAGACAAAACTTAAGAAAAATCTGTATTAGTAGCATAAATTTGGAACACAAAGGTAGCCATTTGGCTTGTAGCTGCCAAGAAATAGCCCACCAGCCTTGTCCAGTAAGCTAGAGAGTGTTCAGAGGAGATGTTGCTGGCTATGAAAGGTTTGAATTATAAAGAAAGGCTGGATAGGCTAGAACTATGTTCATTGGAGTGTAGGAGGTTGAGTGGCAACCTGGTAGAAGTGTATACAGTCATGAGGGGCATAGCTAAGAGTTAATGGTAGGTGTCTTTTCTCTAGGATGGGGTATTTCAAGATTTGGGGACATATTTTAAGGTGAGAGGAGAGAGATTGAAAAAAGACATTTTTTACCAAACTAACTTAAAGGTCTATGACACAAAAAGTAAACAAGTTGTTTTCACAAGGCAAAAACTGTTTGAAATGGTCATGTTATAAATATCAGAAAGAAGCATCAATACCTTCCCCTAACTGCAACATTACAGATGCTCAAATGTTAGCAAAATATCAGAAATAGCAAGAACTGCAGATGCTAGGGTCAAAGACAACACAGTGTGGAACTGGAGGAGCACAGAAGGCCAGGCAGCATCAGAGGAGCAGGAAAGTTGACATTTCGGGTCAGGGCCCTTCTTCAAAAAAGGTTTCTGATGTAAAATGTCAGGCCTGCCTCCACTATGAAACTTCTGGCACAGCTGTAATCATTTGGCAAGCTTCTGCACTCACTTGATGCTATTTTCTTTAGTACAAGTCTCAGCCCAATACTTTCAAACAAATTGTTCGCTTAATTACTTACTAATTACCATTGGCACTTAACCTCATGTTTTCAATAGCCTTGCAGGATGCCTTTCTCTCCGATACCTCCACAGCCTTCTGTTTCTGGCTTTCTTTAGAGCACCCTTTGATGGTTTGGTCAACTAAAAACAGCACTTCAACTACATAACGACTCTTCTCTTGAGTTCACCAGCTCTGTTTGAAAGGACTTGCTTATGGAATCACAAAATCATAAAGTTGTACAGCTTGGAAATGCACTCTTCAGTTCAACTAGCCCATGACAACCAAATATCCTGAACTGATCTAGTCCCTTTTTTCCAAGATTGGGCCCATATCCCTCTAAACCCTTCCTGTTACTATACCACATCCAGATGCCTTTTAAATGTTATAACTGTACCAGTGTCCACTACTTCCTCTGGCAGCTCATTCCATATATGCACCACCCTCTGTGTGAAAAAGTTGACCTTTAGGTCCCTTTTAAATCTTACCCCTCTCATCTTAAACCTATGCCGCTCTGGTTTTGGACTCCCCCACCCCAGGAAAAAGATCTTTGCTATTCACCCTATCCATGACCCTCATGATTTTATAAACTTCTACAAGGTCATCCCTCAGCCTCCAATGATACCAGGAAAATAGCCCCAGCTTATTCAGCCTCTCCCCATAGCTCAAACCATCTAACCCTGGCAACATCCTTGTAAATCTTTTCTGCACCCTTTCGAGTTTAACAACATCTGTATTGGTGACCCCTTCTCTCTCTCTCTCTGGGTCATAAAACTCAAGTGAGCAATCACCCTAATAATTATCTCCAGAGTTGGCATGCTTTTCATATAGCTAAAGTTACATCATTTGTTTCGCTTTCAAATCACTGTTCAAAATGACTTTCTGACTTTGTTTTCAAAAATAGGGCAAGCCAGACCTTTACAGAACTGAAAACTAAAATCCATTTTTTTTTCTCCACTTTAGAGCTTGAGCTCCCAGATACAAATGATTCAAAATCCTGGAGCTCTCCCCCAAAGGGAACTGTGGATCTACCCTGCAGCACATGGACTACTGCAGTTCAAGAAGGCAGCTCACCACCACCTTCTGAAGGGTGACTACAGACAGGCAATAAATGCTGCCCCAGCCAGTGATGTCCACATCCCAAGAATGAATTTAAAGCATTTATATATTATTTATAGATAGCCTTCATCTTAGGTGTAAGTTCAGACACCATATGGCAGTCAAACTTCAAGAGAGAGGATGGCCTAGTGATATTACCATTGCATTGTTAATTCAGAGGCCCAGGTAACGTTTGGGTTCAAATCCTGCCAATGGTAGAAGGTACAATTTGAATTTGATAAAAATCTGGTACTGAGGGTGTAATGATGACCATGAAATCATTGTTAATTATTGGGGGGAAAGCCCACCTGGTTCACTAATGTGCTTGATGGAAGGAATCTGCCATCCTTAGCTGATCTGGTCCACAGGTGACTCCAGACCCACAGCAATGTGGTTGACACTTAACTGCCCTCTGGGCAATTGGAAAGGATGATAAATGCTGGCCCAGCCAGAGATGCCCAAATCGTCTGAAAGAATGATGAAGAAAATTACCACCCACCAACCTCCTTGAAATAAATATTGTAAAAATGCCTGAATCTAGTGCATGAATTATAGATGTGGGCAGTGAAAGCTTAAAACTCAGAAAAGCAAACAGCTCAGGAAACAAGAACAGCTTCAGGCTTTTGAACTCAGGTTTGGGTGAAGTGGGTGAATGTGGGTTATGTTTGTTGGTTTATTGTTATTTCCCATTCAAACTTTTAACAGAATCTCAGCGCAAGCAAAAAGGAGAAACATCTTTTATGTTCTTTCTTTGTTGTGGAGAGGTGTGGATTATCAAATTTTAACTTTTGTCATCCAATTGTTATACCTTAGAATGTTATGAACCAAATTATGTTTTTAAAGAAAAGACACATACTTACCTAAAATTTGCTGTGATTGTCTATTCCTGGATTAAGGCAAATCCTTGGAATTCATGTGGAATACATGTAGACAAACAGGAGGCTGGAAGAACACAGCTAACCAAGAAGAGTCTGGAGGAAAGGGGCATTCAACATTTCGAGTATAACCCTTTCTCAGGAACTGTCTGCAGTGAAGTTATGTCAGCTAAAGGTATTGAAACCAGCCAACTGAATCAGATTAGGGAGTACATATATTTTGTTTCAATTCACTCCTGTATGATAACTTCACACTTCAGGAGATTGAAAAGCCTTACTTCTAGCTGGCTTGGAAAAACAATGGAGCCAGATTTGTGAATATACATATGAACCACTTTTAATTCACTACTTGGCAGAACAGAGGAGAGATTAGG
The DNA here is from genome assembly GCF_030684315.1 of Stegostoma tigrinum. Taxonomy (NCBI): domain Eukaryota; kingdom Metazoa; phylum Chordata; class Chondrichthyes; order Orectolobiformes; family Stegostomatidae; genus Stegostoma; species Stegostoma tigrinum. Next base: position 77,218,452 of record NC_081366.1, on the reverse strand, counting down.
AAAAATGATCTTGTAACAACAATATTTGGAAGTATTTCTCTCCCATTTCCTCTTCATCATCTTGAAGACAGTGTCTAGTAAAAAAAGCAAACAGGGAAAACAAACCTTCATTGAGAACACAAAAATATCTAGGAACTTCACCACTGCTGGGGATCATAAGAATATAAGAAATAGGAGCAGGAGTCGGCCATCTGGCTGATTGTTTTGTGGACGCAGCTCTACTTATCCATCTATTCACCATAACCCTTAATTCCTTTACTGTTTAAAAGTCTATCCATATTTGCATTGAAAACATTCAATAAGGTAGCCTCAACTGCTTCACTGGGCAGGGAATTTCACACATTCACAACCCGTTGGGTGAAGAATTTCCTCCTCAACTCAGTGCTAAATCTGCTCCCCCTGTCAACAATTACATAACCACGATCATAGCTTCAAAATCTAACATCTCACAGACTTTTAAACTGTACAGCCTTTATTTTCTTCATTTCTGTACCACTCTCTCTCCTTTTAAAACGTATTGCTTGTGTGTGTGATATCATATCTTGCGATTTGTCTTGGGTTTGTAAATCATACTATTTCTCTTTCTTTCAGACAAGAAAATCTTACGACTGATTTCTCAATTTCACTGGAACAATGTTCTAATTGAAATACAATAGCTGTGCTAAAATAATTTTTAAAAAACCTGTTGTGACTGACCACGACAGGACTAAAAAGAGGATACTTGAATTACCGATATGGACCACACTAGCCCCCCCCCTTCAAATATATCAAGGAAATAGCCCAGACCTTAACTTACAGCTTATTTAAAGGCAAGTAAAAGGTGCTGCATTCAAGATATAATTCAATTGGTCATGCTACTCAGCTTTAAGCAAAACACAGTTTACACTTACACCAAAAATACAGATAAAAGTAAGACAAATTGACGTAACTTTAACTCTATTTGGAAAGCTTAACTGAATAATGGTTTATTTAATTATGAACAGCTACTGTTCCAGGACAGTAAAATGCAATAACACACTTTTGGCAAAGGCAAAGTCAGTAAAATAGATTGTTTCACGTGCAATATTTCTCCATTCCAGGAGAAAAGAACGCCAAGAGAAAATTCTGGCTGAGTAAGACAACTCAGGCCTTTTGCTGTGGCGGACAGAGATGTATAGCACTTCCGTAGCTAACTTCAAATCCCCAATAAGTTCTGAAAGCTAAACTGAAACCCTAGTTTCTGTGGGAGCCTGACTCCGCCCATTTGTGCTGCTTCTTTTTTTGAACTTTGAAAAAATCCAAGGCCTCACAAGCTGTTTATTTTATTGGCTTGGGAGAGACAGCTCATCAACTATGGCTCAAAACCTCTCTTCAAATAAAAACCGGGACAAAATACACCTCTTAAAGCCATAGTATTGTCACAAATCCCTCTTCATTTGATCATAGCAATCTGCTCATTCATCCAAGTTCAAGTATGGAAATTTGATTTAATTTAGACAGTAGGTTTAACAATTTCATTCACTTTCTATAATACACTTCAATTGAATGAGGCACTTTCACATCCTCAATCAAGGTGCAAGAGGATTGATGCTTAATGAACAGTTTCTCTGTCATCAATACTGATAACTTGGCTTTGAAAGATGAAGGATTGACGTTATTCGTGAGATTGCATCAGCTCATCATCTGACATTGAAAAATGTCTGCCACATCAATTTATTCAATGCATTCTGCTGCCTGAAGAACTTCAGGTGGAGATTTGTTAGTTAGCTCAACTGGGTTATATCATTCATTCTTAAGGATGTTTAGCACTGAGACAAATTTTGCTGATTGTTATTACTTGAACATTCTTTGGTAATAATGGGAATGGAAGATATTTCTACAACTCCTGTAAAGTCTGCAACTTCCTTCCTATTGACAGTATGAAATAATTGTCTTGTGTCAGTAATCGCAATGGATTCTTTCTTCTTTTTGGGTTTCACCATGTGACTGGAAAGCCCAGTGAAATCTTCCATAGCTCCTGCTTTAATCAGTTAGATGGCGACAGTTTCTTTCTGAACCAATTGTTCTCTTGGAACTAATTAAACACCTTCTGCTGTCCTAAGGACGCTCAGGCAAAGACACACCTGTGGGCCCAAAAGAGACAAGTACTGAATTCAAATTACAAAAACATTTTCAACTCTCTGAATCTCTTTGTGTTGTTGTGTTACTTGGAGCATACCATTTATCTGGAGAATTATTCTGCGTATGGTTTCATTTCTGTAGACCGTAGCTTCTGTTTCATGAGTCATGATATTTGAACTGACGGAGCATTGATATACACATCTGGCTCAGACTTAAAATTAACGGGATGTCCATTGTCACGCAGAAATTCTGTCAAATTTGAACCAGTTGGATCACCAGTTTCCGTTGGGAATGCCTTGGATTTCTTTTCATACAGAGGAGGTCATACCACACAAAATCTCTTTGTATGGTAAACCTCATTTGGTTTTTTGCTACTCTGAAACTGTATCCTCTTTTGGGACATCTTCTGGAAGTGACCAATAGGTTACATCTGCAGCAATAATTAGAGCAGAGCACTGTTTTTGCTTGTGAGGCTCTTTGTTCCACAGCAGTGACACTGATGCACATGCTCAGTGAAAACCTCTGAGCAAGGGTCACCGGACCTGAAACCTTAACTGATTTTATCTTCACGGATCCTGCCAGACCTGCTGAGCTTTTCCAGCAACTTCTGTTTTTGGTCCTGATGCACATGCTGTTTGGTTTACTGTTTGTGTTGTCTGGTCAAACGTATCAATAGAATTTTTGTCCTTTACAAAGTGGATTAATTCTGTTGATCTCCTACGATAAGCTTATCCTTCTCCTCTCAGGATTTGACTCTGAATCCCTCTAGTTTGAATGGCTTTCTCCAATATCAAATATTCGTTTTACTGTAATAAATCTGACAAAGACTGGCCAATATTTACAACAATAATTTTGCCTCTTACAATTTCTAATTTCAAACCTCCATTGTCATAGTACTGTACTAATTAGTGAAGGTCATTCTGGAAGTTATCTGTGAATTCACTGGTATGTTGAACTCTTCTGTTAAATCAAAACTCTTTTGGGGATTTTATTTATTCTCAGAATGAAGTCATTACCAAAATTGTTAGAACTTCTTTAAAAATATCTGTACCCTTTTTTATGATTTGCAATGTAGTCAAATACAGGACTGAATGAATACAATATGGTGTCGGAGTACTGTGTACAGTTCTGGTCACCCTTCTATAGGAAGGATGTTATTAAATTGGAGAGAGTGCAGAAAATATTGAAAAGGATGTTACCTGGACTGGAGGGATTGAGTTATAAGGAGAGGCTACAGATCTTTCGATCATCAGATCTTGGGATCTTTTTCACAGGAGCACAGGAGGTTGAGAGGTGACTTTATAGAGGTTTATAAAATCGTGAGGGGCATAGATAAGGTGAATAGCAAAGATCTTTTCTGTAGGTAGGGGAGTGCAGAACTAGAGGGCATATTTTTAAGGTGGGAGGAGAAAGATTTAAAAGGGACATGAAAGACAACTTTTTTACACATGGGGTGGGTTGTACGTGGTTTGAACTGCCATAAGAAGTGGTAGGTGCAGATACAGTTACAACATCTAAATGATATTTCGACAGGTACGTGAATAGAGACAGTTGAGAGGGATATGGACTAAATGCAGGCAACTGGGACTAGTTTATTTTGGAAAACTTGGTCAGTATGGACAAGCTGATCCAAAGGGTCTGTTTCAGTGCTGTACGACTGTAATAGTGTGTTGACTTGTGCAGCTTGAGATTTACTATTTAATTTTGATTTAATAACACAATTTTCCCGCTAATGAAGCGTTTTCTCAAGAATGTCCAAACTTACGACAGTGTGGAGCTGGATGAACACAGCAGGCCAGGCAGCATCAGAGGAGCAGGAAGTTGATGTTTTGGCTTGGAATGCTTCTTCAGAAATGACCTGACCCGAAACATCAACTTTCCTGCTCCTCTGATGCTGCCTGGCCTGCTGAGTTCCTCCAGTTCCACAACATCTTATCTCTGACTCCAGCATCTGCAGTTCTTGCTATCTCTGAATGCCCAAAATTATGTCCTGTTTGGCATATCTCTGACATTAACTCTTTTTAATCATATTATTTCTCCTTCTATTTCTTTGTAACGTGGTTATTTCTTTTTATTGCTTTAAAACTGTTTTAAATCTGTTACATTTCAATGTTGAATACATTACTTTACTCAAAGATTCAATAATCCTTCTGTAGATAAATGCTGGTGTTTTCATATTTTTAATCTTGCAGTACATTAATGATGCTTTAATTCTCTTGTCTTAAAGTCTCTTCAAACTTTTAAACTATGTAATAGCATGTTGCAGCATTAATTTTGGCTGTAAGCTGTTAAACTCTATGATGTATTTTCTTCTAATAAATTTCTATGTTAAGTTAGTACTGTAGTTTTCTCCTCTTTTAAAGTTTCAAATTCTGCCAAATAGCATTACATTATCTCTGTTCTGCTTACTGGGAATGTTCCTGGCCTTTCTCATTTAAAATGCTGGTTTCCCATCTCTTAGAGATTTTCTTACCTGTTGCAGCTAAGATGGAGTTTTTCCATTGCTTCAGGGGCAAAACAAGTTTCCCTGCCAATCTAAAATGCAATCCACATTTCCTTGTGCGATTTATAAATTAAAAATTCTGATGCTGGAGCTTTCTGTTCTCAAAATGTACCAAGATACTGAGAAACATCTCTGATCTTTTCCAAAACACATCATCCCATAGTTTCAAGATAATAAAATGTGAAGCTGGATGAACACAGCAGGCCAAGCAGCATCTCAGGAGCACAAAAGCCGACGTTTCGGGCCTAGACCCTTCATCAGAGAGGGGGATGGGGAGAGAGAACTGGAATAAATAGGGAGAGAGGGGGAGGCGGACCGAAGATGGAGAGTAAAGAAGATAGGTGGAGAGAGTATAGGTGGGGAGGTAGGGAGGGGATAGGTCAGTCCAGGGAAGACGGACAGGTCAAGGAGGTGGGATGAGGTTAGTAGGTAGGAGATGGAGGTGCGGCTTGGGGTGGGAGTAAGGGATGGGTGAGAGGAAGAACCGGTTAGGGAGGCAGAGACAGGTTGGACTGGTTTTGGGATGCAGTGGGTGGGGGGGAAGAGCTGGGCTGGTTGTGCGGTGCAGTGGGGGGAGGGTACGAACTGGGCTGGTTTAGGGATGCAGTAGGGGAAGGGGAGATTTTGAAACTGGTGAAGTCCACATTGATACCATTAGGCTGCAGGGTTCCCAGGTGGAATATGAGTTGCTGTTCCTGCAACCTTCGGGTGGCATCATTGTGGCACTGCAGGAGGCCCATGATGGACATGTCATCTAGAGAATGGGAGGGGGAGTGGAAATGGTTTGCGACTGGGAGGTGCAGTTGTTTGTTGCGAACTGAGCGGGTACAGTGGATGCAGTATACCACATTGGCAGATGTGGAGGTGAACCTCTGCTTAATGTGGAATGTCATCTTGGGGCCTGGGATAGGGGTGAGGGAGGAGGTGTGCGGAGGCTTGGGGACCGCTTTGCAGAACATCTGCCAATGTGGTATACTGCATCCACTGTACCCGGTGCGGCTTCCTCTACATTGGGGAAACCAAGCGGAGGCTTGGGGACCGCTTTGCAGAACACCTCCGCTCAGTTCGCAACAAACAACTGCACCTCCCAGTCGCAAACCATTTCCACTCCCCCTCCCATTCTCTTGATGACATGTCCATCATGGGCCTCCTGCAGTGCCACAATGATGCCACCCGAAGGTTGCAGGAACAGCAACTCATATTCCACCTGGGAACCCTGCAGCCCAATGGTATCAATGTGGACTTCACCAGTTTCAAAATCTCCACTTCCCCTACTGCATCCCTAAACCAGCCCAGTTCGTCCCCTCCCCCCACTGCACCACACAACCAGCCCAGCTCTTTCCCCCCACCCACTGCATCCCAAAACCAGTCCAACCTGTCTCTGCCTCCCTAACTTGTTCTTCCTCTCACCCATCCCTTCCTCCCACCCCCATCTACCTACTAACCTCATCCCACCTCCTTGACCTGTCCGTCTTCCCTGGACTAACCTATCCCCTCCCTACCTCCCCACCTATACTCTTCTCTCCACCTATCTTCTTTACTCTCCATCTTCGGTCCGCCTCCCCCTCTCTCCCTATTTATTCCAGTTCCCTCCCCCCATCCCCCTCTCTGATGAAGGGTCTAGGCCCGAAACGTCAGCTTTTGTGCTCCTGAGATGCTGCTTGGCCTGCTGTGTTCATCCAGCCTCACATTTTATTATCTTGGAATTCTCCAGCATCTGCAGTTCCCATTATCTCTGATCCGATAGTTTTGCATCAGTTCGAAGGATCCTCATGGTGAGGTAGTAGTGTTCCTACCTTTGAGCTAATGGGAGAGGCCTGAGTTTATGTTTCACCTGCTCCAGAGGTGCGAATTAACATTCTGAGCAGGTTGTTTAGAAATATATCTTCTCTCCTGTTAAATTTGAAAGGGCTCAGAAAAGATTTACAAGCATATTGCCAGGGTTGGAGAGTTTGAGCTATAGGGACAGGCCGAATAGGCTGGTCTATTTTCCCTGGAAGATCAGAGGCTGAGGATGACCTTGCAGAGGTTTACAAAATCATGAGGAGCATGGACAGAGTGAATTGACAAGCTCTTTTTCCCAGGGTACAGGAGTCCCAAACGAGAGGACGTAGGCTTAAGGTGACAGAGGAAAGATTTAAATGGGATCTGAGGGGCAATTTTTTTCAGGAAGAGGGTGGTGCATGTATAGAATGAGCTGCCAGAGGAAGTGGTGGAGGCTGGTACAATTACAACATTTAACAGGCATCTCGATGTGTATATGAATACGAGGGTTTAGAGGGATATGGGCCAAATGCTGGCAAACGGGACTAGATCAGTTTAGGATATCTAGTCAGCATGGACGGATTGGTCTGAAGGTTCTGTTTCCATGCTGTAGAACTCATAAAGTTAACTTCATCAGAATAATTAAAAACATTAGTAATGTTGTGGTGATTATAAACAATTATATTTTCAAAAATACCAGTAAATGTACGAGCTGGGTAACAAACTGTGAAGCTGGACGAACACAACAGGCCCAGCAGCATCTCAGGAGCACAAAAGCTGACGTTTCGGGCCTCGACCCTTCATCAGAGAGGGGGATGGGGGAGAGGGTTCTGGAATAAATAGGGAGAGAGGGGGAGGCGGACCAAAGATGGATAGAGGAGAAGATAGGTGGAGAGGAGAGTATAGATTGGGAGGTAGGGAGGGGATAGGTCAGTCCAGGGAAGACAGACAGGTCAAGGAGGCGGGATGAGGTTAGTAAGTAGGGAATGGAGGTGCAGCTTGAGGTGGGAGGAAGAACAGGTTAGGCAGGCGGGGACAGGCTGGGCTGGTTTTGGGACGCAGTCGGGGGAGGGGATGAACTGGGCTGGTTTTGGAATGCAGTGGAGGAAGGGGAGATTTTGAAGCTAGTGAAGTCCACATTGATACCATTGGGCTGCAGGGTTCCCAGGCGGAATATGAGTTGCTGTTCCTGCAACCTTCGGGTGGCATCATTGTGGCAGTGCAGGAGGCCCATGATGGACATGTCATCTAGAGAATGGGAGGGGGAGTGGAAATGGTTTGCGACTGGGAGGTGCAGTTGTTTATTGAAAACCGAGTGGAGGTGTTCTGCAAAGCGGTCCCCAAGCCTCCGCTTGGTTTCCCCAATGTAGAGGAAACCACACCGGGTACAGTGGATGCAGTATACCACATTGGCAGATGTGCAGGTGAACCTCTGCTTAATGTGGAATGTCATCTTGGGGCTTGGGATAGGGGTGAGGGAGGAGGTGTGGGGGCAAGTGTAGCATTTCCTGCGGTTGCAGGGGAAGGTGCCGGGGGTGGTGGGGTTGGAGGGCAGTGTGGAGCGAACAAGGGAGTCATGGAGAGAGTGGTCTCTCCGGAAAGCAGACAGGGGTGGGGATGGAAAAATGTCTTGGGTGCTGGGGTCGGATTGCAGATGGCGGAAGTGTAGGAGGATGATGCGTTGTATTCTTGGGTGAGTAATCCTGCTTTGAAACCTGCAAATTCCAAATGTGTCAAAAAAGGCCACAGTGACACGGATGACATCCAAACGCTGGAATGTTGGCGAGGGCCGGGAAGACGCATGCTCAGTTCGCTCGGTCTCGGCAGGCAGGTGAGAGCGCATGCGCATAGTCGTGAGCGCCGGGAGCCAAGCGCGCGGAGTGCGGTGACCTGTTGTTCTGGGCGGGGAGGGACGGAGGGGGCTGCGCGTGCGCAGTGTTGTGATCGTGCTTGGGAGAAGCAGCCTTGCGCGCGTGCGCAGTGTTGTGGTCTCTTGGCGATGGGGGAAGGGAGTGGAAGCGGTGTGAGCGTGCGCACTATGGTGGTTTCGGGCGTGTCGGAGGGGGCTGCGCCTGCGCACACCGTTTAGTCAGGAGGACGGGTTGCTCGAGGTAAGAAAGCGGGACGCGAATGGCGAAGTGAAATGGTGCAGAAAGCCTAGGGGAAACGGGCTGTTGGGCGTATCCGGCGGGCACGGGATGGAGGGAGGAAGGGGAGAGATGTTTCGGGTCGGCCCACTGCCATGGACTGGGGAGTCACCGTGTCCGTCTTCCTCTGGACCTGGGGTTTGGCGGGTTGGGGGCTTTGTCATTTTCTCACTGGTCGAGCCGGCGCCATTTTGTTTGTGTCGCTGGAAAGAAAGGAGGACAAAATGCCGCAAATGAAAACAAATACCGCCGTTAAACTAACCACTGAAACATAACACTGGGCTGTTAGCGAAATTTATGGGGAGCGGAGAAGATCAGGGATATCAGTAATCCCCGCCCCCGGGGGAAACTCGAAGAAAGTGGGTAGCCAGCGAAATGGACAGTGAAGGAATTAATGGTGGAAGGGAGAGACTGGACTTGGGGAAAACCTCAGGACTAGAATGATTACATCCTGAGCGAGACCCAGCGGCGGGAGGCAAAAACGTGATGACAACGTGTGTTTAAGAGGCAGCGCGATCTGGGGAAGGGATGGAAATTGAGAAATCAAAGTGAAAATCGGAAATGTTTTGGGGAGAGACGGCTGACTGAAACAGGAAAGAGGTCTTTCACCCCTAACCATATTGATTGAGATCTTGGCCAATCTTTTTTAACTCCATCCACTTGTTCATGATTTGATTGTTTGCTAGCGGAATAAAATACCTAACTATTTAGTGTAGAGTCTACTGTTTGTGGAAGAGAGTTCTATAGCACTTAACACTTGTATGCAACGGTCTTTTCCTCAGAGGTTAGGTTTTGATTTTAATTCTTTGTCCCTTTGCCTTGGACACTGTTTTACGACTTTTTGAAATGTCTTCCAAAAACTCAAATCAGCCTTAACCTCTCGAGACCGCATCAATCATCTAAAGATCTGAGGCATGCTTGCATCCCACAAGATCTGCATTCCTTTCAAGGCTATGTAAGATGGGATGTGCAGAACAGTTTGTTTTCTTATCAAATCATATTAATCCTGGATTTAATGCATTTCTTTTTCTTGCCACATGCCTTGCTGCAACTGATCCTTTCTATTCAGGGCAGTTAGGGGTTAGCACGAATACACTGGTGGCAGCATTCTTTCATATCTAAGTCTTGAAGTAGTTCTTGAACCTGAGCCTTCTGGTTCAGACACTGGGCAGCCAGCGATTTCCTGTCCCCTCTAATGACTCCAGATAAGGCTTGATCTCGAGCCTATCATTCCATTTACCTTTTTGATCACTTTTTAGTGGTCTGTACCCGTGAAACCCTTGATCTTTGGATGAATGCCGTATTGTATTGTCAAGTCATTAATAAATTTAGTCAATAGTTGAGATCCCAACGCCAATCCTTGTAAAACACCCCAAGCCACTTCCTCCAATTTGAGTACTCGCCTACTGTTTTGTCTTCTGCCTAAGTAGTCGTCTTTTCAGATCGTTAATTTGGGTTTGTGAGGTTAGGTGAAGGATGGGGTGGGGAATTTGATTGGGAGGTGGATAGGATGTAGAAAAGAGGAAAAAGGCAACAAAGTGCTCATTTTTTTTTGGAGAATAAAGGTACTTGGAGTACACCAAATGGAGAATGCGTTCATAGAATGCATTTAAAATAATATCTGGAAAATACATTCTGGGACCAAACAGGTGACAGACTGATAATATGTAACAAGACAAGATTAAATATGGCCTCATACTGAAGGATCCTTTTCGTGAAAAATGAACATAAAAATTTCACATTCAGTTTAAGGATGAGAAATTTGGTCCTAAAGCTACCATCCTAATGAAGACATACAAAGATATGAAAGGTGATCAGAGATAATGGGAACTGCAGATGCTGGAGAATCCAAGATAACAAAGTATGAAGCTGGATGAATGAGATGCTGCTTGGCCGGCTGTGTATGAAGTTACCTTTAGCTGAATTTGGGTGGAAAAAAGGGTAGAAAACTAGTGGCAGATATTTAAGCGCATGTTTCCTAACTGAACAAAGGTATCTAAATTGAGAAAGGAAGATGATGCAAGGAGGATGCGGATAACTGAGAAACTTAAAGGATAGTTTCAAACTAAAAGATCATGTTGACATTGCTGTAAAAATTGGTGTTGGTCAGAGGATTGGGATATTTTTTGACTAATGTAATAATAGAGTAATTAGAATGAGACAGTAATATGTTTCTATTGTAAATAAAAAGCAAACAAGTATTTTGTATCTGTCTTCACAGTGAAAGATACAAAAGGTATCCCAAGAACAGTCGAGGGCGGAAGTTGGGTGGGAGGGAACTTCATCACTGGAGGAAATAGTACTAGTGAAACAAATGAGACCAATGGCTGATAAATCCCCCTTTGACCTGATGGCCTGTATTCTAGGTTTTTAGAGAAAGTGATTGTAGAGATGACAGATATTAGTTGTAATTTTGCAAAATTTCATCCCACTGCATGTAACACATCCATTCATGAAAGAAGATAACAGGAAACTCTTATGCCATTAGGTGTAAATCTGTCGATGCTTAAATGCAAGAATTGACTCGTAAAGAAATAGGATAATTTTGCATAGGAATATAGGTTATTTGACGATATAATAAGCAGCTTGAATAAAGGGGAACCAGCAGATGTAATGTAGTTGGATATCCAGAACGCATTTGATGATGTTCTACATAAAAGTTTATATGTAACATAAGAGCTGATGGTGTTGGGATATTAGCCAACTGACAGGGAACAAGTTCAGGATGAATTGATTATTTTCAGTATGGCAAACAGTAACCAGTTGGGTGTTGCAGGGAACAGTGCTTGGGTCTGAACTATTTACAATCTACAATAATGACTTGGATGAACGACCAGACTGTTTTATAAGCCACATTTACTAATGGTACAAAGATAGGTAGGTAGACAGGTGAACAGCAGACAAAGAAACCGAAAAGGATCGAAACCAAGCGGAGACTCGGAGACCACTTTATATAGCACTTATGCTTGGTTTGTGACAAACAACACCACCACCCAGACGTGAACCACTTCAGTTCCTCACTCACTCCCTGAACGACATGTCCATCCTGGGCTGCCTCCAGTTTCATAACGACGCCACACGGAAACTGGAGGAGCAGCACCTCATATTCCGCATTGGAAGCCCACAATCCAATTGTCTCAATGTGGACTCTACTAGCTTCAAAATCTCCCCACCCCGGCCTCATCCCAAGACCAACCCTTCCTCTCATTCCCTGCCTCCTTGGCCTGCCCGTCTTCTCTCCCACCTATTCGCTCCTCCCACCCACTGACCAATCCCCACCACTACCTACCTGCTATCACCATTCCACCTATCTTCCACAGTCCAACGCCCTCCCCACTTTTTTTTTCTTTCAGAGCCCCTTCCCCTCCCCCATCTCTGAAGAAGGGGCCTGACTGGAAATGTCAGCTTTGCTGCACCTCTGATGCTGCCTGGCCTGCTGTGTTCCTCCAGCTCCATACTGTGTTATCTCAGACTCCAGCATCAGCAGTTCTTATTATCTCTGAAAAAGAATATAGATTAATTAAGTGAATGGACAAAGCAAAATGACGTGGAATTATAATGTGGCTCAGTGAGATTGCCAACTTTGGTAGGAAGACGAGAAACAACATTATTTAAATGGAAACTGTCTTTAAAATATTGTGGTCTGTAGGGAACTGAGTGTCCTTCTCCATGAAGAACAAGTTAGTGTGGGGTGCAGCACATAATTAAGTAGGCAGTTAGAATGCTGACCAACATTAGAAGGATGTGGAGCACATTGGGAAGTTTTGGTACAAATGTATCGTGTGTGGTGTGATCACTTGTAGTACTGTGTACAGAACTGATTTTGGTTTCTTTTGAGGATATACCTGTATTCAAAGCAGCTCAGAAAAGGTTTGTTAAGCTTCTTGGGATAATGGAGTTGTCATGTGAGGAAAGATTGAGCAGATTCAGTCGATACTCATCAAAGTTTTAAAGAATGAAAGGTGTTTTTATTGAAACGTTTGATATTCTTAGAGCCTTGACGAGATAGATATTAGTAGATTTTGCATCTAGAATTAGGGAGCATTGTATAAAAGTAAGGGGGCTCCCATTTAAAATTCTGGGTCAAGAAAAGATCTGTTCTTGAAGCTATCAGATTATGTGTTGACACACAACGTTCTTACAAGAATGATGCATCCATTGGATGAGGTGCTGAAGTGCATCTTGGGAACGAATCCAGGCAAGTTGGCACTGTCCAGAGTTGAGAGGAGAAATAGGCCAAGTTGAGGGAGAAAGATTCAGATGTTGTTCATGATTTCCAGATTTGTTTAGTTCTGCACTCTCCTCCATTCTCACTCATGCTTAACAATTTTGCCACATCAAAATGATGGGGTTATACTTTTATTATCACTCATAAATTTCCTGCTTCATTACATTGTGGTGTCCCTCAGACTGGTTTAACAAAAAGTCATTTGGATATAAATTCTGGTAACTAAGTGTAATCACATTTACGAATGAAAACTGCATTTTAGTAAAATTTGGATTTAAACACAATTATTTACCAATGTTGATAATTTGACTTTAGTGATCAGTAACTTTGATAAATGGCCTTTGGTGTATACAGGTGACTTCAATATTCTTACCTTGCATTCAGATGCTCCCCATAATAATGTTAGTTATCCAAACTGTATATTGTTCATGTGTAAAAACCCGAAAGAACTGCCGATGCTGTAAATCAGGAACAAAAACTAAGTTGCTGAAAAAGCTCAGCATGTCTGGCAGCATCTGTGAAGGAGAAAACAAAGTTAATGTTTTGGGTCCATGTCACTGGACCCGAAACATTAACTCTGGTTTCTGTTTCACAGATTGTTCATGTATATTTGGGAATATTTCAAATTAAACTAAAGAAGGCAATAAAGGTAAACCTAGTTAAAATAAAATCTAGGTAGGTGAAAAGTGTGAAACATTAAAGCATAGAGTTTTGAAAGTGATCAGCCTAACTTCATAGAATCAACTGGCACCAGAAGAGGCCATTGAGTCCCATGAACCTTTGGCTGAAAAAGTTAATCAATTAATCTAATTTCCCTGGTCTTTCTGTGTAATTTTGTGATTATTTCCCCTTATTTGTTCAATCCCGTTTTGGAATTTGCTTTCCCCACCATTTCAGGTAATGCATTCCATTTTGTAACTTGCTGCATATAGCACTTGTCAGCTCCTCTCTGGTCTTTTTACTAAATGCCGTAAATCAGTGCCGGCAAGTTTGCTGACTTGCACATCAGTGAATTACTTTTCCTTATCAAATTTGAACGCCTTTGTCAAATCTCATCTTAATTTTCTTTCTGAAATGACAGTCCCTTTAAAATTGCCCTAGATTTTTCATCTACCTGAAATCCCGCATTCAGCCTGACAATCTATTAAGTCACTTCTGGGCCTGAGCTGTTTTCCAGCAACATGATTAGGCCTTTTAGCTACTTGAACTTGTTCTGGCACTCCATACCTGATCCATACTATTCAGAATCAAACCTCCATCGACCTACCAGAATCTTACAAATTTCTACGTTTTTAATTGATCTAGCCTCAGGAACATCTTGACAAAGACCCCAGCCTATTTGAAGTGATATAAAAACAGAAAATTCTGGAGAATCTCATCAGATCTGGCAGCATCTACCGGTTGAAGTTCTCCAGTGAAGTTTCTGTTGTGGTCGCCAGCAACTGCAGTACTCTGCTTTTAATTTGTCTGAGGTAGTGTTTGTTATCGCCCCTGAATGGCCTAGCTGTAATTTTGAGTGTGATGGTTTATTGGTCAAGATCCCCCACTGAAGAAAATTGTTCTGTATGGGATCATTTTTAAAACTTCAATTAAACTACATTTTAATTATGTTTATTAAAAGCAACACAAACCGAGTTTTGTAATTCACTTGTTTTAATCCGGTATCATTCTGAATTTATGTTGCTCCCACTTTGTGACCTTCCATATGTTGCCTGGAATTGAGAAAAAAGTCATCAGAGGCAAAATCAATAATTTATTAAGAGTTTAGCGTGACTTGATTTCTGTACACTACCGTTTTTATAAAGGAATGGATCCAATATAATTTTTAACAGCCTAATTGATTTGTTCCTTTGCATATTAAACCTCAGGATCCAGAACCCCATTTAAAATGGTATCATTTAGTTTCTGTTGCCACCTGTCATTTGGTCAACATTATGGCATAAAAATGTGTAGTTTTTCGACAGCCTGTTAAAATAGTTAGTTCTGAATTGGGTGTTAAAAACAGTAAAATTTTGATTAAATAACCTTATGGGAATTGGATTTCTCTGCCTGAGTACCTCAGGTAAAGAGTTTGTAACCTTTGTGCCTTCCACGTTCAATCGTATGAAAGTGGAAACAACCAACTTTTCTTTGGTTGGCAAGGAAATTGGCATGTCTGAAAACAAATCTGTTTAAAACCTGGGAATTTTACTTTGCTTTACATATGTCACGTTGACCCAGTTATTCATAGTTGACCATGCACCTGAATATGTGAAACCATGTCAAATATTCTCACTACATATGAAATTGAAGAGAAATTCTGTATTCCAACTTCATAGAACTCTTACAGTGTGGAAGCAGGCCATTCAGCCCAAATTCATACCAACCCTCTGAAGAGCACTCTGTACCCTATCGCTGTAACCCTGCATTCCCATGGCCAGTCCACCTAACCTGCACATCTTTGGACTGTGGAAGAAAACTGGAGCTCCCGGTGAAAACCTGGACAGGCCCGGGGAGAATGTGTAAACCCCACACAGAGCATGGACAGAGGCTGGAATTGAAACCGGGTCCCTGGCACTATGAGGCAGCACTGCTAACCACCCTGCTGTCCCCAACTGGGAAACGTTATTCCAGTTTTACTCATTGCATCCTTTTATAATTCGACTTCCAGTATTCGGAGATTTTTGATTTTCTAAATTGTTTGCTTGCATTTGTCATTACAATTTTAAAACATTGTAGGTGTCTGTTGACTGGAAAGTGGTCTGGAACTGAATTTGTGTAATGTTAGCAAGCAACATTTCTGTTATGGTGAATGCTGGTTTCTCAGTGGGTAAAAAGAAATTGGCTTCTTGAAAAAGGAAAACAAATAACGTGTAGGTTTAGAATGATGTGACCAAAAGATCTCTGAATAAACATACAATTTAGTACCCAGATTTGTTTCTGTAGTTTCAACTGCTCTAATGGAGTGTTTGAAGATGATACAAGTGTAAGATGCTGTCTCAATTGATAGTTATGGGTTTCTCTGGATTTTTAAACTCCTTACCTCAATTTTTTTTTAGTAAAAGAGAATAGCAAATGCTGATGGAGACAGGAAACGCATGGGATTTTAAGCTTATAGTTAATGTAAGCTAGTTTAAAGAAGTGCAACAAATAATTGAATAAGAGGGGGAAAAAAAATCACATTCCAATTACAAGATATTTTCACCTTCACTCAGTGGTACCATTCTCAACTCTAATAAAAATGCAGGTGCAAGATCACCTACAATATGAAAGTGTCTCATGATGGGACCTGTCCAAATGTAAGTTTTCTTTCTGTTGATCTTTTTGGGCCCATATTATTTATCTTGCGTTTGCTCAAGAACACTGGATAAAATGTGAAGTCTGATTGATGTATTGCAGGTTTGAAGAATCATTGTAGCTATGTCTTTTTTTTTGGTGCTACTGGAGATTTAATATCCACTGCTGTGTCAGACAAGAGTTTGAAAAATTCCTATGCTGTCATTCCCAGCTTTCTGCATGGTGTTGAACAAAACAAGATTTTCAGATCAGTGATCAACCATTTGTGTGTAGGCAATGGAAAGCCTGCCCTTTTGTGTCAAACGATCTGCATGTTTAATAAATCCCATCCATTTTATCAATCATAGAAACCTGCTGGAGATCTTTACTGACTTGAAGATAGCAACTGTGCTAAAATGGGCAGTGCCTTTAAGAAGTAGGTACTTCGCTTGGTTTTGTATACTAGTAGTCTCTCCTAGTTACCAATCCCAGCTCCTGTAGTTGGAGACACTAGATAGATTCATCCTCAGATGAATTTCTTTGTAGATTTGCCTTCCAAAATAATGGACTGGTAGGGGTCGGGAATGGTTGAGCAGTTGAGAAATATTGCTGAAATTCCTCAAGTGCAGTTAACTGCACAATAGCTTGTTTTTATGTATTGATGAAGAATTGCATTAAAATGCTACCTTCCTCCCCCAAAAATGTTCTTAATGAAGAAAAAAGAAAAAGCTGCTTTGAATTGAGACATTGTTGCCCACAATAACTGAAATGTTTTCATTGATTGCATTCATCACATAATAAAGATAGTGTAGTCCTTATTCAGCAAGCGTATGAAATAAATTTAAATACAGTTGGGGTGCATGAGTAATTTTTTGCATTTTAGAAAAATACTTTAATAATAAGCCTAATTAGCTGTTAATTTTGGTGTGACTATTCCAGAACATTGTTGAATTTTCTAACTGAGGATTTCACACATTTTTATCAAACAAAATACTTGACATGGGAATTGCTCAATTTGTAGCTTGCTTATCTATCTGAATAAAATTTTGCTTTGAAAATATGTCTGTTAACTTAATGTTTTGAATTGAAATTACACAATTTTGATTTTTGTGCATCCAGTAGAATTCCCTGTATATACTTCGTCAAACTTCCACCACATTTAAAATGTGTTTTCCCGCTAGCTTGACTTTTTAAAAATCAGTCTGACTCTCTGTTGATCTTGTGACTGCTTGATAGGTGTTCCAGAGCTGATTTCAGTCACATGTTGATCTTGGTTAGAAAATGATCGAATCTCAGTTTTTCTTAATTATCTAGCAATAAAATGTGTTTTGCAGCAGGTAAGTCTTGTTGCAACAATCACAAAAGCTCTTTAAGTTGCATATGCTGGCCAACCTTGCTGTAACATGTTTGAAAAACAGAATGGAATTGATGCCATTATTGTGCCAAGTTGTAGAAAAAGCCATTGAACAGATTTGAAGTGTAGTGTTTGATGTGCAAAGAGTTTAATTTTATGAAAGTTCAAACTCTGAATTTTTCTTTTTTAAGAAAGCATTTTTCACGCCGCACAGTATGCCACTACAACCAAAGATTTCCACTTCAATTCACATATTTCCCCCATCATATCAAGGTGCCTTGCTCAGAAGAATAGTGCCACTAAAGCCATGCTGTTACTTTGTTTCGATGGTGTTTGGATTCATATCTTTTGATGTTTTGGCAGTAGTCCAAAAATATACAATGCTGGTAATTTCTCAATGCTTTATCTACCATCTTTTTAGTGCCTGTGCACTTGGTGCTTAAAAGCATGAATCAACAAGGTAGGACGTGTTGTTCAGTCTTGAAATTTTGGGTTGATTTTAAACCCATGCAGAGGTAAGGTTTTCATTTCAGACGACCTGTAGGATGAAAATGTTTATAATTACCTTTCCATGTATAACTTTCAACTTGTGCAAGAAATTCATGGAAAAACACTTCCTTGTAAGCAATTTGGTCATGAAGACAACATGTGCTGACCATCAGCAGTGTTGTAAATGTAATTATCCAACAAACAATTCTAATTTGGGTTGGATGCACAGTAGTTACATTTCAGCATTGCAGCTATTCCTTGCAAGTTAGTTGCTGTTTTAATGGTCCTTGTTGACTTTATTCCTTTATTGCAAATACCTTGAATTCTGTGCACACTTTTATTTACCAGTTAATTTAGATTGCAGGCTACTTATTGAACACCATGTTCAAGAGACATGTCCTTACAGAATGAGTTGTTAAATCATTGTTAGGTCCTTTTTTAAAACAAAATCATTTTATCGAGTCTGAAATGAGTGCTGTAATATGCACACAACCTCTTCTTTTTCAGTGGCTTACAACACATCCAATTCATGTGTTACTTCCCTTTCTAGGAATGGTTATAATATCTTGAAATTTACAAAGGTATTTTTCTAAAATGTTGCTATAAATTTATTTGTGATCTTCAAAATGCCTTAGATATCCTATAAGAGTGGGTTGGAAAATCTTGTTTACTTGAAACAGTTTGTTGGCCAGTTTACCATTTTTGATGTTGGCACTGGCCATGTTTTCCCACTGATATGCCTTTTGACATTCTTACCATTTCTTGTTAAGAGGTTGTATAAGAGTACAAAGAAATGATCCCACTGCATTGGATTTTGCATGCAACTATGAAATGTTGCATTCGATCTTGTTTAAACTGTCTTTCTGCAGACCAGTTTTGAACTTCTAACTTTGAAGATGGATCGAGATGCATGGTCCTTTTTGAGGCCTTGAGATCCCTGACCTAACATTTTTGTTTTAACTTTTCAGCCTGGCAAAGTTCTCTGAGGAATCTGTGCCATTACTCGCATCAGCCATCTATTAGACGAAGTTAGATAGTGAAACCGCTTTCTACAGAGCCAACAAAGGCTATCTACTAACCACTGAAGACTTACTTTATCCTGCTCTTGCCAGTTTTGAACTAGACTCTCTCTTGTGCCAGAATGTCATTGGGTAGAGCCCAACAGGATCATGGTCGTGGCATGAAGAAAGATGGTCATAATATTGGATTCTTTCCTGCAGCGCAGTCTGCAAATGTCCATGTGAATCTTGGGAGAATGAACCAGGGTGCACGAATGGGTGGCTATATGAATTTTGGACAGGGTCAGGCAGTGAACATGCAAGGTGTGGGACAAGGACATCAAAGTATGTCTTCAGGTGGAGGGCCCTCTCGCTTCAGCAGTGCTTTGCCTTCCTTGTTTGATGTAGGCAGTCGCAATCAAACATCAGTTGCCGTTCAAAAACAGATTGATGCAGACAGGGCCAGTAATATTTTAGCTACCTTTGGCCTTTCATCCAGGGACTTGGATGAACTGAGCCGCTATCCTGAAGACAAACTTACTCCTGAATCCTTGCCAGACATTCTTATGCAACTTAAAAGAAAAAGAAATGATGAAGGAACGTCTTTGAATTACGGCAGAGGTGACAGTTCTCCTCGGGATGATCGTTCTTTCAGAACCTCCCGCAATGAATGGGAGGAAGAGAGGCGCTTTCGAAGTAATTTTGAAGGTCGTGATCCTGACGCTGATCCAGTGGTCAATTATGACCATGGTTCTTCTCGAGAGTCGAGTTCTAGATATTATGACAGGAAGGACTATGATACTGAACGATTGAGAGGTGATGACTTCCGTAGAGATGATATGCGTATGTCTGAGTCAATATATGATTCCGATTATGGAAAAATGGGGCCCTCTCCTTCACGTGGGCAAGAAAGGCCTCTTTTTGAGAGAAAGCGAGGATCTCCTTCACTGAGCAACATAAACGATTACCATGGTTTCTTGCCAACAATGTTCCCTCATTTGTGTTCGCTGTGTGATGTAACTGTTCATTCTGTGAAGGTGAGTGACCTCTAATTTAAAAATTGCTTTTTAAAGTATAATTCTGACAAACACCAGCTCTTGTTGGACTTGTGGAAGAATCATTTGAGTCTTAATTTGTTCCAGATACTCATTGGAACATCTTAGCAACATGAAATACTGCACAGGATCTCTTTGTTATTGTCAGATTAATGACAAGTAACACCCGTTTAAAAGCAAGTTGTCATTTATAGTATGCATCTCAAATTCATTCACAGAGTGCTGGTGGAAACTTATTTTTGTTTGGACTTGGTGAAATCAAAGGAGTGTGCAGTACTTGTAACCCATTGGCATTACTTGTCAATTAAAAGAAGAGGGGAAGTGACTTTTCACCTTCAGAAATTATGTGCCCGCCTTGGCATTTAGAGCATATGTTATGAAGTTACCGGGCCTTGGGTCTCGATTGTTTTTCTATGTTAATATTTTGGTGCACCTTGGTGCATGCAGAATGCCTTTCTCCAAAGGACAGTGTTCAAGAGAGGATGGTGTGTAATGCACACCTGAATGCAAGACTGGTTTCCTTTCACCATTCAACACTTCGGCTTATATTTTCCTGTTTACCTTGTGACAATGTCCTCTCTTTTCCCACAGAAACAAAAGTTGGAACTTTCTGAAATGTTACCAGTGAAGCTATATTTGTATAAATGAAAGTTAAGTTGATGCTGTGTGAGGCCCAGCATCCAGTTTAGCTATATTATGATCTATTTCCAACATCTGTTTGGGATTCTTTCTTAACCAGGTGGTTGGAGTCCACTTTGGCTCTGATGCTTTTAGGTGATTTAAAACAAAACCTACAGTGTCGATTAATGTAGATGGAAATGTTCATTGACATAAGTGGTACAGTACTGTGCACACATTTGATTTTGTTTTTTGCAAAGTGTTGGCTGAAAATTTTAATTGTGATTTAAATTTCTTTGAAAGGGTTTGGAATTCTATTAATCAGGAAGGTTTACTATTTATTTTACAGATTATTAATTATATAAGTTTTTATAAGAAAACAATTCCATATTTTAAATGTTGTTTATGGATAATATTTGGAAACTGCTGCCTCAGAGTAACATTAGAAATACTCGCTTGATCCAGGCAAATGTATACAATCATTTTAATTCAAGCCAGAATTCATTATGGTCTAAATGTGCACCAAGGTATGACTCATTTACTCTTGTGATAATTTGGGGTTTTCCCCTCTGAAAACATGGCACATCTCATTAAGTGACTTTCCGTACTTGGGGCAGTTGTATACCAATGCCAATGTTGTTGCTTTTCAATTTGGTATCTGTTGGCTGGTCCTTTGGTGAGGTTTCTGTCCGAGTGAAAAATTTGGTGTATAATGTTTTGTAGTTTCTCAGTGCAGAGTCAAATGTCTTATAGTTCTTCCTTTCCACATTGCCCTGTGTTACAGACATGTTTCCTAGTCTTATTGGTCTAAATTGGTACCTTGCAAAAGTTCAAAGCACTTGTTTTTACTTCAAAAAACTACGTTTTGGATTTGATCATTTATACCAAATCTGGGAACATGCAGTTGATATTACATAGATTTGCCTTCTTTCACTTTCTCACTAGGAGCTGAAGCAAATCTTTTAAACAGTGTATGGTAGTGCAGTCATTTATTCTGTATGTAAAGGTAAGACTAAAGCATTAACTATAATGATTCATCTTTTTAATCAAACTCTTAACAAATAACCAGATTGTTAATATCAAGAAAGAGCTTGAAGTTGCTTTCGGTGGTGTTGCCTAATTGAAATATAGATAACGCCCGTATTGTGCTCAAAAGGCCCTGGAACCAAACCATTACTTGAGCAGAAAGCTGACAGACTTTTTGGTCCGAATTAGACAGGAATAAAATCAATAAAATCTGTTAGAATGGAACTTTTTTTGTGTTTTTCCCATAATAACTTGATTCAGATGTAGACACCTGCAACTAATGCAGGCAAAGTTTAGTACCACCAATAGGTGCTCACCACTCTTGTCTACATTGAAGATATTACCTCAGGTTGTGTGAATTTGTTTTCTCTCTCCCTTTTGCTGTTTTGCTGCTGCTCCTGCCCCTGCCCCGACACTTCGTCTGCCACACTTCTCTTGTGTACACCTTTCTCTGTGCCTTCTTCCCTTCTCCTTCTCAACCTATGTCTTCACTGATGTATGAAATTTGGGAATATCTCTTCTCAAATAATGAGAAGCCTGTATTTTTATGTTACTGCCCTCACTGTCAATTGTCTATCTGACTCCCCGTTATCCTTCTGCTTTAGCTGTAGCTTAGCTTGCTTTTATTGAACTTCCGTTACACGCATCTTCTGTGGTAGCAGATTTGTTTTGTAATGTGGACTTAAATTTGTTAAAACTTGTTTAATTTTTGGTTAACTTGTCATTCAACATAAACATGGAAAATATGAAAGATGAAACGTAATGAAATGCAAGTCTAGAGAGATAAATAACACAAGTAGATAAACATTTAAGGATAAAATTACCGAAGTGAAGAACGGTCATAACTGATTAACGTGCATGAGGAGAAGAACAGCAAAAGATAGGAATATTCCTCTAAATTGTGGTTACGATTTTGTTTCAAGAAAAAAACTATCAGTTCATGATGATGTATAGAACTGGCATTAAAAACTTAGAATCTAGTGGCTAAAGGTAGTCTTACCATTTTCCAATCTGATGGTTTTAAACAGAAGTGCTTGTATGTTGAGATGTAAACCTGTTGGACAATTTAAGCAGAATCTGTGTTTTTCTTCAAAATCAGTTTGTTTCTGCCCTGTCTGAATAAATAGGCATTCTTCCCACTTCTTTCCCAAGCTAGAAATGGTCCCGTTCTATGTATAATTCAGGCCTTGGAGAAGTTAGGTTTTTCACTCAAATTTTTTTTCTGTTGTGTGTTGAGTTCTCTATCCTCGTCATTTTCCTGCTTATCAATGTGGTCTTCACAAACCCAATCACTTGTCACTTACTGGCATACTACAATTTGAAAATAACAGACAAGTGACTTAGTAGTTCAAACTAAGGAAGACCTACCACTTCCTTAAATCTCAAATCTTTCAGTGCAAGGTTGTGGATGTGCATTAGAATACGTAAGAGAATACACTGAATTTCAATGGTCAAGTATCAAGTTTCCACAACCCTTATTTTCAACTGAGTTGATCTTAATATTAAGCAAATATCTTTTCAAGAATATTGAGCATGATCATCCTTCTTGTTCTCTTAAGGATCCCTAGTATGGTAGAGCTTTGTCTTTATTTTTTCAGGGGGTTTGGGAATTACTGACTAGGACAGTATTTATTTCCTGTTCCCAATTGCACTTGAATGGTTTTGAATCCCTGGCATGGGTAAAGAGGTGAGCGCACTCATTCTCTCCACTCCGTTTTGGGACTTACTATACCCGTGAACCATCGTGGAATATGTGAAAGGTAGAAAACTTGGAATTAGTATATTTTTCTCAATCTGCACAGTATTTCTTTTTCTTTTTTAACATGAATTGAACATTTTACTATCCCATTCCCTTCCCCAAAGATAGTGGTTCTGAGCATTTTTGTATATGCTTGAGTTATCGTCAGTCATTATATGGGAAAACAGTGGAAGAGTTTGCATTTGGGTGGTCTACAAACATGGAAGTCCCTTAATGAGATGCTGTGAATGGTAAAATAAATCTGTCATGTGCGATATCACATGGATAAACATTCACGAAGGGAAAGCTTAATTTGAAGAATGAATTTGACTATATTTGGGTGAGTAATAACTTTGCACGAGCTAACTTACAAACTTTATAAAATTACCCAACTTTATACCTAATTTGTTTTAAAAACAAATCTACTTGTATCAGAAAAGGCAATGCTTAGGATAGTGATTATTTCTTTTGTTATTATTTCACCAATTACAGAAAAATCTTGTTATTCACATAATATATACTGTGTATGTAATTTTCCTTTAGTACAGGGATTAAAATGTGACCAGGTTTTGTTTGAGGGGCAAATAAACTTTACATCAGAAGTAACTATGATGCTAAAATTTGTTGAAAAATGGCAGCTTGGTTGGTGAGGAATTGAGCATGGAAGCAGAATTAGAAAGCATTTCAGATACAAATAGAACAACGAGGATCATTCATTGAAACGTACATTGATTGGTTTCAGTTTTCAAAAAAAGGAAACAGCCTTTAGTTGCTTTTCCCCAGTTAGTTACATTTATTTTCCCAACTCTACAAGTTGACTTCTGAATAGCAGCTTCACTGGTACCAAAGGAGTACGTTGTATAGCAGCTTCCACAAAGCACACAATGATAAATTCATTCATGTTGAACAGTGGATTAGGGGTAAGTTCTATAAATCCCTCCAGTGTGGAAACAGGCTATTCAGCCCAACAAGCCCAACCCTTCTGAAGACCATCCTACCCAGATCCATTCCCCATACCCCTGTGTTTCCCTTGCTGAACTCACCTCATCTAAACATCCCTGGGCACTGTGAGCAATTTAGCATAGCCAGTCCGCCTATCCTGCACATCTTTGGCCTGTGGGAGGAAACCAGAGCCCCCAGAGGAAACCTACGCAGACATGGGGCAAATGTGCAAACTCCACGCAGTCAGTCGCCTGAGGCTGGAATTGAACCCGGGTTCCTGGCATTGAGAGGCAGCAGTGCTAACCACTGAGCCGCTGTGCCGCCCATGATTATGCAAAATGATACAAATGAGTTGGTAGTCATCAAACGCTGAACAATTTGCTCAGATGTGTTAGGAATTTGTTGTCCCCTTCCAGTGCTTGCTCCTTTCCTCCTTGCTACATACTTGTATTCACTTGGAAGGATAATATGGTTTCTTTTCCCCCTCTATCTGGAGCAAAAAGATCATCTTGTCCAGCTTGCATGTTGATCTTACTTCACTCAACATTTCATTCAACATTAATTCATTTCACTGAACAATTCAGGTCTTGTTGAAATTGTATGGCTGTTCTGTGCAAGATTATTCAGTTTTGATATCCGTACCCAGGAAGATCTAAACTGTGATTATAGAAGTAATCTTTCAATAAGTTCTAGACTTAATTGTCACCTAGTGTGGTACTGAGCCACATTGATCAAGGAAGTAGGTGTTTCATCTGCTATGCTAATAATAGATAGGGCTGCAGTAATATTGACTGGATTGGAATGTAGAAAAGATCAAGCAGCCTATTAACGTTCCATGAATAAGGTCAGGAACTATGGAAGAGCAAAGGTTGTCTTGGAGAACAGACAAATAAAAGCAACCATATAGGTGCAACAGGTAATTAAAGTTAAATGGAACTGTAATTTTTTTTCTGAAGAAATTGAACTTTACGTTCTGAACAAGGAAGCACAGCATACAGGTAGCTAAGCATTCAAATTACATGCATACACAGCATATGTTATTAAATAACAGGATATGGCTTAATCCTGTGATTTAAAATGGCATTTGTTAACAAAGATTTCCTCCAGCATTTTTGTTGGGCAGCTGTTTTGTATTTGTGTATTTACTGTTGGATCAGTTTTTTTTGCTTGTATCGGCTCCAGAAGATTAGTAAATTGTTTATATATTAACCATATATAGTCATAGTTTAAATTTCACTTTTGTGCTAAAACTATTGTGATTTTGTTTTCCTATTCAGGATTGGAACCAGCATAAGAACGAACCAGCACATAAACGGCGTTGCTTGCTGCTTTTGGAAATGTATGCAGTTCTTCTTTAGTATGAAAAGACTAACTTCCACTTTTTTAAACTGGAGCCCATTGCTTTTGTAGGGTACATGAGTTACATGTGCATTATTGGTCATATAAGATTATTTTACGTTTTGATTTTGTTTGGGAAGTCTAGTCTCAATTTATTTTAATAACAGATTACATGAATATAACAGCACTTCCACTATGTGGTGCATTGATTGGATAGATTGATGGAGAATTTGAGTTGTTGGTAGTGGATAACTGAAGAGGACTTGAAAACGTTTGTGATATTATTTTCAACATATTACACAGGTGTCAAGAGAAAGAATAATTGCCATATTATTTTGAAAGAGGAGAGTCCATTCCTGCCTTTTTAGCTGTCTCTCTCGTTGACTGCCTTGGCTAGACTTTTATTGGTGTTTTTTGGAAACAGTTTAGTTTTGAGTTGTATACATTCAATTCAGTTTACCGTTGAGCGCTCTCAGTATGAGATAATTTTGCCAGGAAGCCAAGTTTATTTAATTTAGCACCTGAAATCAACCCCTTAAGGAACATAGTGGAACTAGGCCATTCAGCTGCTCATGTCTGCTCTGCCATTCTACGTCATGGCTGATTATCTTCTTTAATGCCATATTTCTGTGCTATTCCCCATATCCCTTGATGTCATCAGTAACTAAAAAGCTATAAATCTCTGTCTTGAATATACTTAATGACGGAGGTTTAGTGACCTTTGAATTAGAGAATTCCATAGATTCACCACCAGCTGAGTGAAGACATTTTGATCTCACTCTTAAATCCTTTGCCATTTATTCTGAGTCTCTGGTCCATGGTTCTTCATCCCATAAGACATAGGAGTGGAAGTAAGGCCATTCAGCCCATCAAGTCCACTCTGCCATTTAAATCATGGCTGATGTGCATTTCAACTCCACTTCCCTGCACTCTCCCTGTAGCCCTTGATTCCTTGTGAGATAAGAATATATTGATCTCTGCCTTGAAGGCATTTAACGTCCCAGCCTCCACTGCATTCCATGGCAATGAATTCCACAGGCTCACCACTCTCTGGCTGAAGAAATGTCTCCTCATTTCCATTCTAAATTTACCCCCGCTAATTCTAAGGCTGTGCCCACAGGTCCTAGTCTCCCCGCCTAACGGAAACAACTTCCCAGCGTCCACCCTTTCCAAGCCATACATTATCTTGTAAGTTTCTATTAGATCTCCCCTCAACCTTCTAAACTCTAATGAATACGATCCTAGGATCCTTAGCCGTTCATCCTACGACAAACCTACCATTTCCAGGATAATCCGTGTGAATCTCTGCTGGACACGCTCCAGCGCCAGTATGTCCTTGCTCAGGTGAGGGGCCCAAAATTGGACACAGTATTCTAAATGGGGCCTAACTAGTGCTTTATAACGTCTGAAACGCACATCGCTGCTTTTATATTCCAACCCTCTTGAGATAAACGACAACATTACATTCGCTTTCTTAATCACAGACTCTACCTGCAAGTTAACTTTTAGAAAATCCTGGACCAACATTCCCAGATCCCTTTACTTTCTGCTTTACAAATTTTCTTACCGCTTAGAAAATAGTCCATGCCTGTATTCTTTTTTCCAAAGTTCAAAACCTCACTTTTGCTCACATTGAATTTCATTAGCCTTTTCCTGGACCACTCTACTAAACTGTCTAAATCTTTCTGCAGCTTCCCCACCTCAGTACTACCTGCCTGTCCACCTATCTTTGTATCATCGGCAAACTTGGCCAAACTGCCCCCGGTTCCGTCATCCAGTTCATTAGTATATAAAGTGAACAGCTGTGGCCCCAACACTGAACCCTGTGGAACACCACTTGTCATCGGCTGCCATTCTGAAGAAGAGCCTTTTATCCCAACTTTCTGCCTTCTGTCAGACAGCCAATCCTCAATCCAAGCCAGTAGCTCACCTCGAACACCATGGCCCCTCCCCTTGCTCAGCAGCCTCCCGTGAGGCACTGTATCAAAGGCCTTTTGGAAGCCTAGATAGATAACATCCACTGGGTTTCCCTGGTCTAACCTACTTGTTACCTCTTCAAAGAATTCTAACAGGTTTGTCAAGCACGACCTCCCCTTACTAAATCCATGCTGACTTGTTCTAACCTGACCCTGCACTTATAAGAATTTAGAAATCTCATCCTTAACAATGGATTCTAGAATTTTACCAACAACCAAGGTTAGGCTAATCGGCCTATAATTTTCCATCTTTTGCCTTGATCCTTTCTTAAACAAGGGGGTTACATCAGCAATTTTCCAATCATCTGGGACTTTCCCAGACCCCAGGGATCCCACAGTGAGGGCATTCATCTTTCTGTACCAACTCTGTCTATCGCATTAAGAATTCTAAATTCGGAGGCCACAGTCCCAATATAGTCAATATCTTCTCATAGGCCAGTCCCACTGACCTAGGAATCAGTCTGGTGGACTTCTGCTCTACTCCATCTCCAGCAAGTAGATCTGTCCTTAAGCAAGTGCACCAGTATTCGACACAAGACTCCCAAGTGCAGCCTCACCAGTGTTCTACATAATTGAAGCTTCGTTTGCCCAAATCCTCAGACAGTAAAGGCTAACATGACACTTGCTAACAAATTGCTTGCTGCACTTAAGTGCTAGCACCCAGTGACTTTGAGCAGGAGCACTTAGGTCCTTTTGGGCATTTGCAATTTTCAATCTCTCACCTGTTACGAAACGCCATGCTCAGTTGTTCTGCCATAATGGATAACCTTATGTTCATACAGTAGTCTGTTTGCCATGGTCTTGTCCATTCTCTCTATCTGATTCTCTTGAAACCTCTTTGCTGTTTGCTCACATTTTACCCACCTGTCAATTCATACCGTTTGCAAATGTGTCAATATTATAATTGACTCCCACATCCAAATCATTGATGTAGATAGGGAGCAGTTATTTCTGGCCATGGCCTGCTGTGGTGTTTTATGGAAGTCAAAATGTGAAACTGGTTGCTTCCTTGACATTTTCTCACCTATAAGTGTAATTGTATAATTTTTTATTCACTCATGGAATGTGGACTTTTCTGGCTGGTCAAACATTTATTGCATATCCCTCCTTGCCCTTGAGAAAATGGTGGTGAGCTGCCTTCTTGAACTAGCATAGCCCCATTAAGGAGGGATTTTGAAACTGAAGAAACGGCAATAGATTTCCAAGTCAGGATGGTATTTGTCTTGGAGGGGAACTTGCAGCTGGCGGTCTTCCTGTGTATTTGCTGCAATTCTTCTAGGTGGTAGTGATCATGGGTTTGGAGTGTGCTGCCTATAAAACTTTGAATTTCTGCAGTGCATCCTGTAGAAGGTGCACACGTTTGCTATTGAATGTCAGTGGTGGAGTAAGTCAGCGTTTATAGTTCTGGTGCCAGTCAAACGTGTTGTTTATTTTGGCTGGTGTCAAGTTTCTTGAATGCTGGAGCTGCACTCATCCAGGCATCTCCTGACTTGCACTTTTTAGATGACAGACAGGCTTTGGGGAGTCAGAAGGTGAGTTATTCACTGCAAGATTTCTAGCCTACCTTTATAGCCACATATACTTATGCTTAGCTGATTTATGTGACTAATCCAGGTCAACGCACTCCCCCAAGATGTTGGTAGTGGAAGTTCTAGTGACGGTTTTACAATTAAATGTCAAGGTGTGGTTTGATGTAGGCCGATGGATAATGTTTTCAGATTTTGCTCCAAGTACAATAACTTAACAGTTAAAGTAACATTCAGTTTCAAATTGATTATGTGTGTACAGTGCTATAATGCAGATCAATATGTCGGAAATTTGCTTATGGTCTGAGAATCTGCTGACACCAAAAAGCCCCTGCCCTGGTCTAGATCAATGAACATATATCTGTTTTAATTTGATGAGATAAAGTAGAAGCAGTTTTTAAAATTGGTGTAAAGCATATAATGGTCTGTTTTTATTCTAATCCATCTGGCTGCAGTTCTGACTGGCAATTCTAGTTGTAATACAAGTCGCATTGCTTGTATAAGCACTACACAGTGACTTCCTATTATGCCATGTGATACCTGTAGTTGGAAAAATCAGACTTCATAAGTGATTTCTAAAACAGAAATGGCTGGAAAAGGTCTACAGGTCTGGCATCATCTGTGGAGAAAAATTAGAGTTAACATTTTGGATCCAGTGACCCTTTTTCAGAACTCATAAAAGATTTTTCCTACTGTCTGCCAAAAGTTTTTTGAAATCCTGCAGAACCCATCAACACTTTTTATGTATGAAGGAAATCAGCTCCTTTCGTTCACCCTGATCATCTATATCTTCTCCGTAGTGCACACAAGGCACAAATCTGTTTCATATGCAAAATTTTATAATGCCTTTGCTTTAAAGTCTCTCACTCAATCTCGGGATCCAGACACTGCTAACAGCTGATGGCAGAAAGCACTTCCCATTTCTTGTACTGACTTGCATTGACTGTAGCACCCTCTGTTATATGAGCATTGCAGTGAATAACTGGAAGAAAACGTCTGCCATGTGATATGATCAGCAAGTGATTTTGATTATTCAGCTATAACGTAGTCTTGCTTCTTGGAATCCGATCTCCGTGTTGTATCGCTTTCACTGTTATTTCATTCAGTGATATGGTGGTTGGAATAGAGTAGCAGAAGGGAAGAAATGAGAAGTGATTGGTAATGTATGCTTAACAAATTCTTGTTTTCATTTCCAGCTACCCACAATGGGTTCCAGAAGATGTACCATCGACAAGGTAATTCAGACTGCTTTCTGTGATTATCAGTCTGATGTTTGAGGACCTCCTTCCATGAAGTATTACTAGAATGTAAAAGTGCCCGTTGTTTTTTCTGTGTCACAGAAGCATGTCTCATTCAAAAGTAGCAAAATTTAGAAGCTCTTCTCCAACGTCTGGAATGTGCATATGGAATGTACAGCACAGAAACAGCTAACTTGGCTTAACCAGCCCATGTCAGTACTTATACTCCACTTGAGCCTCCTCAAATATTACGATTCTGCTGCGCAGGTCGTTGGAGGGTCTTCATGTGCCGATAGCCTGCTTCCAGTTCTAGAAGTTGCTGTCATGTATGGACCTTGGAGATCTGCACAGTGGCAGGAAAACCTGGTGGGGATGTAGGCCTCCTCCTGTCTGTGCTGATTTAAATATTTTGGTGTCACACAGTCTTGTATTCTCCTGCAAACTTGGTTAGCCTGTCCTGTACTCCATCAACAGTATTTGCTTCAACCATTCCATAGGAGTGAGTTATACTTCCTCTTCACTTTTTCTTCTGAATTCACTGTTGGACCTTGTGAATGGCTATCTTCTATTAATGGTGTCTAACTATGCTCTTCCCTACAGGTAGTAATTTCCTATCTCCTCATGTTTAAAGTTCTGTATTATTAAGTTGCTCTTTGGTATAGAGCTTATATATTACTATTAAGAATCAAAAGAATGCTAAACTAAAATCTGCTTCTGCCATACGACTGCATCTCAGATCTTGTTGCTTTGGGCATTGTTATGCATTCATTCTTTTAAGTCTTAATTTGTATTACTTTCCCATTAATTTTCTTAAAAGTGTTGGCTGTATCTATTGATAGTTAATTTGCACCTACTTGAATTTTAATGCTGATCTTCCTATGGTTTAAATGTAGGAGCAATCCATCTGCACAGCAGACCAATATTGCACCGGATGCTGCTTCTGCACTCCTTGCAGCTATCAGACAGCTGGATGCAATGGACCCTCATGGAGGTTAGGATAAAATGATTTTGTTGCTGAGTAAATTAATAAGTAAGAATTTTTGTTTCTAGTTACCTTCTTGCTTACGGTTATATCACAGTTTTATCCACAAACTTAGATATCTGTCAGTAATAGGGAATAGTCTGCCATCATGTCCATAAAAATTGGTCTGGTGGTGACTGCTGTCACAATTAAGTTTGAATACCTACCTAGGCATTTTCTCTTTTTTTCCCACAAAATGGTTAAAAAAAGTTCATACATCATGAACTTGGATGAAATTGTAAGGTTTACTGTGAAATTTTTTTTTGCTCGTCTCATGTTAAATGTAAATGTATAAATGAAGATTCAATCGGCCAGAACAATATTCAGTAGAAATTAGGCTTCAAATTGGGTGACATTTTTAGTAGATTTCCACTTCGAGCAGCCATGTGATTTGTGCAGGAATCAAGAGTTACTGATAGTTGATTTTATGCCGACTTTTGGTAACATTGGATTTATAGCTTTTATTATGGACAGTAAATAATTGATATACTCGCATTTTTCACGCTGTTCACTTTGTAGGTCATATAATTTTATCAGCCTTTCTTTGTTCTTCTAAGTGCTGGAAGTTGAGTCACCTTATGAGAGATTGTTTTTCAACCAGTTCAGGCATGTTATGGAACAGGTGGGACTTGAACAGGGCCTTTGGGCCCCGAAGTAGTCATCATTACAAAAACATATTTAGACACATATGCAAGTCATGTGTAAATGTTATTGGAATGATCCTGCTGAACCATTGAACCTGACTAGAATGAGTATTATTAATTTCCTGATTGTAGGTCGTGTTATTGCATAAAGTTTTGCCCTTTTTAAAAGAAAAGTTGAAGAATCCTCTTCGATATATCATTTTTTTAATGGGTGTTTCCGGTATGATTATAAATGAATTGATTTCACACTTTAAATTTGGGACTCAGATTTGTGCGGTATCAGAATTTGATCATCACCAAGCTCCCGCCAAACAGGAAATCATGACTGTTTGAGGACTTAATTTAATAAGTTGTTGGCGATGGAGACTGTTTGAGGCAGTCATTCCTCCTTTATTATTATGCAGTTGCTGACCATAAATGCAACCTTGGTTGTAACTCGTTTAATAGCTGAATTGTTCTGTTTGCAGCTGTCATTGGCAGAGGTAATGTTTTGCCCTGTCGGTCTGTAAACAGTGTGTTTCAAATATTAATACACAATTTCAGTGATCCCTGGTTCATGGGCTATGGCCCAAGGAAGAACTGATTAGTTTTCGATGAAGGTCTGCATTTTTGTTTTTGAAAAAGTCTTTTAATATTTGAACATGAGGCATATCAACTTGTTTAAAATGTTGTGGATTGTCCAAGTTATTGTGGTTGAATTAGTCACAGCTGTCAAAATATAACCAGAGATTTTTCAGAACAGCTTGTTGAATGTGGATTCGCTTGAAGGCTCCTCATTGAGAAGAACATTCTTAATAAAAAGATTTCTCAACTCAATTCAAAGAAAATGAACCAGGTTTTTGGTGGGGAGGGGGAAGCCTCAAGAAAGAGCTGTCTGATTGTCATGAATAACAATAAAATTACTTTAAAAAATCCTGCAGTTCGGAGAAACTGAGAATGTTTCAGGTTGATGATTTTCATTTAGAAAGGAGCAATGAAGTGAGATTAAATAACAAAAGATCTAATAATGCAGCAACCAAAGAGAATGGAGATGGTAAAGAATAAAATATATCCGAATGAGGTATGAACTGCTACATTTTGGAAAATAAAGTAAATGCAACCTGAATAGATAAAGAAAGGTAACAAAGTGTGGGGCTGGATGAACACAGCAGGCCAAGCAGCATCTTCGGAGCACAAAAGCTGACTTTTTTTCTGATGAAGGGTCCAGGCCCGAAACGTCAGCTTTTGTGCTCCGAAGATGCTGCTTGGCCTGCTGTGTTCATCCAGCCCCACACTTTGTTATCTTAGATTCTCCAGCATCTGCAGTTCCCATTGTCTCTAGATAAAGAAAGAAACCACCACCAATAAAACATGGAAGAAAAATGCTAGAGCAAGTCGGAGGCAGAGGTTATGATCAAAAGTTATTGAATTCAGTGTTGAGTCCAGAAGGCTGTAGAGTGCCATTTTAAAGATACAGTCCTTTTCCTCAAGCTTCAATGAATACAGTATATGAAATTGAAAGAAGTATAAGTAAATTTTTCTTTCTTTTGGAAAGAGCATTTGGGCCTTGAACAATGGGAAAGGAGAGGCAAAAGGTGTTGCTGAGAGCTGTGTTAACATAACATGAAGTGGCAATGCCAGTGTTGGACTAAGGTGGACAAAATCAGAAGTCACACGACACCAGGTTATAGTCCAACAGGGTTATTTAAAATCACAGGCTTTTGTGATGCTGCTCAGTTCACTTGATGGAGAAATGCTCCGAAAGCTTGTGATTTTAAATAAACCTGGTATTGTGTGACTTGTGATTTTAACATAGCATAGTGGAGGATTGCACTCCACTAGCGCTGTTTTCGCTTATTGAGAATTGAATACCTGGTTTTAACATCTGAACTGCATTATACAGCATTGTTTGAAATTGGGAGATGCAAGCTAGTCCCACCAAAAAATAAAAGTTAATTATTACTATGCAAATAGAAGTAATTGAGTATTATTCCAAAATCATATGTTTTGGTTTGTTTTTCAGGAAACCGCAAAGGTGATATGCAGAACAAACGAAACTTGGTCAGTTTTTACTTTATTACAGTATGAATAATATCAGAGATATAAAAAAATTGCATCAGTTCGAGGTGATATAGGTTATTTCAATCAGATTGGGAGAAATTGTTCCTTTAGTTTTGGATCAGCTGATGCATTCAATGAAATTTAAATCAGCATTGAAAAGGGTATGAAACATTCTTAATGTTAAATGTGGAAGTAATAAGAGCAAGAATCATGACTTCAAATATATTGTATTGCATTGATCTTAGACGAGTGATGTTAACAGTTTTGTCATTCGTTTTGATAAGGTTGAAATCTCTTTGATCAGTACAGTCTTGTATGACTTCTCCTGCCATGTTTTAGCTAGAACCCGAGGAAGTTAACTGCATACCTTACAATTACATTTTACAGCAAACATTTTATTAACCAGCACCTATAGAACCAGGATAACAAAGTGTGGAGCTGGATGAATACAGCAGGCCAAGCAGCATCTTAGGAGCACAAAAGCTGATGTTTCGGGCCTAGACCCTTCCCGAAATGTCAGCTTTTGTGCTCCTAAGATGCTGCTTGGCCTGCTGTGTTCATCCAGCTCCACACTTTGTTATCTTGGATTCTCCAGCATCTGCAGTTCCCATTATCTCTGATCCCTATGGAACCAGGACTGTGCTAGTTGATAGAATATTCTGGTTGATCAAGAGGTCCATGTAATCAATGTAAAAACACACACTACGCAATAGAAACATAATGCGGGGTATACACATCACCGTTATACTTTATTTACAGCGTAAAGCACTTAATAATACAACTTTACCTTAAATAAGACTTACCGGCAGACAGCCTTCTCATTCGTGCCAGTAACTGATTACTTAGCCATTGAGGAGATCACAATAATGCAGTAAATTTGTGGTATTTTGATATATAATTTCTGCAGGTTTATTGAGAGTGCCAGTTTATAAGGTGCTAGTTATAATAGTTTGCTGTAATTCCATTTGTCCAGCAGTTCTATAGCAGTGTTAATGCTACAACAACCTCCCATCCACTCAATTTCATTTAACGCCATTAAAGCCACCTTCTGTTACTTTCTACATTATGTATTTATCAATCTGCTCCTTAAGTGCATCTATCTATGCAATGCGCCTTTCAGTAGTGAGTTTCAGTCTCTAGAGAGGGAAAAAAAATCTCCTAAATGCTCCAATGGAATTACCAGCAATTCTTTCATATTTATAGCCTCTAGTCTGGCCTCCCTGGAAGTGGAAAGTCCCAGTGTCTGTCTAATTGATCCATTCCATAATCTTAAATATCATAATCCCATGATCTCTAACGAATTTGCCTCAGTCTGTTTTCTAGAGAAAAGAATCCCAGTAATATTCAGTTATTTTGAATAAATAAACCCCCTTGGTCAAGATATCATTGTAATAAATCTCTTTTGAACTTCTTCAAATCTAGCTTGTCCTTTTTTTAATAATTTGGAGACCCAGATTGTATCTTAGAAAGTGCATTCTATGCTGGCTTCTGTGCAAATTTAATATGACTTCCATGGTTTTCAATTCTACCTCATGGGTAATTGCAGTGGTGTTTTCTTTTTAATGGCCTAGTTCATCTTTTATATTGGCAAAAGGAATAGGTATAGCCAGGTAACTAAGGTGCAGATTTGTAAGTTGGTGAAACCAAGGAAAATATTTAAACTTTATTTGGTAACATTTTATATAAACCTGTCCAACGGTGATCGACTTATTATTTTGTTCATGATCCATCTGAAAAGTCAAAGTTCAACAAGTTAATAGTACATTTACCAACTGAGGTAGTTCACATTCTTAAGCCTTAAAACTCTTGCATGGAGGAAGTGAATAATAGCTGCATTGAGGAAATTGGGCTGAACTTCCATCATGTGGCGAGTTTTATGCTGAGAAATGTAAAAATATCAGTGCAGAAGTACCCTCGTCTCTAATATTGAATTTACTCACCTATTTTGTGGGTGAAAGCCAAATTTCTCCCAGTTGAACTTCGTGATATTAGTAATTATTACCAAGTGCCAATATTTAAAATAAAACTGCATTTCATGACAACTTTTAACATTCATCATTCTTTCTAATAATCTCCGGGGAAATTCTTCTACTGCCAAATGAAGTTAAAGCAGCATTTTTTTCCCTTTTGTGTGATGTGAAGAATTGAGGGAACGGGAAGTATAGTTTTGAATATTACTTTCCAGTGGAATACTCTGTACTCGAATAAACAATTATGTTATTCCTTTGCAAAGCAAATGGATGAACCTGGTCGAGTGCTTCACATAACAGAATTACCAAAAGGAAAATGCAAAGTGAAAGATATCCTACAACTTGCGCAACCTTTTGGAATCATTACAAAATACTTGCTTTTAAATACTAAGAGCGAGGTGAGTAAAATAAATTTGTCTTCTGTAAAGAGAAATTAGCAAGCTACGTTCAGTCTAATAATGCTTAAAACTGAGGCATTGGTGACAAGATAATAAAATGTGAGGCTGGATGAACACAGCAGGCCAAGCAGCATCTCAGGTGACAAGTTTGCTTCTCAAAGGTGTATTGAAGCTGAACTTTTAATTTGCATATCAGATCTATTAGCTCATTGTCAATAAAATTGCGATATTCACAAAACAAAAATTATTGTCTTCTGTGGATTTTTTGTTAATTTCTGGTCACACTTGTAGAACATGACTGATCTGATAGTACATTTATTTTTATCGTAAGTATTACTTTGAATTTTGTCTTTCAAATCATAATTTAGGGATTTGTGGAAATGGCTACAAATGGCCAAGCACAAACAGCAGTTGCATTTTACAGTATGAAGCCAGCAATCCTTTATGGTAAAAGGGTTCGAGTGGGCATGTCTCACAAATACAAGGAAATAGATTTGAAGGTAATAAAACTCAATCATTGGTCTGTGAATATTTCAGAAATGTTTTGGCCACTGCATTTTTTTTCTTGCTATTATGTCAATACAGTAAAATTGTACGTTTAGTTCTGTCTTTCATGTTGCCTGTGTACTGATGCTGATTCTTCCCACTGTCATCTGAACAATGATTAAATGAAAAATGGGGGAAAAAAACTTTAATGCGTCACAAAATACACTGAAATTGAAGCCTTTACAAATTCTTTCAATTGCCTTTTAAATTGCGTTTGAAATTTGAGACTCCCTACGTTGTTTGACTTTGTTACATAGTTGCAGTCTTATCTGGGCTTGCCTAGAAAGTTGAAAGCTCTGTCCAGCTATATACAACAAAGACGAAGGAAATCCGGTTCTTGACCTGTTAGTGCACACCTATCAGATTGAATACTTCAGCTTTGATCTGTCATCAGGAGACTGTGATTGTAAGCAAGATGAAGGATTCTTAGTTCATGCACTTGTCCAATAAGGTGAACCGCTGCAGGCAAGATGAGCAAACTGATCACACGAATGTTATCTTTCAATATGGGTGACAAAAAGGTAATGTATTTACACTAGGTGGCACCATAGTTGAGGTGTGAGTTTGTTCACTGCAGGCTTTAAAGTGAGATTCCCAAATGCTGTTCATGTTCAGTGCAGTAGTTAAGGGCATTTATTTGAACCGGTGAGTGATTTAAAGTGGGAGGTTAAGTATCCAGTTGTGGTCCACATCAATACCAATGAGTTACAAAGCTGAGATTAAGAAAGAGGTCCTTTTGCAGGATTATAAGCAACTGAGACTGAAATATAAAGCAAAACCATTAAGCAAATTTTACATTATGACCTGAGCCATGAGCAAATTGGGATCGGGTGTAGAGAGTTGAATACGTGGCTGTAGGACAGATGAGGAAGAATTAGATTTCAATTCATGTGGCACTGGCACTCTTGAAAGTGGGAGCAATGTTGTTGGAGATAATGGGAACTGCAGATGCTGGAGAATTCCAAGATAATAAAATGTGAGGCTGGACGAACACAGCAGGCCAAGCAGCATCTCAGGAGCACAAAAGCTGACGTTTCGGGCCTAGACCCTTCATCAGAGAGGGGGATGGGGAGAGGGAACTGGAATAAATAGGGAGAGAGGGGGAGGCGGACCGAAGATGGAGAGTAAAGAAGATAGGTGGAGAGAGTATAGGTGGGGAGGTAGGGAGGGGATAGGTCAGTCCAGGGAAGACGGACAGGTCAAGGAGGTGGGATGAGGTTAGTAGGTAGATGGGGGTGCGGCTTGGGGTGGGAGTAAGGGATGGGTGAGAGGAAGAACCGGTTAGGGAGGCAGAGACAGGTTGGACTGGTTTTGGGATGCAGTGGGTGGGGGGTGGGGGGCGGGGTGGAGAGCTGGGCTGGTTGTGTGGTGCACTGGGGGGAGGGGACGAACTGGACGATCGAGGGGGCGGTAGGAGGTGGTGTCGTAGAGTTGGCGTCTAGTATGGCGCACTGACCTCTACATCGCCGAGGCCAGACGCCAACTCTCCGACACCACCTCCTACCGCCCCCTCGATCGTGACTCCACACCCGAGCACCAAACCATCATCTCCAACACCATTCACGACCTCATCACCTCAGGGGACCTCCCACCTACAGCCTCCAACCTCATTGTTTCCCAACCCCGCACGGCCCGTTTTCTATCTCCTTCCCAAAATCCACAAACCTGCCTGCCCTGGTCGACCCATCGTCTCAGCCTGCTCCTCCCCCACCGAACTCATCTCCACCTATCTGGATTCCATTTTATCCCCTTTGGTCCAGGAACTCCCCACCTACGTCCGTGACACCACCCACGCCCCCCACCTCCTCCAGGACTTCCAATTCCATGGCCCCCAACACCTCATAT
Source organism: Stegostoma tigrinum (assembly GCF_030684315.1). Lineage (NCBI taxonomy): Eukaryota > Metazoa > Chordata > Chondrichthyes > Orectolobiformes > Stegostomatidae > Stegostoma > Stegostoma tigrinum. The sequence goes on along the minus strand of NC_081366.1, from coordinate 77,179,693 downwards.
TCACCATGGACGTCCATTCCCTATACACCTGCATTCCGCATACAGATGGCATCAAGGCCCTCCGCTTCTTCCTGTCCCGCAGGCCCGACCAGTCCCCCTTCACCGACACTCTCATCCGCCTAGCTGAACTCGTCCTCACCCTCAACAACTTCTCTTTTGACTCCTCCCACTTCCTACAGACTAAGAGGGTGGCCATGGGCACCCGCATGGGCCCCAGCTATGCCTGCCTCTTTGTAGGTTACGTAGAACAGTCCCTCTTCCGCACCTACACAGGCCCCAAACCCCACCTCTTCCTCCGGTACATTGATGACTGTATCGGCGCCGCCTCTTGCTCCCCAGAGGAGCTCGAACAGTTCATCCACTTCACCAACACCTTCCACCCCAACCTTCAGTTCACCTGGGCCATCTCCAGCACATCCCTCACCTTCCTGGACCTCTCAGTCTCCATCTCAGGCAACCAGCTTGTAACTGATGTCCATTTCAAGCCCACCGACTCCCACAGCTACCTAGAATACACCTCCTCCCACCCACCCTCCTGCAAAAATTCCATCCCCTATTCCCAATTCCTCCGCCGCATCTGCTCCCACGATAAGACATTCCACTCCCGCACATCCCAGATGTCCAAGTTCCTTAAGGACCACAACTTTCCCCCCACAGTGATCGAGAACGCCCTTGACCGCGTCTCCCGTATTTCCCGCAACACATCCCTCACACCCCGCCCCCGCCACAACCGCCCTAAGAGGATCCCCCTCGTTCTCACACACCACCCTACCAACCTCCGGATACAACGCATCATCCTCCGACACTTCCGCCATTTACAATCCGACCCCACCACCCAAGACATTTTTCCATCCCCACCCCTGTCGGCTTTCCGGAGAGACCACTCTCTCCGTGACTCCCTTGTTCGCTCCACACTGCCCTCCAACCCCACCACACCCGGCACCTTCCCCTGCAACCGCAGGAAATGCTACACTTGCCCCCACACCTCCTCACTCACCCCTATCCCAGGCCCCAAGATGACATTCCACATTAAGCAGAGGTTCACCTCCACATCTGCCAATGTTGTATACTGCATCCACTGTACCTGGTGCGGCTTCCTCTACATTGGGGAAACCAAGCGGAGGCTTTGAGACCGCTTTGCAGAACACCTCCGCTCAGCTCGCAACAAACAACTGCACCTCCCAGTCGCAAACCAATTCCACTCCCCCTCCCATTCTTTAGATGACATGTCCATCATGGGCCTCCTGCAGTGCCACAATGATGCCACCCGAAGGTTGCAGGAACAGCAACTCATATTCCGCCTGGGAAACCTGCAGCCTAATGGTATCACTGTGGACTTCACCAGTTTCAAAATCTCCCCTTCCCCTACTGCATCCCTAAACCAGCCCAGTTTGTCCCCTCCCCCCACTGTACCACACAACCAGCCCAGCTCTCCCCCCCCCACCCACTGCATCCCAAAACCAGTCCAACCTGTCTCTGCCTCCCTAACCGGTTCTTCCTCTCACCCATCCCTTACTCCCACCCCAAGCTGCACCCCCATCTACCTACTAACCTCATCCCACCTCCTTGACCTGTCCGTCTTCCCTGGACTGACCTATCCCCTCCCTACCTCCCCACCTACACTCTCTCCACCTATCTTCTTTACTCTCCATCTTCGGTCCGCCTCCCCCTCTCTCCCTATTTATTCCAGTTCCCTCTCCCCATCCCCCTCTCTGATGAAGGGTCTAGGCCCGAAACGTCAGCTTTTGTGCTCCTGAGATGCTGCTTGGCCTGCTGTGTTCATCCAGCCTCACATTTTATTATCTTGCAATGTTGTTGGGATGGCTTTCACTTGCACTATGCTGGCACATGGTATAATTTAGGCTGTTGAGAGGGCTTTAAATTAAGTAGTTGGGGGTGAGTTTGTGTAAATGGAGATTTGGAAAGTTAAAGCATACCAACAATGCATTAATGCATGACAATAAGAGTCTGATGGGAAGAAATAGCGCATACAATCATAAGGAGGTGCCCTGAGGTGTGGAAGATATGGTAGATTGCATGAGCCACATTGGCAAAGGTAGCCTGAAAGGACGCTGGTCTTTGGGATTCCCCTCTCCAGTGAACAGTGAGGGGTTGACTATATTTAAGGCCGAGACAGGATAGACATTTGCTTGACAGTGGCAAGAATGTGGAGTTGGGCGTACAAGCTTGACAAGTCAAATGGCTTACTTCTCCCACTTGCAATCTTCTGACCTGACCTCTTGATTGCTTCAACTGAGAAATTCGGTCCATGTAATTAGAGTGCAAATGTTTGGCATCTGGGGATATTTTATGGTTAAGAACTTACATAAATATTTCTGAGGCACTGATAGTTTAGAGAGTACTTGACATTACCTTAAAAGAAAAATTGTATTTTTTGAACTGAAAATTCATAAGTTAATTGTAATGTGTTTGTAATGCATTTTTATTATCTCTACAGAAGCAAAAGCAAGAAAGGAGTGGTGGCAGGGTGGCACTCCTCCAGAACCTCCCTCCTTCTGGTTACTCGGATGCCGATATTGTGAAAATTGGTACTAGCTTTGGGAAAGTGCTTAATTACATTGTGATGAGACTCCGGAATCAGGTACTGTCAAAGTATTTCTTTTTTAAGGGAGATGGAGGGATCGATTATATATTGGGAATTTCTCAAAAGAAAATTTACTGTGTCACTCATAACTTGACTCAATGATTTAAGTGCATTGTGCATCATGGAAAAAACACGCTAGCAATGAAGAAAATGCCAGTGCGCCTATTGAATTCCTTCTGTTTGGAGTGCTATCCTTTCGTCCAGATTTCTTTTAGGAGCCTTTAAGTTTTTTTTTTACTTGTTTTGGTCCCCTGTGTACCTCTGGATTAATGTAGGTATGGTTTGGGAATTTAAGTTTAACTTTGCCATTGCCTTTCTATATATATATATTAAGAAAAACCTTGACAAATTGTGAAGGGGATTATCTGTAAACAGGACATTTAGATTATTAACTGAGTTTAGTTTCTCAGTGCTTTTGTAACCACTGCTCCTCAGGAGTTATCCAGTCTTGTACCAGTCATGGGTAGGAAAAATGTGGTGGAGAAGGTAATTCTTCACCTGGAAGGCTAAATATGACGAGGGCCAGGCACTGTTTACAAGCTTGTCTTTTATGTAGTTAGTTTATATGTTAAAGATATGACTGATTGTGGCCAATCTCGTGTAGAATGTCTCCTGACATATCAATATTGTAACTCAGGCATTTCTGGAAATGGAGTCAAAGAAATGTATGGTAGACATGGTTAAACATTACAAGAAAACACCTTTAATATTTCATGGCCGAAAAGTAACTGTGGATGCATCTCAGAAATATAAGACACTTGTATTAAAGGTAAGTAATGTTTTGCTTAAATTGTCTTTGAGCATAATATTATTTGAGTAGTACCAAATGACTTTGCTAAAATGTTAAAGTAGTGAAACTAAAGTGGTGGCCTTTTTAACAAAGCAGCTATCTGTTCAGTATGGCCACTTCTGTGGCGCTAAATACATTTTAATATAATTCGGTGGTGAATCTCCATGAGCTCCATGTGGTATAGTGCAGAAGAGGTGTGAGTCATTCAACTGACTATACCTGGCTCAGCTCTTTGAAACACTTATTTAATTAGTCTGGCTCCCTATCTCTTGCTTTGTAGCCCTCTTTTCTTTTGTAAACATAAAGAGTAAGAACAGGACCATGCCACTCAGCCCTTTGAGCCGATGTTTATAGTTGATCATCCAACTTAGAACCCAGTTCCTCCTTTAGCCTCATACTTTTGGATCCTTTTAGCCTTAAGAACGATATATAACTCCTTGAAAACATTGAATGTTTTGGCCTCGATCACCTTGCAGTGAGAGAGAATCGCACAGGCTGGCGGACAGTTCCCTAGGCAAGTGTGTATTCAGTTCCCTTGTAGTACTTACCACATAATGAGCTCCCATCATTCTTTCAAATTATGAACTGGCTCCTTAAATGTCTTAATAATTGCCTTGTGGTTCTTGGTCAATGATCTTTATTACTGATCCTGCTGTCAGTGCAAATTCTTTTTATTATTTACTCTACCAAACCTATACAATTGAACAGGTCTACCACATCTCACTGTAACATGTTTCTACTTTAAAGCAGTGATTCTTAAAATCTTGGTCTGATCCAAAAAGCAAGTTGCTGTGTGCAGTGTTAGGGTTGAGGCTGTATGAGAGAATAGGCCAGAATTCAGGTGGCACCATGCAGTAACCTAGTTTGAGTCATGGCATAAACAGTCACAAACAATAATAACTGTTGCTTTATCAGTAAGACTTCTGTTACCAATGCAACATATGCTTATGAGGTGGATTCTCAACACTTGTAGCTGAAAACAATGTACTAGCTGAGCACGGAGTCAGACGTGAGACTGAAGCTGTCCACCTTGAAATGAGTCATCACCTTGTTAAGGATTGCAGCAAATGCATTTCTGCCATTACTGTTAGTGTAATGGCGAGTGAAAACACTGGGGTATGACCAGTTTAATTCTCAAACATTTTTGACGGTGGATGATGAAATCAGAGGAAAAGGTCCCACAGACCCCGCACTGGTCTTTATGCACTTGCTTTTCGAAAATATTTGAGAGTCGCTGCTCGAAGGGAAATGAAAGAAGAAATTTAGTATATTAGTGTTCATACTTCAATACAAAAAGCTTTGACAATCTGTCTGTTTTCAGTAGTATGCCAGTTATGTACTACCAAATAAATGAAAATTTAAAAAATTACTCTGTCCAGAAATATTGCCATCTCAGCTTATTAATTGGTCACTCTCAGCCATTGTGTTTGAGGTATTTAATTCTTTACTGTCAGCAGGAATTGTTTGGTAACTCTTCATTTTTAACTGTAAATGGGCTGAATCTTGAGCATTGCAGTTACTCAGTCAACATTGAGATAAAAGTCTGAGATTTCAACGTGTCCCGGGGCAAACCGAATGAGAGTTAACAGTTTTTGAGTAATGTGATGTATTGTTCATTGTATGTTTGCTTATTGTTTCATAAAGCCATGTCTTCATTGAAATAGGTTAATTGAATTTTAGCTGTTTTACTGTATTTTCACTTGACGTGAAATGAAATACCTCCAACAGCTTTGTGTTTGACTTTCTGAATTTGGCTTGTATTATCTCATAATTTGATATTGGGATATGTAGCTCTGATATTTAAGGAATGTGGGTTCCATGTGAAGAACATAGGTGAACTTGAGCAGTTTTATATGGCTGGCCAAAATTTGTAATGATTTGTATTTAATCTATTGTTTCAGAAACCAAGCATCAAGGTTCAAGAACTGTTGAAAGAACAGGATGAAGCAGACAGGTAATTGTTTTTATAGTCGCTTTCAGATCATACATTTAGGACTGCTTGTTTTCACTTATCTAACTTCAGCTAGCTGCACCTTGCCTCAGTTCATCTAAAATACTCATCCGTGTCATTGTAACATTGTGATTCAATTATTTCAAGCTCTGAGACCCAAATCTCCCTTCCAAAAATTTGTGATCATCGAAAACACCAGCCATACCCTATATTGCATCAAGTACCATTCACGCATCAGACTTGTTGGCCTGTGTTGATTCCTGGTTAAACACAAACACAACACCTTGCTTTTTAAAGTCTGAAATAGAAGCAATCTATTGCAGAAGGTGGAAACAAACAAAAACTGAAAATACTGGAGAAACTCAGCAGGTCTGGCATCTGGTAATCACCTCAGGTGAAGCAGTGATTTACTTCTACTTCTTTAATCCAATCTACCATATTCGCTGCACAGTTGGCTCCTCAACATTGGCAAGACCCAATAAAGACTGCACCTCTGCTCTATGCCTGAAAATGCTTAACCTTTTACTTCTCTGCCATATGTTGCTCTTATGCTTACATTTCTGTCTTAGGCCTGTTACAATATTCAGTGAAGTCCAGTGTTCACTGGTGGGATGCACTTTATTTTCTGCTTAGACACTTGACAGCCTGCATGGGTTAACGTTGAGTTCAGCAACGTCTGACCATGAATTCTGTCTTCCGTTTTTATTAGCCCACTGTGCCCCCATTGACTTATTTGCATGGTTTGTATTCAGCAGATCTGACCTATTTTCTGCTGCTAAGACCCACCATTAATACTACTATTCACACATATCTCTTCTTAACCACCATCCTTTTCCATCTGTACCACTCGCTGCTCTTTTTTTCTACAGCATAAAACACATTTTTTCTACCCCTTTCAGTTCCAAAGAAGAATCATATTGGGCACACAATGTTAAGTCTTTTTCTCTCTTCAGTGATGCTGATAGAGCACTGGAGAAACTCAGTAGGTCTATCTTCTTGATTTCACATCTCCTCCCTGTCTATAATACCCTGTGGCCAGACAGTCTTCAGAAATCTGGACTTGATTCGGCCTTGGGCACATTTCCAGTCATCAGCTTTTGACCAATGGTAGCTGTTGTCCAGAGCCCAAGCTCTGTATCTCCTCTCTAAATATTTATGTCTTACTTTTGCCCTTTTAAGAGCACCTAGAGAAAGAAAGATTCTAGTTGCCGTTTTAGCTAGTTTAATCTTTTGTTGGAACTGTGTTGATTTTAAATTTACAGTATCTTCAGTACTGGCTCTGGATTGAGCATGATGTTCACCATCCTGGCTGTGTACAGTGCTTTTAAATAAAATTGGCAAATAAATTTCACTGGGTTTTTTGGCTGTTGAAAATCAGTAAAAGTAATTTCTGTCTGACCTAAAACATTTATCTTTCATGTGAAAGGTCATGTGCTGTTCTAACAATTGATATTTTACAGCACACCCATTCATGACTTAGTGTTAAAATGATTTTGACAATGTCAGGCCTGGAAATGGTATTTGTCATTGGCAAGAATTGTAGGCTGTCATTTAGGTTGCTTATTTGTGGTTTCATTGTTCAATTATTATTTGAATGAACCTCCAAATTTGCCTTCAGTTTCCATTTGTAAATACCGGTACTGAAAATGGAAAACTTCTAACATTTAACCACAAATTCAAAAATTTTGAATCAGGAAAACAAAAATACTTAAATAATTTGTGCGAACTGTCAGAACATCCTATTTCTGATGTAAGGATAGAATTGGATAGAAACAAAGAAATGCAAAGTCGATCTTTAGAGTGCTCTTTTATAGCTGGTTGCAGATTTGTAATTGATACTCAAGATTCAAGAAGTGAGGAGGCGTGTTAAGAAAAAGTATGAGAGCTGGGTCGAACGTTGTGTTCCCAACTTTGACATGCTTCAGTTGAGTCTTTTTCTGTGAACTTTCACTTTGAATGTTGGACCAGACTTGGCTCCACAATTACCATAACTTCAGTAGAGTACTTACTTAGAATGAACAGCCAAGCTAATTCTGTCCTCCTCCAGTATCAGTGTATTCATCATCAGTCGTGTCAGCTGCTAAGTTTCATGTATTGACCAAACTAAATCTAATTTCATAGTATAAACTTGTTCTTATATTTTGTTTCTCTCTTCAAAGAAGACGGCAGCGTTCCCGGAGCCCTTCCTCTAAGAAAAAGTTACCTAGCAAATCCAAGAACCCTCCAAAATCTGATGGAGAAAAGGGAGAGCAAAGAGCCTCTGAAAGTTCTCCTTCAAAAGAAGTTGGGAAAGAGAATTCCAAGGGAGAAAACAAACCAGAAATAAAATCTGAAGAGAAAGACGAAGTTTTAGAAGAAGCTGTCGCAGCTATTGAGAGTGAATCAGAGCTTATTGAAGAAGGTTTGGTTGAGGATTTGGGAAGTGGAGAGTCAGACAATGAAGAAGCTGACCAAGAGGATTTACTGAAGGAAACGGAGCAAGAAGTGGAAGGAGCAGACTCTATGCAACCAGATACCAAAACAGAGAAGGAGACAAATGTACAAAACACAGCAGAAACAACTAAGGTGGTAAAAATGGTTTCTTGTAGTACAAACTTAAACATTGTTAAAAAGAAATTTGGAGTTGAATGTTTCCATCTTGCCATAGAGATTAAGATGGTGGAGCAGACTTTGGAAGGGAATACTGATTTATACTGCCTGAGAAGGAGGTGCTGATTGTTTAGACAGTAGTTGACATGGGGATGGCATTGGATCTGTTAGCCAGTAATCTCAACTAGCTGTTCAGCCTTAGACCAGGCAGGTAGACTCTGGTTAGTCAGGGCTTTGCAATGGGGTGTGCACTCTTCATAAAAATTTTTCAATAAAAAGGTGCAGTGTATATGGAAACATCCTTTTGCCTACATCGAACAGGAAGCTTTGTGTGAAATATGTTGTTTATGTAAATGAAATGCATTGAGAGTCCAACTGAAGGTCTTTAAGATGGTTTCTAATGTAATTCTAATCATTGGTTAGGTTGTTTAGTTGACCAGTAGCAGAATTACATCGAGTGATGGACATGTTTGAGTTTTACAAACATGATTGCTTGGGTACAGTTGATATGCTCTCTGCAGACAGTCAGAGGTATGTTTTGTTTTTTATGTGGTATACCAGTTGTTTAGTTATTTGACCTACATACCAGCAACACACCAGTACTGAAACTCATACGTCACGTTGCTCTTTCATGTAATTAACAGAACACCTATTTTGGCTTGAAATCAACATTCTAATACTGGAGAACACCACTAGTGTATTTACTAAAAAGTAGCAGCATGAGACCACCTTTCCTGTTCAACTTTTTAGAAAGGTTTTTAAACATTTTTGATATTTCCTAAGCTTACAATAGATAGAAGTAAATAACCCCGTGGTGGATTTGTTGACTGACGCATTGAGGAATGGCACTGCTGCCTCACAGCAACATCAACCTGGGTTCATTTCGACCCTGGGGTAGCTGTCTGTGTGGAGTTTGCATGTTCTCCCTGTCTCTCCATGGTTTACCTCCCACAGTCCAAAGATGTTCAAGTTAGGTGAATTGGTCATGCTAACTTGCCCATAGTATTCAGGGATGTGTAGGTGAGGTGCATTAGCCATGGGAAATGTAGGGTTACAAGAATAAGTTTGGGTGGGATGCTCTTCAGAGGATTGGTGTGGACTTATTGGGTCAAGTGGCCTGTTTCCCCATTATGGATTCTGATGCTGTAGTTCTACCTGTTTGATTGTTCTGTCTCAATGATGGATTTGAGCACAGATAGGGTTTATTAAGTGTGTAAAGGGATTTAAGTATTGCAAACATACCATCTAAGTATTAGAAGTATGCAAGAGTTAGGACACTGCTGGTCATTCCATCAAAGACTTGTTCTCCTGGTAACCAGTGAAGATTTCAGCAAGGATTGTGACTCGAGGTGATACCACGGCAAGCAGTCTGTTAGATTATGAAGGATATTGTTCAAACCAAACAAAACTGCACAAGTTGCTAAGTTTAAATTCTGTGAAAATAGACTCAGACACCAGTGGCACATCTAGATTACCATGATATAATGATTTTACGTAAATATCAATGACTTTCTTCACTTGGTAAACAACCTAGCAGTACTGAAGGAGTGTTGCACATAGTATATGGAAAATACACACAAGATCACTTGCAGCAGCTTATTTACCATTTGGCCAATTTGTGTTGCGCAGTGCCAGTTGTAGGCAAAACAGAGTGTAAAAGTGTATTGATTTTGTGTGTCATTCTCATTGCCTTAAAAATTGGGTGTTCCCCATCAAAGATTTTTTTATTCTTACACCCTGTTCCTGATGAATGTGAAACTAAAAAGCTTTGACTTTGGTGCCTTAGTTCCATGTGGTCAAAGTATAACTATAGTTGATTCTCTTGATTGACAAAAGTGTGGTCTACAACAATGTATAAGGATAATGTTTACTAAGTTGAAACTTTTTTAAACAGGCACCAATTATTCGAAGGAGTAAAAGACACCAACAAGCAGCATCCCAGGTATGAACTTAAGCTTAATAGCCGTTTATTTTAAGTTTTTTTTTTCCACACAAACCGATGGCTTTTAGCTACATATCTGACAATCCTGACCTTTTCCCCATAAAATATATTGCCCTGCCATTCAAAAGGACCAGAAGTCTAACTTTCATAATGGGCTGATATCGGAACCAAGTTTTATATTTCTTGGCAAGAAAATACATAAAAGGAAGTGTTCTCTTGCATCCCACTAACTGCACCTTACAACCGATGAAAATTGTCTTAATAGCTTCCTGTACATAACATCAAGGAATGCTTTGGTATTGCACTGTCACGGTTTGTGGCATGTAGATGTGGATTCAAATTATTGACTTCTGGCAAATTAAGTGTTTCACACGTCATTTAGTGGTAAAATTAACTTTTCATTTGAAAAATTGAGCCACCCAGTAAATGTTAATCGAAAAGTTGTAATTTTAAAGTGTAACCTGTAATTTGAATTTAAAAATAAGTTGAGGGTAAAATGCTCATTTTGTACAAGAAAGGGACTAGTTCTGTACAATGTTTAGAAGAACTTGATGGAACAGACTGCAAAACTATCTAAAGACTAACCTTCAAAATAAGAAGAATGCAACTTTGCCCTCAAGTCATCTGTTGGTCTGGTAAACCATTATATTTCTTCGCAGGAAGATGTGACATGCAGCATTTGTGTGTTTTATTTCGCTGATGGTTAATATAAGCTTCTGTTACTTGCATAGACAATTGGGGAAGCATGCGTCTGCTACAGGGTACATTTGTGTAGCCTTATTTCATCAAGATGCGATAAAAGCACCAAAGCACTTCTTTTAAGAATTCACAGAAATGTCCAGCATTTAGCTGGGCACACTTGTCATTTGACAGTGCAAACCAATTGGAGTAGAATTGGGTTACAAGAAATAGCAGGTGAGTTGTTAATCATTGAGATCAGTCAGTGAAAGGGTGTTCAAACTCTGCAAACATGGCTAAACCTTTGAGAAGGCTAAAAGTGCTGTTGCTTTGAAACAGCGTGAAGTTGAAAGAGCAAGGGGAAAACTACTGGTGCAAGTTAAAAAGCAGGCATCGTTAAGGAGTGGGACATTCAACCGTTACTTTTTCAAACCGTTTCAAGCACAGTGTGTGAATACTTGGAATAGTTCTACAAGCTGGCATCCTTACTTTGACAAAACTCATTCCTAGGTCAACCAGAATTTCATTATGAATTTGGCCAGAAGTCCATATTCAACTTATAGTGATGTTAGTACTAATGTCTGCGACACACCCTAGTATATTCCTGTTCAGTCTGAATGATGACCATCAATCACTAGTCCCTACTTCGTCTTATAGTGAGTTTAGTGTGCATGCTGTCATTGTCAGTTTTAATCTTGTGTACATTTTTACATGGATGTGGTTGTCACACACTCGACCAACTAATGTCCATCTGTAATAGACCTAGAGAAGATGATAAGAGTTAACACATGCAGTTTTTGGGTTATAGAGCATCCGGTTTACTATGCAATGGAGGATCCTGACCCAGCCACATTGAAGCAATGGCGATATGGTTCAAAGTCAGGATGATGTGGTTCTTGGAAGGGAGCTTGCAAGTGACAGTGTTTTCATGCATTTGTTGCCCTGTCCTTCTGGATGGTAGAGGTTGCAGGTTCAAAGGAGCTTTGTCGAGTTACTCCAGTGCATTTTATACATGGTACACACTGCTGCTACTGCATTGGAAGGTAGTGAATGTTAAAATGTTAAAGATGGTAGGTGAGTTCTAATCAAATGGACTGTGTTTGTCCTCTATGATATTGAGCATTTTCAGTGTCTTTGGAGCTGCCAGGTAAGTGGAGAATGTTTGAACGCACTCCTGATTGGTGCCTTGTAGATGGTGGACCGGCTTTGGGGAAACCAAGAGTGAGTCAGTTAGTTACTTGCTGCAGAATTTGTGACCTCTGACCTGTTACTTGAGGCACAGTATTTGCATGGCTTTTCCAAGTCATTTTCTTGTTAATGAAACTCCCAGGTTGTTAGCGAGGGATCAGCAATTACAATACCATTGAATGTCTAGGGTGATGTTGAAGATTTTTTTTGTTGTTGGAGGTGGCCATTGCCTGGCACTTGTGGGATGCAAATGTTACTTTTCATTTATCAGCTCACACCTGGACGTTATTCAGGTCTTCCTGCATTTGATCATGCACAACTTCTGTATCTGAGGTGTTGCGAATGGTGCTGGACATTGTGCAGTTATCAGTGAATATCCTCACTTATAAGAAAGGTTGTTGATGGAGCAGCTGAAACTGGTTGGGTGTAGGACACTACCCTGAGGAACCCATGCAGCGATATCTTGGGGCTAAGCTGACTGACCTTCCAACAGCCATGATCGTTTTTCTTTGTGTTAGGTACAACAAGTGAAGAATTTTGTATCTGTTTCCAATTCAGTCCGGTTTTGCTCGGGCTCCTTGATGCAGTACTCAATCAGAAGCTGCATTGATATCAAGGCACTGTCATTTTAGTTCTGTAGTTCACTTACTTTGTCCATGTTTGGATCAAGGCTGTAACAAGTAGCCATGATGGAGCCCAGACTGAGCAGCGGTGGAAAAATACATCTGGAGCAAGTAGATTGGCAAGGCCAAGGCTGAGTAGATGTTTCCCTGTAGTTGGTTCCCTTGCCGTGGACCTAGACTAGCTGTTTTGTCCTTTTGGACTTTATCACTTCAGTCAGTCTGATCGAGCTGTGCAGTGATTGCCCCCACCCAGAGTATATTCTGTTCTCTTGGCACCCCCACTACTTTTTGCATGTGGTGTTCAACACGAAGCAGTATTGATTAATCAGCCAAATTGGTGCAGAAGGTGACAATCAGCAAGAGGTTTCCTTGTCAGTGTTTTACTTGGTACGATCAGATTTCTTGGGGTCTGGAGTCAACATTAAGGACTCCCTGGGAATTCCTTCTCAATTGTATGTCACTTTGGTGGGTCTGTCCTGCTGGTGGGACACAACATACTCAGGATAGCCTGTGCTCATATCTGGGACATTGTCCATGAGGGATGATTCTGAAAGTATGAATATGTCAGGCTGCTGCTCGATTAGTCTGAGACTGCTCTCCCAATTTTGGAACAAGCCCCCAGACATTAGTCAGGAGGCTTTGTAAGGTTAGCTGGGCTGTGTTTGCTGTTGTTGTTTCTGGACCTTAGGTCAGTGTCAGGTGATCCATCTGGCATCATTTCTTTCTTTCAACTTTGTGTCAGATTGATCCAGCTGAGAGGCTTGGTAGGCCATTTAAAAGGGTAGTCGACAGTGAATCATGTTGTGATTGGTCTGGCATCACATGAAGGTAATGTTGATTTTGTTCCCTGAGGACTGTAGTGAACTGGGATTTTTTCCTGTGACCATCAGTAGTTATTACGTGGTTATCATTAGGCTAATTTTTAATTATAGGCTTAATTGAATTTAAATTTTATTGTAAGCCTTGGTGGTATTTGAATTCATTGTCCCGTAGACCATTAGCCTGAGTTTCTGAATTACTGTTGAGATTAGCAAAATTAGGGAAAGCAGTGGCTCATGAACCTATTGTATAGTGTTGTCAGATGTGTTTTGAAGGTTTATAGACATATCAACTACCACATGGCCCTCATTGACCCCTTCTGTTATTTTATTAAAGGATTCATTCAGATTAGCCAACTATGACTTTAACCCGTGATGATTTTCTTTTATTGGCTTCTACTTTAACTGTCAAATTATTATTGTTACCGAATGGTTGTCATTGAATGTTTCCCAGCCATTCACTGCCATGTATGTGGTTGCTGGTTTATCTCCTTTTTAATAGATATATAACATCTGCAATTCTTAAGTGCTGTGGTACCAACCCCATATCCAAACAATATTGGAAGATGGTGGGTGGAGGCTCAGCAATTTATCTAGTAGACATTCAATCTGATTTTGAAGATTGTGAACAATTTGAGCATTACTTTTCATCTAATTCAATGTGTTTTTTTTCTTGGTCCTTTTTTACACCTGTAATTAGCATTATATCGGTCATTAATTTGATCCAAAACAGTTAGTTAACATCTCAGCCATGTCTGCTTCCTTTTTGAAAGGATGCTTAATTTTTGGCCTCTTACTGGCTTTACACTTAGACAGAGTTCCTTGTGTTCACTGCTCGTTGTGTAGATATGCTTCTTTTCCTATTGTTCACTTCTTTAAAAAGGTTTCCTCTATACCTTTCTCAACTAAAATTGCAACTGGACTATGGAATTATCATAGGCTTCCTTTTTTAGTTTTATTTTAACTGTATCTTAATCATCCAAGGAGCTCAAGCTTTAGATGCCCTCACTTTCCCTTCTGTACTGAACTAGCTCATCCCTCAAAGCCTCCAGTTGTTCAATTACTGTTGATTCCTGTCAACTTGTGCCAGATCCTTTTTTTTAACCTTGCTGATGTTAGGCCTGTTGAATTGTGTTTTTTTATGCTTGATAATTATTTACATATTGAATAAATTGAGGAAAGATGATGTACGGTCAAATAGGTGACACTTTTATGTTGAAGGAAAGAAGTCAAACAAAAGGCAACGACTAGATAAAATCTTGTGATCCCGATCTTGTGCGTTGGAAGAATTTTTAAAAATGTATTTATTTTTACTCAATTTGATACTGAAATAAGAGGTTCCAGTTTAAATTTGGAATATGTTTTGGATTCCCATAGGAGTTGAAAGAAGAGTGCTTTCCTGAAAACATTGATGAGTTTGTGACTGTTGATGAAGTTGGTGATGTAGAAGCTGGAAATCTGGATCTTGAAGATCTGATGTCTTGTGAAGACAACAGTAATAAATTGGAAACTGATGATGCTGATACAAGCATCCAAACAGAGAAATCAGAGGACACCGGTGAACAAAAAGATGAGGATGTGAACAAAGCTAAAAGAAAACGTGGTCGTAAGAGGGGAAAGAATGTTAAAACTAAAAAGGCAGAACAAGGTGACAAAAAAGATAGTGGTGAAGAAACAGAAATGAAGCAAGTTGGAGATGAAACAACTGAAAATAAGCTTGATGGTGATGAAAGGAATGACGTGCAGGAAGAGACAGCATCATCTTGTGTGGAGCCAGAAAGCAAGCGTGCTCGATCACGATCCCCTACACCAGATGAGTACAGGCTTGGACCATATCAGCCCAACAATCCTGTAGGTAGGCAAAGATTAGTTGTGATAATTTTTTTTTACAGGATTTTTCATCTTCAGAAAACCTGGTTTTCAGCATGTAAATTTTCTTGCGTACAATGTATTTTTGTATTCACTGTTTTCTATAATGCATCTACTTGAATATTGTTGAAAAAACACATTTTGTAAAAGCTTTTCATCATGCAGTCATCAGGATGTTTCGTAAGAATGCCAATTCCAAAGGAATACCAACGTTTACACCGCTATGAGGGGAATGCTGGTTGTTTGTACAGTGGGCACGGATTAGTTGAGGCATTGCTATGGAGAACGTACTGGTACTTGATTTAAATTTTCACCAGGCGGGTTGACACTGATTATTTAGGACATTGCACTGCAAAATGAGTGAGTAAATGACTATTACCTATTTTGTTGAGTTGTACATATCCTTTCTGTCTGTAAAGGAATATGCTGTTGTATACAATATATCAGTCTTTGGAACATACTGAGGTTGAGTTTCTGATTACCATGGAAGGGCAAGTTTAAGATTTTTGAGCAACAGATGAAGTGAGTTGTTTTGGGCTATTAGTTTACAGTAATATGTGTACATCAGGATGCTGTGGTCAAACCAAAGTCATTCTGTCTGTTGCACAAATGAGTAGTGTGTGCAGAATTTCAGTGCTGGTGTGATACCGGTATCTAGGGCCTATAGTCCCAAACGCTGGCAGGTCATATCCAACAGCATGTCCCCTTACATGTTTGTACTGACTGTATTAATCTGCCTATGCCTGCAAAACTTTGAACAGAGAAGATTCTGCAGTCACACGTTTGCTACATTATCCTGTGTGTGAAGAATGACACTGACAACTAATTTGAGACATGCAGTGTGGTGCACTTACATGTACTGGAAGCCACATATATTAATGTACAGGAACTTGTGTTTGCAGACACTACACTGGTTCCGACTCAACTGAATCGGTGGTACCCATTAATTTGTTCACTTCCCAGGGTGATGTCCTAACTAATCCAAGTCAGCTTGTAATTGTCAATCACCATTCATGGGTGCATTCTCCATGGCAATGCCTGCAGCAATCTGAGTTAATTTGCCAACTTGGCACTCTCTTGTGCAGCATAAATATTACCTTTTTCCCTTGAATTAGCATCCTTCTGAAATGAATGCAGGAATGAAAATGTTTGACAAAATGTGTTTCTTCTTGACCTATATGGTACCCAAGTTCTGTACTACCAAATGATGGTGGTGTTAGGCATTAGTAATTGCTCTTTTGAAGTCTTAAACTGTATGTATTGTGTTGTAATGGTCTGAATGTAGTGTGTAAATAATGCTGCTGGGAAAGCTCTTGATGTTTAGCTGTTACCAGAACTTGTTTGGACCAGCCGCGTCAATATGGTTGCTGCTTAAGTGGGTCAGCGACTGGGTATCTTGTAGTGAATGACTCCTCATCTCCTGGTTCAACCGTTCCTCTTGTGTGTCACTTAGAAGGCACGAGTCAATAACATAATGGAATACTGCCCACTTGCTGGGTGTGTACACAAATATCAGGCATTAGTTTTCGACTTTCAATACTTGGCAGAGAAGAGCAACTCATCCACCTCTGGTGGCTCCATCTTTCTACCTGCATATAAAGAATGCACTAAAAACACATCATTTAGCAGCACCTTCCCAAACTGCAACCTTTACCAACACAGGAACACCATCACCAAGTTACAATCTGAAACAAACACCCTTTGATTTGCGTATTTGTCACCATGCATTTATGGTCATAATCAGAATCCTAGACCTCCCGAAATCTGATTTGAGAGGTGCTCTCGGCTCATGGACGGGCAGCAACTCAAATCACAACTTTGAAAGTGACTAAGGAACTTGACTGGGAGGATGCTGAAAAGATGTTTGCCTTTTTGGGAGAGAATGGAACAAGGGGACAAGTTTTAAAACTGGGGTTCTAAAAATAAGGGGTCTTCTGTTTAGGATGGAGATCGGAGGAATTTCTTCTAGTGTTTGAGTGTCTCTGGAGCAATTCTTCTGAGAGTGATGGAGGCGTGTGCACTTACCACTTTTGAGGTGGGTAGATAGTTTCCTGACTAATCAGAAGTTGCAAGTTACCATGGGCAGGAAAAGTAGAGTTGATACCATGGATCAACCATGATCTTGCTGAATGGCAGAACAAACTCGAGCAGGATGAGCAATAGATACTGCTTAACGTGCTTTGTTAACAGTAAAAGGAATCAAAAAAGTCACATTTTATATGAAGCCAATGCATTGTGCTATCTTTGTGCCCCAGTGGGTCCTGAAGTTGGTGTGGGAAATCAGGTGCTTTATTTGAAAAATTCAAAAAAGACCATTTTTGAAATTTCAAAACTGGCGAAGATTTGTTTTGAAAAGAAGAGTCCTATTTGAAATTAGGTATTAATTCAGAGCCAATATGCAGGTATGAAAGGCTTTTGTTTATTTATCACTGAAATGGTTGTTGCTGAAGTGGTATTGACCTATTATTTTGTTCATGTCTTCACTTTATTCAAGGGCTAGATTATGTGGTTCCAAAGACTGGCTATTACTGCACTCTCTGCTGTCTGTTTTACACAAAGGAAGAAGTGGCAAAGAAAACACATTGCAGCAGCCTGCCTCATTATCAGAAACTAAAGGTAAGGTTGTGATGTTCTTTTGTCCTGAAATTTATGTAGAGTACGAGTTTGTACATTAAGAACATAAGAATTAGGAGCAGGAGTAGGCCATCTGGCCCCTCGAGCCTGCCCCGCCATTTAATAAGATCATGGCTGATCTTTTTGAGACTCAGCTCCACTAACCCACCCACTCACTCTAACCCTTAATTCCTTTACTGTTCAAAAATTTATCTGGCCTTGTCTTAAAAACATTCAGCGTGGTAGCTTCAACCGCTTCACTGGGCAGGAAATTCCACAGATTCACAACCCTTTGGGTGAAGAAGTTCCTCCTGACCTTGGTCCTGCATCTGCTTCCCTTTATTTTAAGGCTATGCCCCCTAGTCCTTGTTTTACCTGCTAGCCTGCCTCCACCTTATCTATTCCCTTCATAATCTTATATGTTTCTATAAGATCTCCCCTCATTCTTCTGAATTCCAATGAGTATAATCCCAGTTTACTCAGTCTCTCCTCATAATCCAGCCCTCTCAACTCTGGAATCAACCGATGAATCTCCTCTGCACCTCCTCCAGTGCGCACACATCCTTTTCAATTAAGGAGACCAAAACTGCACACAGTACTCCAGGTGTGGCCTCACCAGGACCCTATTAGCTGCAGCATAGCCTCCTTGTTTTTAAACTCCATTCCTCTAGCAATGACAAGACAAAATTCCATTTGCCTTTTTAATTATGTTCCACCTGCAATCCTATTTTTAGCAATTCATGCACAAGGACACCCAAGTTCCTCTGCACAGCAGCATGCTGCAATTTTTTTACCATTTAAAACAATCAATTTTGCTGTTATTCCCACCAAAATGGATGACCTCACACTCATCAACATTGTACCCCATCTGCCAGACCCTTGCCCACTCACTTAGACTATCTACTCAGTGTCTTCTGCGCAGTTTGCTCTACTATTCACCTTAGTGTCATCTGCAAGTTTTGACACCACATTTAGTCCCCAACTCCTATTCAACTCTGTAAATTGTAAACAATTGTGGCCCAACACTAATCCCTGAGGCACACCACTAGCCATTGGCCACCATCCAGAAAAACACCCATTTACCCCTACTCTTTGCTTTCTATTAGTCAACATATTCTCTCTCCATGCCAATACATTCGCTGTATTACCGTGCAACTTTATCTTATGTAGCAGCCTTTGGGGTGGCACCTTGTCAAATGCCTTCTGGAAATCCAGAAACACCACACCCATCGGTTCCCCACTGTCCACCATGCAAGTAATGTCCTCAAAGAATTCCACCAAATTAGTTAAACATGACCTACCCTTCATGAACCCGTGCTGGGTGTTCCCGGTGAGACACTTTGTACCCAGATGTCTTGCTATTGCTTCCTTAACGATAGATTCAAGCATTTTCCCCACTACTGAAGTTAAGCTAACTGGCCTATAGTTACCCGCTTTTTGTCTCCTTCCTTTTTTAAACTGTGGCATCACAGTGGAAAACAGCCAATCTGCAGGAACTACCCCAGTGTCCGGTGAATTTTGGTAAATAATTACAAGTGCATTTGCTATTTCCCCCATCACCTCTTTTAGTACCCTGGGATGCATCTCATTAGGGCCAGGAGATTTGTCTACCTTTAGTCCCATTAGTTTGACCAGCACTGCCTCCTTAGTGATAATAGTTTCAAGGTCCTCGTCTGCTATAACCTTTTTTGCTTTCAGCTTTCGGCATGTTATTTGTGTCTTCCACTGTGAAGATCAACACAAAATAACTGTTTAATGTCTTGGCTATTTCCTCATTCCCAGTTATTAAATTGGCCTTCACATCCTGTAAAGGACCAATGTTTACCTTCGCCACTCTTTTTATGGTTTACATATTTATAGAAACTTTTGCTGCCCGTTTTTACATTCTGACCTAGTTTACTGTCATAATCTGTCTTTTCTTTATAATTTTTTTGTGGCTTTCTGTTGGTCTTTAAAGATTTCCCAGTCTGCTAGTTTCCCACTACTCTCTGCTTTTTTGTATGTCCTTTTTTCAATCTGTTACCTTCCTTTTATTTCCTTAGACATCCATGGCTGACTATCTCTTTTCCTACAGTTCTTCCTTATCACTGGAATGTACTTCTGCTGACCACTGTGAAAAATCATTTTGAAATTCCTCCGCTGTTCCTCAATTGACCCACAATCAAGTTTTTGCTCCCATTCTACCTTAGTTAACTTGTCCCTCATCCCATCGTAGCCTCCTTTGTTTAAGCACAGGACATTGGTACTGTATTTAACCTTCTCTCACTCCATCTGTATCTTAAATTCAATCATACTGTGATCACTCCTTCCGAGAGGATCCCTAACTGTGAAATCATTAATTATTCCTGTGTCGTTACACAGGACTAGAACTAGGATGGTTTGCTTTGTCTATAATCAATGGCTGAGCATTGGGTAGAGATCTACAGATACACAATACATGAAAAAGTTTTCTTCATTGGAGTCTTAAATAGCTGACTTTTATTATTCTGAAACTGACTATAATTTTGGATTCTTCATTTTCTGTTGGATATTGCATTTTTTTAATATAATGTGATATCGACTATATCCTCCAAACAACTGGTGTGAACACAAACTGCCTTTACTGGGATAATGCTTTATCTAGCGAGTTTTGAGAAGATTTGTAGCTCAGGTTGAGGTTCTGGATGTGAGTTTGCTCGCTGAGCAAACGAAGCTGCATTAGAACATTATTCCAACGAGCCACCACACACTGCAGCACAGAGGAACTACGCAGAGCAGAGGAAAATAACCTATACAGCGTATTCAAAAAGAATGGGGACCCTATGAACACAGTCCGCCGATTCCTCAGCAATAAACCCAAACAAACAGACAAAATGTGCTCAGAAACCATAACCACTCTCCCCTACATCAAAGACATTTCCGAAATGACTGCCAGACTACTCGGACCTCTTGGCATCAGGGTAGCCCACAAACCCACCAACACACTAAAACAGCAGGTAATGAACTTAAAAGACCCTATACAGACAACAAGCAAAACGAATGTCATCTACAAAATACCTTGCAAGAACTGTAACAAACACTACATTGGACAAACTGGCAGAAAGCTAGCCACCAGGATACATGAACATCAACTAGCCACAAAACGACATGAACCACTATCACTAGTATCCTTACACACAGATGAGGAAGGACACCACTTTGATTGGGACAACACATCCATCCTAGGACAAGCCAAACAGAGACACGCACGAGAATTCCTAGAAGCATGGCATTCCAACTGGAACTCCATCAACAAACACATTGATTTGGAGCCAATCTACCATCCCCTGAGAAAAAGAACAGGAAATGACATCACCAACGCAGGAAATGACATCACCAACCCAAGGAAACCCAACCAGATAAGTAGAAAGTGGGACGTAACACCAGCGCTTTGTCGGAGGCTCACTGATGATGTTACCTGGAATGGTGACGAAACATCTGAAAACTAACCTTCCAGCTCAGCGAGCAAACTCACATCCAGAATGCTTTATCTTATTGATTATAAAGTTCAGTGATGAAAAGACTGTTATTGACTACAGTATTCATGATCATAATTTTCATGTATGTCTCAGAACTTGACATTGGCAAATTACCTTCCATTATCAGTGAGACTTGCAGGAATCTTGAGTCTAGGTTGAGCCATAATTTTTTTGCAATATTTTTGACATTATTATGTACTACTATAGAAAGGTTAAATAGGTCTATAAACATACGAGATTAGTGTATTTCCTTCTTTATTCCATATCTTGGTCTAGTGAAGGGCTTTTATAGCATGTGGGAATACGCTCCAATATGGTTTATAGATTTTGGACTTTTCGCTAACTTATATTAGGTTTGTATATTTTTGATCAGTTAGACCTGGAACGTTTGCGCTCTGACAGTGACTGTGAGCTAATGTCTGTTCTTGAAGACTCACTGGGCATATTTCCAGAAAATGAAATGGGGCAAGTAGAGAGCATATTTTTGTTGAGGCAACATTTGGGGGACATGGACAGGTTTCCAATAGTTATTGAAAAAGACAAGGAACATAATAGGTGATAAAACTCAACTGGAGGAAAGCTAATTTCAGTACATTGAAAATTATCTTGCGAAATGAATTTGAATATACAACTGGTAGGTAAAACAGTGTTTGAACGATAATGGAGGAAATGGTTTGTATACTATTTAGGCACCTTTCCATAAAAGTAAAGGTGGTATTTGGTACTTATGTCCCCGATTGAACAAAAGATGACATTGGAAAAAATATGAGCTCTAAGATAATGGACAAGTTCACGTTACAATGGAGAGCCTACGTGAATTCAAGAATTAGAGGAGATCTACAAAGTGAAATGTGAGGGGTAAAGATAGAACGGTATCAGAATAGATTATTGTATATCATCAGAGAGAAACAGACATCTTCTATGAATATAATAATAAAAGAAAATAATGAAAGCAAGGAGCCTCGTTTAAAAAGATCATGTAAAGACAAATTATGGTTGAGTTTCTAAGTGAATGCATTGTGTATGTCCTCATTAGATCAGAGGAGTCTATTATATAATTGTGAAGTGCGATATACCTGAATTAAAGTTAACTTTTAAAAAACACTTGCGTATTTACTTGTGTTAAGCTTCTTGCAGGCTATTAAACACAGTCGATTAAATCTTTAAAATAGGACAGTTTGATGTTGCTGCACTAATTTTTTTTTAACTTTAAAGAAAATGTTGGCTAAGCAAGCCGAAGAGAACCGAAAAGTTAAAACCGAAGAAAGTTCTGAAGTTCAGGCTTAAGAGCAACGTGACCAGTGAAGATTCCAGTGTTCATTACTTCGTCTAACCAGCTAGCTGATGATCCTTAAATTTACTAATATCTTCGGTGTCATTTTTCTTTTGTCATTCTGACAGTGTTTGGGGATGTCTTTGTATTGCTGTGTACAAGCATGCGTGAATAGAAGGCCAACAGTAATCTCATTTTTGGTTGCAGTCATTATAATTGTTAAATGGAAAATTGTTTCTTGGGGAAATTGGGCAAGTCATTGTATTTCTAGGAACATTGAAGTGTGGATTGATAGCTTCTGTGCTAATGCCATAAATATCGGGTGTTGGGGTTCTTGGAGAAAAAAGAATCGTTGGTCCAAACATGCCTTTTTTTTGTTGCAAAGATATTTTGCAGTGTGGGGCTATTTTCGAAATCTGTGGAACTTTAATTATTTTTGTTGAAGGTAAAGTAAAAGGTTAAAACAATTTGGTAGATGTTCAATATTTATTATAGATTTGATATTGTTTCTTTAAGGACGAATTATTCTATATAACTTGCAAGTTACTCGAACAAATGTCGACAGTATTCACTTGTTCAGTATTGGAGTTTGGTATTGCCCTTAGTGAACCTTGCACCTCCATACGATAGAAGGTCGAGGGCGTGGTTATAGAATTGATGTGAGAACTTGAAAGATCCATAACAATAGTAGGCAATCTGTTTGATAACACTCTGGAGTTGTAGGGTTTGTTTCAGCTAAATTAACCATTGGTTTTTGAAATAATGCTCCTCAGTATCAGCAACCCAACTAGTAAAAGTGAAGGGCCAAAATATATTTTCAATTTGTTTTCTTGAATTGATTCTTTTTTCAAAACTGTATGGAGAGGGGTTAATTTGATTAGCCATAGTTACATTCAGCAAATATTGAATTTTTTTTAATAGACTGTGTACCACAGTTCTGCATACAAGTAGACCGACTACTTTATAACACATGTTCAAAAAAGTGGTAGAAATTGTGCTAAAGACATTTAAACATTTTTGCTTAAGTCCTTTCCTGCACTGACGAATTACATGTTGGCCAACTTGTCCTCAACCTTTTCTCTCAAACATTTCCAGCAAAATACAAGTTAACCTGACAAAAGTGATGAAGCAATTTTTGAATATTTCTGAATATTTTTGAACATTCACACATTCTGAATTTCTAAATTATTAGTAGTCAGGCTGGATTGAACTTTTCTTGGTTTTTATGGGGAAATCTGTCAGCGTTGTGACTTAGAAGAAGGCTGCATTGTTGAGAAAATAGGAAAGTGATGTAAGACTTTTACATTAATATAGCATTTAAAATTTCTGCAACATAGATGCATCTCTTCATTCAGTACTACAGTTTAATGTTTTTATTTGTTTAGAATTTATCCCTATCGACATTACATAAGAAGAAATATTATTGCAGAAAATAAATTGTGTTTTGAAATAGTCTGTCAGTTTGTCTGGAGTAATCTGACTTTTTGCATTCCTGCATAGTTATTCTATCCAGCTTTACCAATCAGCCAGAGGCAGTTACCAACCCCACACACACAAACCTGCATGCGCACGCCTTCAGAAACTGCTGGCAGATGGTGCGTAACTAGATTTTATTGGCTGTCCGTTTTAGTACTAACTATCTGAAGTTTTTTTTAAAAACATCAAGTGATCCACTTGCGTTGAACTCACAGGTTTCCCCAAAAATTCCATATCATGGCCCAGTTGGTTCTTAAATTACTGTTACCTTTTGTCATGCACAAGTGATTGTGAGCAACTCTTTGACCCAGCTTACTGCATATAAACAAATTCTGATGTAAATAGTTTTTAATAAACCATTGTTGTGACTGAAGATTACTGTCGGACCAGGATTCTGTTGGTATAATGTGTTGATAATTCTGTCACTGGAATGAGTACACTGCTCATCGTCTTATTTTTATCATAATTTTTAAGTTTTCTTTTCCCCAAGTAGTAGCTTTTAATGTTGGTATCTATTTTAGATGTGGATGAACTGCAATGTGGATAAATGTTTTGGTTAGTTACCTTACACGTGACCTGCTGGGAGTTGTGCTTTCTTGGCAAGTATTTCCTGCATGGGTGTGGAGTAATAATAAATGCTTCCATGCGATTAAGTTTGCTAATGAAAGTGTTTTGTCTAAACAGAATACAGTATATGCAGCCAACTGTGTATAACAAAGGAATTGTGTGAAACACTGCAGCTTTAATCACGAGGCAGCAATGTATGAAAACTGCTGTTATGTAATGTTTTGGTTTGAGTAGAAATAAGTTTTGTAACAGTTTATGTTCAAATAAAGCTCCAGGTTTCTAAGATCACTTGAATTTTGCTTTTGAGGAAAACTTTAGGTGCAAATTGTTTACTTTATCGAAGAAAAATTATTCCTTGTGATGTAGGTTTTTTAGAACTAGATCATTCAGTTTCGATTTGTTAATTTTTGTTGTGAATGAGTTCAATTCACAAATTCTCAGCTGCAGGTGGCCACTATTCAATTTTCCATTAGTTTATTGACGTTACGAGAGCTTGAACAATCCTTTCGCTCAAACAGACCAAATTCAAATCGACTGCACCCTGCTTTCTGGGGAAAAAGAAGACTTTTTTTTTAAGACAAATGTACTTTGACGTTTCAGACGGGGGGCATGAGCCTATCTTGTTTTCTGATCTTGATTTCATATTCGTTGCCTTTGATATTTGATGACTTGTAAAGTGTATTTGCTATAGCAGAGGTTTGTAATCCAAAGGATTGCGTACTCTGTTAGTGACAGAGAGCACTGAACAAAGCTTCCATTTGTGAAACTGGGGGAACAGACTGATCTCGTAAATCCTGTTGCCATGCCTGGCCTTTGTCTGTTAGAAATGGGAGATTGAGCCAAGGTTTATTAAGAGTGGCTTGACCATATGGGCATCACATGAATGTAAAATACGAAATAAGAAAATACCATTCTTCACAGAATTTTTGACTGTCAGTTATGGCCAATTTATTTTTTCTAGACAAAACATTTTACCAAGCTTCTTCCAAATTTGGGTATTACATCAGACCAAATCATTTGTGGTTATTTTACATTTTCACAAAGCTTTATTTCTATACAATCATCGAATTCCGTGTGTGTATGTCTATACCATATGAACTGTAGTAGTTTGAGGCGAGTTATCACCGCCACCTTGAGATAAGTTAGAAATGGGTAGCTAATGCTTTCATCCTGTGATTTCTCTTTTAAAAAAATTATTGGATTGAATGAAAAATTGCAGCACAGGGCCATGGTGCACATGCAGTAGATTGAAATAAATGGAAAGTGATCAGCAATGGTAAGCCATTAGTATCTGGGATTAAGAAAGTGAGTCATCATAGGAGAAAACATGCACTTATTAATGAACGGCTGTGCAAAGGGTTGTCATTAAAACTCTCCTGAAGACTAAGGCCTGGATTCCAGACCTCCTCAAACATGTTGTCTGTTGATGGTAACCTGGACTAGTGACAAACTCACCTTCCAACCTGACTCCCTCAGATTTAATCTCTGCCATAACATCATTCTGGTTGTGTTGAGTTTGCTGTTCAGTCAACCTATGGTAATCACACTTGTCTGTTATATACAGGGGACAAATCAAGGGTGTGATGGAGTATTCACCACCTACCTGGACGGGTGCAGTTCCAACAACATACAAGAAACTTAGTGCCACCCAGGACAAAGCCACAAACTTAATCAGTGCCTTATCCACCTTCAACGTTCATTTGTTCCACCAGCAATACACAGTGAGAAAATAATAGCTAAACTTGTTGCTCTCTATCCCACCAAAGTTATCCATAGTGGTCCTTAATATTTCATGACAGGTCCTGAAGCTGAAGATCATCTTCATTTTGGCGTGAATGCTCCAGTGAATACTACACCTGTGCTCTAAATATTTGCTTTGTTTAGTGCAACCCATTTTTGAATGTGCAATTGCTGATGGAGATTCCTTCGTGTCTTGGTAGAATTTTTGTTCGTTGCCCGAAACACATCCCAGATTTTACATAACGTTAAATTCAATTATCAATTTTTATACAGAAATTATATTCTTGTTTTGTTAGATTCTACACTTCAGATCTGGTTGCGAGTGTCCATGAATAACATCATTGACCCACTACCGACTATAGCCCTTAAGTGGTCAGTGAAATGCCACTTGAAGGCTTCAGCAAGGTGCCTGTCTTTACTGGCAGGTGAGAAAAGTAGGAAACCAAAGCAGCCTGCCTTCCATTTCCCCAAATTTTTGGGGGCAAAAGCATGGCTTCTGTAGACTACCCTCCAGTTTGACTTCAACTTCTATTTCCCTGCAGCCCTCAATCCAGGATCTTGGAAAATAATCCACTTGCTTGCTTGTTGTCTCAGCCCCTCATGGCTTCAAAATCTGAACCTCCAGTGAAGACCTCAAAGTCCCAGCTGTTACTGGTCAACAACCTCAGACTCTTGGATGCATCATTTATTGGCTTGAATACAACCAATTCCAAGAGCCATGGTTCTTTTTGTTATCAACATCTGAACTGTAGTAATATCAACAATCACCAGAAAATGTGCGCAGATTCATTAAGAATGAGAGATTAATTTAATCTTTCCTTGTGTTAATGTTTGCATAGGTGACTGGCAGAAAGGACAGCATCATTGTTGCTCTGGATTCAAATGTACCACTTTTTTTTGTTGTGTGCTTATAGTACATGAGGACAGAGATGAGTAAGAGCAGACAGCCTATTCATCCTACTCTACTGTTTACTATGGCTTGAACTCCCCTGTTCCTGCCTCCTCCCTGTTTTGGTTGATTCCTTGAGACCAAATGGTTGCCATTTCAGCATTTAAAGATGGAGCATCCAGATCCTTCTGGGGAGAAGATTCTAAAAGCTGACAACGCCGTTAGTGGAGCAAGTTTTCATCTCTGTCCTAAATTATTAACTTTGTCCCACTATTCCAGATTTCTCTGCCAGAGAAAATTCTTCCCCCCCATCAAGCCTTTACATCATATCTATGTCACTAAGGGTACATCTCTCATTCTTCTACATTCCACAAAATATAGACTTCACTCACTCAGCCTCTTAGAATGAGATATGGATAGGGTGAATAGCCAAGGTCCTTTTCCCCAGGTTGGGAGTCCAAAACTAGATGACTTAGGTCCTTTTATATCTTTTACCTTAAACCTAAGTGGCAAAAGTTTTCATGCGGAGGCTGGTGTGTGTATGGAATGAGCTGCCGGATGAAGTGGTGAAGAAGTGACAACATTTAAAAGGCAACTGGCTAGGTACATGAATAGGAACAATTGAGGGGGATTTTGGGAAATGGGACTAGATTCATTTAGGATAGCTGGTTGGCATAGACGAGTTGGACGGAAGGCTTTGTTTCTGTGCTGTATGACTGTAGCTCTCATCCCAGGAACCAGTCCTGTAAACATTCACTACTGTCTCCAAGGCTCCTATATTCTAATGTAGCAACGTCCCATAAATACACCCTTTACAAAAAGGCAAATTCAGAAAGATAGAACTGCATGTGAGACAATCAATCAATCAGTAAGAAAGAGATACGTGCAGGATCTCCCCAGAGAGAGACAGCAGTAGCAGCCAGGAGACATTCCCTGCCTTCCAACCCTGCTAAGACCCCAGCAACAACTGCTAAAAGGTAACTAAAAATCCTGGATCTGAGACAGCTAGAGCTAATACACACACCCACTCAAACTGCTTCTATTGTTCCAACTTTCAAAAAAACACCTAAGGCCTTACAAGTTGTTTATCTTCTCATAGACCGGTATCTGTCTCCCACTCTGTCTCTCTTTAAAAAGTAAGGACAAAAATAACCTTGTAAAGCTACAGCATCGTTACGCCATAGTGCATATCAAGAATCTCCTTTCACACAACAAAACCATAACAATGTGAATGGTCCCCTGGGACCTCCATTCACACAACAGAACACTGACACAATGCATCTGCCTCAGGATGTCAGGCAGACTTGGGCAACGTTTAATGTAGATGTAGCTTCTGGGCAGCTTGAGGCAGTACCTGATAGTTTACAGGTCACCTTTCCAGGTAGGCGGAGTCAGGCAGTTTGTTGGCTTGTAGCTAGTGATTTAACACACCAGGAAGAGGAAGCATCTGGTGAATGGTTCACATGAAAGTCCTGGATGGGAATGGGAAGCTCTGGCCTGAAGGCACAATCCAGTTCAGTATCAGGGATGCAGCGTATGCCAACAGTTCTCATGGCAAGGTGAAGCAAATGGACAAAGAAAGCATTGCCATGCGTTGGTTGGGAACATACTCAATTCCTACACCTCTGCTGCATCTGCTCCCTGTATGAGGCATTCTACTCTAGGACTTCCAGATAACAACCTACTTTAGGGACTGAAGTTTACCCTCCTGTTATTAAAAATGTCCTCGACCATGTCGTGCCCTATTTCCCACATTTCTGCCCTCAATCTCATTTCTCCCCCCCCCCACCCCCACCGCCAACAATAAGGTTAGAGTCCCCGTAATCTTCACATACAACCCTACAACCTCTGAATACAAGGCATCATCCTCTGACATATCTGCCACCTACAATCAGACCCGATGACCAAAAAGATAATTGCCTCCCTACACTCTGTTTTCCGTAGGGACTGTTGACAACTCGCTTGTCAGCTCTGCACTCCCCACCATATCCTCCACCATAACTCTTCTCCCGTCCCACCCCGCTGACCTGTCCATCGTTGGCCTTGTCCACCGTCAGAGTGAGGCCAAACATAAACTGGAGCGACAACACCTGGCATTTCGCCATGGGAGCTTACAGCCCAATGGCCTGAATATTGACTTCACCAGCTTCAAAATCTCTCCGCCCCTGTGTCCATCTTCCTACTCACCTATCTGCTCCATTCTTCCCACTGACCAACCACAATTAACTCCTACATGCATCACCTATCTCCATCCAACTGACCCTCCCTCTAGCCCCACCCCCTCACTATCTATTTCTGGCTCCCCTTCCCAGACCTGACAAAGGGTTTCCGCCCAAAATGTTGACTTTCCTACTCCTCAGATGCTGTCTGATGTGTTGTGCTTTTCCAGCTCCATATATGTTGG
Organism: Stegostoma tigrinum; assembly: GCF_030684315.1. Lineage (NCBI taxonomy): Eukaryota > Metazoa > Chordata > Chondrichthyes > Orectolobiformes > Stegostomatidae > Stegostoma > Stegostoma tigrinum. Next base: position 77,150,181 of record NC_081366.1, on the reverse strand, counting down.
TTCTCACGGCAAACACACTGCATCTGTTTGAAGGGAATGGTGGCGTGCGGGAGAGAAAGGAGGTGGACTCAAGTCAAGGGCTACTGCTGCAGTCAGTTTAGGGGCTGGACTGTGCTCAATAAGATGGCTAGTCCCACACAAGACCAAGGACTGGATCATGGTCAGTCTTTACAGTCAAACAAATGCAGTCTGGACTTTGCACTCAATAGACATTTGAAGGGAATACATTGTGTGAAATCATTTTCTAAAACTTAGTGACCATGAACATGTCTTCTGATCAAGCAATCTTTTAAAAAAAAGTAACAATGTTCAAAAAGGAAAGCAAGACTTCAAAAATGTGAAATGCCCAGATCCTGGTAAATTGCAGAGACAGTAAGAACTGGAAAGGGACAATATTGGTCACAAGAGTTACAGAAAGGAAGCATGAAAAAAAAAACTGGTCATGGTTCTCAAAGCTTTCACAAAAAGTACTACAATTATTTGTAAGAGGAAGCTGGTCAGGAACAACATTGAACCTTTGAAAACTTATTGTCGATGTGATCATTGAAACCAGGGAAATAATGGCAGGCGTGTTTGCTGAGTTGAAAGTTGACAAACAGAAATCACCGCAGAAACTCAACAGGTTACGCTGAAGACAGGGGCTGGAGGTAGCAGAGGAAAGGAGTGAGCAGAAAGGCAGACATGGAGCCCAGAGAGAGACAGAATTATACTTCAGCAGTCAAAGAGATGGATAATAGTCAGGAAAAAAGAAAAGCGGTCATGGGGACCATAAGTGGGTGACAATGGGTTGGCTGTGCTGAAAGCTGGTCATTTTCATGGCAGGGGGAAGAGGGTAAAGGACATGGAAGATAATATTCAGGCCGTAAAATTATTGAACTCAATATGGAGGACCAGAGGCTCAATATAGGGTCCCCAAACAGAAAATGAGGTGCTGTTATTCCAGCTTGCACTGAGCTTTGCTGGAGCACTGCAGAAAGCCTGAGACAGAGATGTTGCCCAAGGAAAACGGTGGTGTGTAGAGGTGGCAGGCAACTGGAAGCTCAGGGTCATTTTTACAAACAATGCTCTGCAAAGCGATTGTCCGGACTGTGTTTTGTCTCCCCAGTGCAGAGGAGACCACATTGTGATCAGCGAACACAGTAGGCTAGATTGAGTGAAGTGCAGGGAAAGTGTTGCTTCGCCTGGAAAATGTATCTGGGGCCTTGGATAATGAGGGAGGAAGTAAATGGACAGGTGTTACACCTTCTGTGAATGCAGGAGAAGGTGCCATCGGGGTGTGCCATTAGAGGTGAAACAGAATAGGAGCAGGAGAAGGCCATCCAGCCCTTTAAGTCTGCTTCACTATTCATTATGGTCACGATTGTCCAACTCAATAGGCTGTTCCTGTTTTTCCACAGTATCCTTTGATCGCCTTAGCCTCCAAGTACAATATCCAATCCTTTGTTTTTAGAAACCCTAGTGTGAAAGCAGGCCATTTGGTCCATCAAATTCACAACAACCCTCTGAAGAGCATCTCACCGGGACTCTACTCCTACCCTATCTCTGTAACCCAGCCTTTCCCATGGCCAATCCACCTAACCTAAACATCTTTGGACTATGGGAAGAAACCGGAGCACCTGGAGGAATTTCATACTGCCACAGGAAGAATGTGCAATGGTGTAGTGGTTCTGTGAGAGAATATTTTTCAGAGGGGCCGAATGGCCTGCTTCCACAGTGTAGGGATTCTATGATCAGTCCTGCCATCCCAGGAATCATGCTGGTAAACCTTTGCAGCACTCCCTCTCTAGAAAGAACATCCTTCCTCAGATCATAATCTGCCTTCATGTTTTTGCTCCCAAAGTAGATGACCTGACATTTTTCACATTAGGCTACCTCGACCAAGTATTTGCCTACTCACTCAAGTCATCCAAATCACACGAATGCCTCTCTACATCCTCCTCACAGCTCACCCTCCTTTTTGAACATGTGAAAATTTGAAGATATTCAATTTGATGCCCTCACAAATTATCGTGAATAAAATATTGTGAATAGCTAGCACTAAACTCAACAGTGCCCCACAGTAACAGCCTGCTATTAGGAAAAAAGACCCATTTATTCCTGCTCTTTGTTTCCTGTCTGCTAACTAATTTCCTGTCCATCTCAATGCACTCCCCTAACCTCACACTCTTTTTAGTTCTGCTATTAATCCCTTATGCGTGACTTTATTGACAACCTTCTGAAAGTCCAAATAAACCACATCTACTGGCTCCCACCATCAACTTTACTAGTTACATCCTTACCCTTTCTGTCTTTTGCTCTTGTCCTTGATTTCCCTTCATCTGACTCCTTGCACAAGTTCCCAATTTCAATTCAACCCATCCCAACCACTCCAGCAAATACCTGTTCTAGGACTTCATTTTCAGTTCTGCCCAGGAATAATTTGTCCTATTTCCCCCAGAACTGGTCCCATTGCCCCCTGAAACCCGCTCACACCATCTCTTTAGCCAAGTGTTCATCTGATACATCCTGCTATTTCTACTCTGACTAGCGCATGACGTTGGTATTAATCCAAAGATCACTACCTTTGAGGTCTTACTTCTGAAGTTACTTCATAACTTCCTATATTTTGCTTTTAGGACCTCATCCTTTTTTGTTAGCCTATGTTGTTGGTACCAGTGTGTCCCACAACCACCGGCTGTCCACCCTCCCCTTCCAGAATATCCTGTAGCTGCTCTGAAACACCCTTGACCCAAACATGAGGGAGCCAACATACAATCCCGAGTCTCATTTGCAGCCAATGAAATGCCCAGCTGTTCCTGTTACAATTCAATCCTCTATCACTCTTGCACTGCCATTCATTTTGACTCTTTCCTCTGCAGCAGTGTCAACTGTAGTGCAATGAATGTGGCTGTTGCTTTTTTTCCTCATGAGAGATCATTGCCCTCAGAAGTTATCTAAAGTAGTATATTTCTGTTGCAGGGGAATAGCCACAGGAGGCTCCTGCACTGCCTGATTCTCACCCAATGCTTGCCCGAGCAATCTCAGCCTGCGGTGTGACCACCTCTCTTTCATTGTGCTATCTTGTGAACACAACTCAGCCTAAGTGAAGACAATGGGCAGCAGAGTTCTGAGTTTATGGAGGGTACAGAGGGATGGGCTGGATACGAGCTAATCAGGATAGATAGATTTTCAGATAACAAAGGTGTGGCTTGACAGTTTGAACAGCAGATGAGCTGCGCAAGTGGAGGAGTTGGTATCAGAGGTGGATATAAGTGGCTCTAGTTATGCCGCGGATATGAAGTTGGAATCTTGTCTCAAGGTTGAATGAGACAAAGGTTAGTCAGGATCAGATAGCGGCTAAGGACAGCAGTGGAGTCAGGACGTAGGAAACAGAGCACAAGGACTTCAGTCTTCCCAATGTTTAATTGGGGAATATTTCTACACATGCAGTATTGGATGCCAGATAATCAGAACCATGGAGGGGTATGGTGGTGAAGTAGAGCTGGGTGTTACCAGCCCTCTAATGCATACTAACATTTGCCTCAGATAATGTCACCAACGAGCAACATGGAGGTGAGAAACAGGAGATGGCCTGGGATAGATCCTTCAGGCACACAGAGGTAACAGTTTGAGAGAATGAAAATAGGCCACTGTTAATGATTCACTGTTTCTGAACAGGTAGATAAGAATGGTACAAGGTGAGAGTATTCCCATCCAGCTGAAGTATCATGGAAAGCCACTGGAGGATAGTTTGGGCAACCATGTCAAAGATACTGGCAAAATAGTATCAGAGATAATGGGAACTGCAGATGCTGGAGAATTCCAAGATAATAAAATGTGAGGCTGGATGAACACAGCAGGCCAAGTAGCATCTCAGGAGCACAAATGATGAAGGGTCTAGGCCCGAAACGTCAGCTTTTGTGCTCCTGAGATGCTGCTTGGCCTGCTGTGTTCATCCAGCCTCACATTTTATTATACTGGCAAAATACTTTAATTTTGGCAAAGTAACACAAAGATACCATCCGTGGCTTTGACTTTCAGTCCTCTTGCAGGAATAGAAATATAGTTGAAGAGATTCAAACATCTCAAGCACAAAGGCAAGACAACAGCCTAATGGTATTATCACTGAACTGTTAGTCCAGAGACACCCAGGTAATGTTCTGTGGACCTGGGTTTGAATTGTAACACAGCAGACAGTGAAATGTGAATTCAATAAAAACCTGGATTCAGGAGTCTAATGATAATGATGAAGCCATTGTTCACTGATGTCCTTTAGGGAAGGAAACTGTGACTCCAGACCCACTACAATATGGTTGACCCTTAACTGCCCTACGGACAATAACTGCTGTCCTAGCCAGTGATACCTCATCCCGTGAACGTATAATGAAAAAAAAAATTAACATTGTGGATAAAATAGAGCTTTCAGAGGTGACAATAGATTCAAAGTCCTAGGAAAGGAAAGCCGAAGTTCGGGTGGTTGTTTTAAGGCTTAGTTCTACGAGATGTGTACCAGAAGATTTAAAAGAGAGAGACGTGAAGAGAGTAAACTAGCTAATGGGCGATGGAATGGCAGATGGAGTTTAATTTAGATCAATGTGAGGTGCTGCATTTTGGAAAGGCAGATCAAGGCAGGACTTAAACACTTAAAGACAAGACCTGGGGATTGTTGCTGAACAAGGAGACTTTGAAAGAGGAGTCTCAGGTAGACAGGATAATGAAGCAGGCATTTTTTTATACTTGCCTTCATTGGTCAGTGCACTGAGTATAGGAGTTGGGAGGTCATGTTGTGGTTAGGTCACTTTTGGAACACTGAGTTCAATGCTGGTCTCCCTGCTACAGAAAGGATGTTGTGAAACTTGAAAGGGTTCAGAAAAGATTTACAAGGGTGTTGCCAGGATTCCAGGGTTTGAGCTATAGGGAAAGGCAAATAGGCTGAGGCTATTTTCTCTGGAGTGATGGAGGCTGAGGGGTGACCTCATATAGGTTCATGAAATCATGAGGAGCATGGATAGGGTGCATGAGGCGGATAGGATGAATGGGTGGGCGGGGGAGTAAAGGAGGGAAGAGTCCAAAACTGGAGGGCAGAGACTTAAGGTGAGAGAAAAGAATTAAAAGGGACCTAAGGGACAACCTTTCCCACACAGAGGGTGCTGCACATTCAGAATGAGCTGCCAGAGGAAGTGGAGGAGGCTGGTACATTTACAACATTTAAACGGCATCTGGATGGGTATATGAATAGGAAGGATTTAGAGGGATATGGGCCAAATTCTGGCAAATGGGTCTAGATTTATTTAGGAAGTCTAGTTGGCACGGACAAATTGGACCGAAGGGTGTGCTTCCATGCTGAATAGCTCTATGGCTAAATCAGGGGGAGAAAAAAGGGGATCAGAAAAGGAACCAGGATCGTGAGCAGTTTCATAAAAGTCTTGGGGGAACAGTAACTGGGTCTTATTGACAAGATGAGACCAAAAGAGCAGGAAAGAAGATAGGAGAGAAACTGAAGGAAGATGAATGCTCACAGTTCAGTGAGCGGTGCTGGGCTGCTTTGAAAGTAGTTTAACCCAGCCAGCTGGTGGGAAGGAAGGAAAAAGCAGAGGTAGCCAGTCTTAAACATCTCATTAACAAGAGTAAGATAGCCTTAATGAAGAAAACCACAGCTTAATAGAATGACATATCCTTAAAATCAGATGTTTTCCTCCAAGGTTTTTATGTAGCTGAGTAAATTTCACTTATTCTCAAAACATTTATTAATTTGGAAAGTATTCCCTTAGAAAGGAAAAATTACACATATCACTGTACCATTTGGAAAAAAAACAGGAATTCTGGAATGTAAAAGCCTTGTTTGCTTAACATCTGTATCAGAAAATGACTGAATTTACCTGGGGAACAGGGTGACCTTTTCAGCAGATCAGTTATTTTAAATCTGAGATAAGCAAATGGCCTGAGGGAAATGGGCATAAGACAGGAATATGGAGTTAGGCTACGCATATGAGCCAATGATACCACTGAATAGTGGAGCAGGCTTGAGGGGCTAAATCACTGATGACAGGCATACAGCACAGAAACAGACTCTTCAGTCCAAACAGTCCATGCTAAACATAATCCCATAAACTAGCCCCACCTGCCTGCTCCAGGCCCATTTCCCTCCAATTTCTTATTCATGTATTAATCCAAATATCTTTTAAATGTTATAACTGTACCGACATCCACCATTTACTCTTAAGTTCATTCCACACTTGAACCACCCTCTGTTTAAAAAAATTGCCCATCAGGTCGTTTTTTTGAATCACTCTTCTCTCACCTTAAAAATGTGTCCTCTAGTCTTGAAATTCCCCATCCTAGGGAAAACACAACTATCACCGACCCTATCTATGCTCCTCATTATGTTATAAAGCTCTATAATGTCACCACACAACTTCCCATGCTCCAGCGAAAAATGTCCCAGCTTATCCACCCTTTTTTTAAAAACAGCTCAAATCTTCCACACCCGGCAACATCCTGGCAAACCCCTTATGAACCCTCTCCAGCTTAATAATATCCTTCCTATAACTGGGCGGCCAGAATTGGACACAGTATTCCAGAAAGAGACCTCACTAATGTCCTGTACAACCTCAACATGACTTCCCAACTTCTATACTCAAAAGGACTGCACAATGAAGGTAAGAGTGCCCAACACCTTTTTTAACCAAGATAACAAAGTGTGGGGCTGGATGAACACAGCAGGCCAAGCAACATCTCAGGAGCACAAAAGTTGACGTCTCGGGCCTAGACCCTGCTCTCTGATGAAGGGTCTAGGCCCGAAACGTCAGCTTTTGTGCTCCTCTGATGCTACTTGGCCTGCTGTGTTCATCCAGCTCCACACTTTGTTATCTCGGATTCTCCAGCATCTGCAGTTTCCATTATTTCTGATCACAATTTTAACCATCCTAAATATATGTCATGTAAACTTTGAAAGAATTATGTACCTGCTCCCCTAGGTCCCTCTGTTCTACAACACCTCCCAAGGTCCTACTATTCATTGTATAAGCCCTACCCTTGTACATTGCACCAAAATGCAACACCTCACATTTGTCTAGACTGAACTCCAACTGCCATTTGATCAAGATTCCCTCGGTAATCTTACAAAAACCTTCTTCTGCTACTGGGTAAACATTTGATGGGATGGGAGATGTTATATTTCAAAAACCTTAGGGGCAAAATAGAAAATTAACCTGCTCTGCCGCGCGGTGCAGCTTGGGATTCCTGGCGCCCAGCCGCCGCGGCCGTGGCCGCGCGGGGCAGCGTGGGATTCCTGGCGCCCAGCCGCCGCGGCCGTGGCCGCGCGTTGCGGCCTGGGATTCCTGGCGCCCAGCCATCGTCGCCGTGGCCGCGCGGGGCGGTGTGGGAATCCTGGCACCGGTTGAGGAAAAGGTGGGTGGGGCGGCGGGGCCCGCGCAGTGCATCATGGGCCTTTCCCCCCCCCCCACGCCCACCACCGCCGCAGCCGCTCGAGGGTCAACGGAAGTTGGTGAGGAGCTGGAGAGAGGGAGACAGAGAGAGGGGGCAATGAAAGTGAGGGATTTAAACCCCTGCAACCAATATAACTCCCCACCTCACCCTCGGGCCCAGCTGAGGACCACTGCCAGTGAGTCGGTGCCGCTGTCTGAGCCGCTTTACGTTACAATGTGTTTGCTCCCTGGCAGGGCCTCCCCCCCCCGCCCCACCATCTTTTTAATCAAATCTGAGGGGAATAGAGTCACAAGGAAAATGCGGGAAACTGGGATGGAGGAGCGGTGAGGCCCCTACCCCCGTGAGGGGGCAATAATAATACCCTCTGAGGGGCAATAATGCTCTGAGGGCGGCATCAATACTAGAGAGAGAGCAATAATACCCCCTGAGGAGGTTAAAAATACCATGTGGGTGGCATTAATAACCTCTGAGGAGGCAATAATATCAGATGGGGGCTCCAATCCCCCCTGATGGGTTCAATAATCTCCCAGAGAGGGAGCTGTAACACCCACTGTGATGGGGACAACAATGCCCTCTGAAAAGGTGCTGAGCAGAAGAACCCTCGTCCTCGCAGTGAACAGGGGTCACCCATGCCCCACTGAGAAGTCAATCCCTGTGTAATGCTGCCCTGTCAGGTTTACAGTGTTTCTCCAGTGAGAGTGGAATTAATAAACTCCAGAGAGGTGGCAGTAATTTGGCCCAGTGATAGAGACAGTAATATACTCAGTTAGGGGTTGCTGCAAAATCCCCCAGTGAGTGATATTCCCACTGAGGGTGGCAGTAATCCATGACCAACAACCACCTCCAACCTCCACTGCTGATGACAGAAATATCCTGTTGGAGTGAGACAGAGGAATATGCCTAATGAGTGCAAGGATGGTCGCCCCTCACTGGAGGTGATGGACCCTAATACTCCTAATGGTAGTAAGGGACATTAACAAACTCTCTCCTAGGTATGGGGTGTTCTGAGATTGGAGATTTGGGATAATAAGAAAGCCCAACCGCGTTAGGAAGGGGAATAACTCCCAATCGGGGTGAGGGTTGGTAATAACCTCACTGGGAGTGAATGGCAATGATCCCTGCCCCACCAACTGATGATAGGACAATACAGTACCAGCCCAAGGGAGTGCAAATTGGTAGAACCCTTACAGATTTGGGAGTATTAGGAAGGAATGCTAAAAACCCTAATAGTAGTGTGGAGGCACAGCGTTGCAGCTAATGTGGCATATGATGTAGAGCAGAAATGTAAGACATTGTGAGTGAGATTGTCAGTGGGTACAACACTTGTTTAAAAATGACCAAATGATAATTTATGCTTCCTATATTCAGGACTTCCACATTATATGGATTTTGATTCTGAATGTTGTACTCATATTTGCTGCTTTTCTATTAAAAATGTTTTTCTTATGGCGATGGTTTTAGTTTTATAACTTGACATTTACACCGTCTGGTGCAGTTGAATTCCAATTAGATAACGGTTGGTCTATGGCATATTGAATTTTGTGATCACCTTAACAGTTCAAATTGTACTAAAAGGTTTAGGGTTTTTACATAGATTTTGCATTCCATGTTTGTATCTAAGCAGCATTTTTATGTGAAGCATTTTGTGTTAAATTTTCTCAGGTAATGTGGGGAATTATTTAGAAAATCTAACATTATAATCTCAAGGTGTGCTCACAGATAAGATTACAAAGCTTGGTCCTACTTACTGGATTTGTGTCTCAACATGTTTCCCACTTCCTAATTATTTTACACCTGACTTGCTTTTCTAAATTTACTCCGACAATTTACTCATGAGTATGCATGTTTGGTCTTCCTCACTTTTGTAAAAAAACCTTGTGGTACATTTATTTTGAAATTAATCTGTATAGCACATTTAGACAGCTGGTGTAGAAATGGCTATGTGTGTTGCAAACGTATCCATTTACAGACGTTGCTTATCTATCTGCTTTAATTCATGGTTATTTTCTCAGTGTTGGTACAGAGTTTTCTACTTGTTGAACTATGTAAGTTTGCCTTTCTATTTTATATCTTTTTGGCCTTTTTTGTAGGAAAACAATGTTTCAGCAATGAAACCCTTTAGTTGCAATGACTAAATTAAACTTTCAATAAAGCCTCAGTAAAACCTGAAAAGGACATCTGATATAATCTCTCCTGCTGTTTCCGCAGCTTCACTCATTTTCCATTTTGAACCAGTAATTTTCTCTGTGGTCAGAAAATAACAATGGTCAGTTGTGCTGTAAAACCTTAGCTGAAAAAAAACTGTGGATGCGATCCTGCGCACCATCATGGTGAGATTATTGTACTGTCTACAAGAAGCTGTGTTATTCCTGCGTTTGGATAGTTATTTACAAGTGCATGCATGCCCACTGTTGCACAAAGGAATTGAGTGCAATACTGATCAAGGATGAAGTTGACTGGGCCAGTAACTGATAGGGAAAATTACTTTGGTTTACATTTCATAGGAAATAAACTGAAGCTTTTACTGAGACATTGATTGTTGATTATCTCACCTATATCAATGGTACAAAGTATGCACGTGTGTTTGCTGATTCTGACTCTCATTGCCCGTTGTTGAACATTGCAGGCATGTTTGAGCCTGCGCCAACTTTCAGTGAGCAATCCAGTTCATCCCATTTCCTTTCTCAATCCCATGTCCCTGAAACATTTTTGCTTTCTATGCAGTTTCTAATTGAAAATGACAATTGATCCTCCATTCTATCAGATGGTGTACACACATCTTTTAAGAAGTTTTCCCTTACATCCTAAATGTGTCTTTTATCAGTCATCTTAAACTTACCTTGTTGATATTTTCCTTTAAGCCAATGGCAATAGTTCTCTTAATTTACTCTTGTCTAAAATCTTTTTGATCTTAAACACTTCCATCAATTTCTTAGCCTTGTCTGCAATATGGAGAAGAATTCTATCTTCTTCAGCCCATCTACATAATCATATGCCCCATTCTATGAACTGTTTGAATGGTTTTTCTCTCTACCCTTTCCAAAGCTTTCACATCCTTCCTGAAGTGTAATGAACAGAATTGGACAGCTGAGCTGCAGTCAAACTATGATTTTATATAAGTTTAGCATAATTTCCTGACATTTGAAATCCAGGTTTCTTTTTATAAAGCATAGGATTCCATAAGCTACATTAGTGACTTTACTAATTTGCCCTGCCACCTGCACAAACAGCTTCAGGGTGTTCTTTTGTCTCCTATTCTCTTTAAAATAGCACAATTTCTTCTCTAAAATCACTGCACAGTTTTCTGTATTGAATTTGATCTGACACATTATCTGCTGATTCCAGCAAATTGTCTGTGTTCTCTTTAAGGTATTTATACTCATTTTCCTCATAGTTTAATACATGTCAAGTCTTGTGACATCTGCATTTTGAGAAGTGAGCCCTGTGCCCCCAAGTCAGGTATATGTCTCAAAACAGCGGTAATTGTGAACTTTGGGGGATGTTACCTCCCACCAGTCTGGAAAATGGATGACGTAGCACTCTGTTTTCTATCCCTCATCCAATTTAGTATCCATCCTGCTGCTTTTCTTTTTATTCCATTGGCTTCAGTGTTGTTGAAAAACTCTGCTGTGGTACTTTATCAAATGCTTTTTGAGCATTCATGTACACAACAACAGCTGCACTACTACAATTGCATAATCAAATACTTTGAATATAGCATGTTTAGCTTTTACATTACCTGCATGACCTGCAAGTGTAGCTTTTTTAATCTTACAGGTTCTCAATTTTCCACACTTATTTGTATATCCAAATTGATGTAAATGAAACATGCTATCGTTTTATGGTTTCTAAAATAGCTCTTCAAGCTACTATAAATATTATAGTTAAGTTTTAAAATTTGATTTACAAGTAATTTAAGTACTTGGTTCTTACATTTTCTCTTTACCTTTCAGCTCGGAAACATCAGCGAGATTATTTCATCTTGTTTTTAAAAAGCTGGACAACATTCCTATAATTTCTTACTACTACTGAGGGTTCAGAATAGCAAACAATTTCAGCAGACTTGATGTAGTGCACTGTCAAAATGTCAAGGGGTCAGCACATAATTAGCAGTGCAAAAAAGGTTCATTTTCAAGTTGCGAATGTTGGCCTGTCTGACCAATCCCCCGTTCAAATAGAATTTGAGAAACTGAGCCACATTCCATACGGTACGATACATTTAGGAAGAGATCAGAAAATTGAACAAATTGTAGAATCCAGTCAGAACTTTGAACTGCTGTCTCAAGATGAGACTTCAGTTAGTGCATCTTCTCGCAAAATCAATATTTTCAAAAGTAGTTTGCCTTCCTTTGAGGCTCAACAACAAGACCAGTTATCTTCACATGTTAAAAAATCAGTCAGTTCACAGAAGGCAAGTAATGTATTAGCTGCTCTTGGCCTTTCGTCTAAGGATTTAGATGAAGTGAAGGGCTTTCCCGAAGACAAACTTACACTTGACACATTGCCAAAGATTCTTAAGCAAATTAAGAAGAAACGAGCATCTTTGAAACACGGGAAAAGTGACAATTCTCCACAACAAAACCAATCCACCAGTACTTCTCGTTATGGTGGCATTGAAGAAAAACTATCGATAAAAGGTCAAGGCACTGTGATCAAACCACTAGTCAACTATGGCTATGATCCTTCCTCTGGAGAATCCAGTCCTGGATCTGAACGGGAAGAACTAAGTGGTGATGGTTCTCGTAAAAAACAGAGACATTTCACTGAGTCCCCAAATTATCGAAGTAAATTTGATTCTGATTCTGAAACGGAATCTGATTACGAAATAGTTGAGGAACATCACATGCCATGTGAAGAAGAATCTCTCCTTGAGACAAAAAGGAAAACTCCTATTCTGCAAAACATAAAGGATTTTCTTGGTTACTTGCCTGTGGTGCTTCCACACTGCTGCTCACTCTGTGACAAAATAATTGATACTCTCCAGGTGAGTTCCTTGACAATATCTAATTCTATTGATATCTGGCATTATTTATTGAGTCATGGAATCATACAGCATGGAGACAGACCCTTCGTCCAACCAGTCCACGCTGACCATGTTCCCAAACTAAACTGGTTCCACCTCCCCGAGTGTGTCCCATATCCCTCCAAAACATTGCAACTCGTGAACTTCTCTAAACGTCTTTTAAATGTTGTAACTGTACCCACATCCACCACTTACCCTCACAGTTCAATCCACACATGAACCACTCTGTGTGTAAAAAAAAAACAAATTGCCCCTCATGTCCTTTTAAATCTTTCTCTGCTTATTTTAAAAATATGCCCCCTAGTTTTGCACTCCCCCACCCTAGGAGAAAGACCCTCGCTACTTAGCTTATCTATGCCTGTCATGATTTTCTCAACATCTATAAAGTCAGTCCTCAACCACCTATGTTCCAATGGAAAATAGTCCCAGCCTTTCCAGTCTTTTTTTTTCATCTCAAAACTTCCATTCCTGGCAACATCCTGGTCAATCATTTCTGAATCCTCTCAGGTTTACTTATATCCTTCCTATGACAGGGCAACCAGAACTGCACACACTACTCCAGAAGGTGCTCATCAGTGTGATGTACAATGTTAATATGACGTCTCAACTCTTATACACAAAGGTCTGAGCAATGAAGGCAAGATAAATGCTATCTTATCCGCCCTGTCTACTTGTGAAGCAAATTTCAAAAAATTTATGTACATGAACCCCAAGGTCTGTCTATTCTACAATGTTAACCAGGATCCAACAATTAACTGTATAAATCCTGTCCATGTTTGTTTTACTAAAACACCATACTTTACATTTATTCAGATTAACCCATCTGCTGCTCCTTAGCCCATTGACTCAGTTGATCAAGATCTTTTTAATAACTTTCCATAGAGTGGATAGCCAGAGACTTTTTCCGAGGGCGGAACTGACTATCATGAGGGGCGTAATTTTAAGGTGATTGGAGGAAGGTATAGGCGAGAGGTCAGAGGTAGGTTCTTTACACAGAGCATGGTGGGTGCATGGAATGCACTGCCAGTGGTGGTAATAGAGTCAGATACGTTTGAGACATTTAAGCGACTCCTGGATAGGCCAGTGGATGATAGTAAAATGTAGGGTATGCAGGTTAGCTTGATCTTTGAGTAGGATAACAGGTTGGCACAACATCATGGGCCAAAGGGCCTGTACTATGCTGTACTGTTCTATGTTCTTAGATAACCTTCTTTACTGTCCACTATAGCCAAAGATTTTGGTGGTATCTACAAACTTGCTAACTACGCCTCCTATTTCTAATTCAAATCATTTATATAAATGACAAACAAAAGTAGACCCAATACTGATCCCTTTGAAACACACCTGGTCATAGGCCTCCAGTCCAAAACACAACCCTTTATCACCTCCCTCTCCCTCCTACTGTAAAGCCAATTTGTGTCCAAATGGCAGGCTCACCCTGAATCCAATGTGATCTAACTTTATTAATTAATTTACCATGCAGAATCTTGTCAAAGGCTTTACTAAAGTCCAAGTAAACAATGTCTACTGCCATGACCTCATTAGTCTTTTTGGTTACTTTCTCAAAAATCTCTTCAAGTTAGTGAGACACTATTTTCCTTTCAAAAACCATGCTGACTGTCCCTCATCAATCCTTGCCTCTTCAAATGTATGTAAATCCGATCTTTCAAAATCACCTGCAACAACTTACCACTGCTGATGTCAGACTCGGGTCTATAGTTTTCAGGCTTCTCCTTAAAGCCCTTCCTAAATAATGGCACAACAATAGCGACCCTCCAGTCCTCAGGTACTGCGTCCGTGTTTATAGATGATACAGATATTTCTGTTTAAGGCCCTGTAGTTTTCTCCCTGACTTCCCATGACATCCTGTGATACACTTGATCAGGCCCTGGAGATTTATCTATCTTTATATTTTATAAGACTCCAGCACTTTCTCTTCTGTAATGTGAACTATTTCCATAACATCAATATTTATTTACCTGAGTTCTTCAGCCTGTATTTCTTTCTCAATAGTAAAAACTGATATGAAGTATTCATCTGATATCTCTCCCATCTCCTGAGGTTCAACAAAAGATGACCTGTTTGATCTTTAAGGCATCCTACTATCTCTCTAGCTGCTGTCAACATATTTGTGGAATCTTTTTCGATTATCTTTGGCCTTATCTGCCAAAGCTGTGTTGTTTCTCCTCTTTGCCTTCCTGATTTCCTTAAGAATGCCCTTACCCTCTTCATACTCTTCAAAATTTGTTCTCCTTGATTAGATTCTCACATTGCAGCTCATTATATGAATTTATTGCTGTATCCTATTTCATAATGTTGCTTCACAAATCTAAATAATTGCATTAAAAATTGTGTTGGCAGATGTATTACATTTTAACTTTGCATGCTCCAGTTTGATTGAGAGTGGCTGTGTTCGATGTATTAGTTCACATGGTACATATCTAGATTTGTTCACACTGAATACAGAATACAAATAAATAACCACAAGTTCCAACATGGAACTTACAATCAACAGGGAGTTCAGATGATGTCTTGTAAAATTGGTGTGATTTTTCAGGAACATTCTAACTGGAGACTTCCACATTCACTATCCTCACTGCTCTGTACAATATATACAAGCATGCTGTCAGTCAACTTGCTTGAATTAACAAAATGAATTCTACTTGCTGGAGTTTTTGATTTTGATTTCTGATGAGGTTGAAATATTACCTATTTGTAATCGTATAGCCTTTTGTTATTGGAACACTAATCTTTTTCATGTTCTACAGGATTGGAATGGCCACATAAATGATCCATTACACAAGCTACGTTGTCTGCTTCTTCAGAGAGTGTATGTATTAATATTAGGATTTGTTTATTGACTTCGGCGTTTGCGCCAGTTTTTTTTATTGGTAGGATATAAGGTTGCAGGGTGTTTAAATAATTTGCATGAAGCTCATTTTGTGATATTAATTTCTGGAATTGTACAATGAGCATCAGTGATGCTTCTCCGTTTTCGGTGGTATATCAGAAAAAGCTTTTTTTTTGCTGTCTGTGTTCATATTCTTTGACCATCAATATTATTGTAAGATGATTATCCAGTCTGGCAATTTGAAGAGAGGCATTGGCTCTCTTAAGAAAGGGCAAGCTGAAAAATAATGTTCTGTTCTTGCAGAATTTTAGCAATTGCCATGTATTGTCTCTATCGTCAATGGCTTTATGGTTTTTTGTCATGTGATCATTCATAGTGGTACCCATTACATTGTTAATCAAGTTAACACTTGTTTTATTTCTAGCTACCCAGAGTGGAACCCAGGAGAACTGCCAGATACAAAGTAAGTGGAATGATATTCAGCAGGACCTGTGTGGATAGAAGCTGCTCCATAGTAGCTCAACGTTTTAGAATGATATGGTAATTAAACTGTGGATCATTAAGATAATTGGAATGGTACCATGATTGGTTGTATTGTTCACTCAAGGAGTTGTGAACCTTAAGGATTCTCTGTTGTGGAGAAGTGATGATGTTGATTGGTATTCACATTTGAGGTTGGCAGATTTTTCGGATAGTAAGGGATACAATAAGAGTATAGTGTGTGAAGATGGAGCTGAAGCCGAAATTCACCCATAATTGCACTGAATGATGGAGGTGCCTCAAAGGACTGAATGGCCTACTCCTCAGATTTCTTAGGTTCCTACGTATTCATGTAGCCAGTGGAAGAAGTGAGCTTAATGAACTGAATTTTTGTTTTTCGTTCTTGGCTTGTGTGCCATAATTTTTGATTAGTTTTTGATTAACTTGAATTCTCAAGTCTTGGTTTTACTGATTTTATTTCTTTGTTGGGTGAGTTCTTTGCTTGATAAATTGTTTGGTGTCATTGGCTTATAGCATTGAACGTGGACAGAATATTAAGGTATGGTCACACCTTGTCAAGGTGCATTAGTGCTGACGTGGATTTTGGGGACAAAGACTGCGTGGAGAATTGATATATTTACACTGAAGTTTAAATGGTCACTTAGACAGTCTGTGTGTCTTATGGACAAGAGTTCCTTTAAATGTAGAAATATGCATTAGATTTAAACAGTAGTTTTGTTGCTGCAACAATCATGGGCAAAAGGAAACTAGATTCTTGGGCTTTCTCGTGCTTCAATTGGACTGACAGTGCAGTGAAAATTAGTTGTTGCATATGAACAAATAATATCACTAAGAACTTAGAACTTCCATTTGACAATTGGTTTTCTGCGATGTAAACTAAAAATGCTGGAAATATTCAGCAAGTCAAGAAACCTGTTCAGAGAGAAAAATAGAAATCATGTTTTTCTAACTGTGACCTTCATCAAAATTAAAAATTATTGTCCCATTAATAGCAGTTAAGCGAGCACGAGTTTAGAGAAAATGATGGGGAAAGGAAGGACGATAGAACAGTAGGGAGAATTGCTTTTTGTCTGCACCTTCCAGAACATCTTACCCTGGACTTGATGCTAACCTGATCATATTTAAAGTTTTCTCATTCTGATGGAAAGTCGCAGATCTAGAATATTAACCATGTCCCTCACTCAAGACGTCCTCCCTGGCCTGAGTATTTCCAATCTCTCGTTTATCTTCAAAATTTCTAAAATCTCCAGTGTTTTACCTTTTGTCTTTCATGAGTATTATGGAACATAAGTAATTTTCTTCCATTTTACTAGGATTTCTTTGCTAGGATTATAAAAGCATCACTTGCAAAATCTACATGACTAATTATGTTTGTTTGTAGAGTGGGATCTAATTTAAGTGTAATCTTTCAGTTTGATGCAATATTTATAATAAATATAAAAGCCTGCAATTCAATTCTGAGGGAAAATTTATATGATATTCAATTGCTTGAGTTTATACAAATTATGAACATTGGTTTTCCTTGTATTTTAATTATCATGACAACTCTCCTCTTCATTGAAACCTCTTCTGCTCCACTTATTAAGTTGTAGTACTCCTGTAAATTTTTTTGTTGCATGCAGGAAAAGTCCAGAGAAGATCAAAGCTCCAATTGTCGTCCTGAAAAAAAAGATCAAAAGAAACACAGGTAAAAGTAATTTCAGACCACTGATATTGCTTTGTTTCATTTATAATTGTGTTAATCATTTGGTTTATTCCTTAATACAATCATTTCACAAGTTGAATATACCCCCCCACCCCCACCAAAACGGCTAGTTCCGAGTCCAGTATTTCCTTTTGCTTTTGCTTCATCCTCTCAACTTTACTAGAACTCTTTTCCTCTTTGACAGTTCATTCAAATTTTTGTCTCCTCTCCTTCCTCAGTATGTGAGTGAGTTTTCTTTCACAGGATATACACAAATCAAACTTCTGCCACTCTATCCAAGGACCAATCTACTAACTGGATTGTCTGCAATATTGAAAGATATTTACAAAATCAGTTAGATGCATGGGAATGAATTAGGGTGTCAACATAGTCTTAATTACTAAACCTTCCACAGAAAGCAAAATGCTGGTACTGCAAGCATCTCATGAGAGAGGAAGAAAAATCATCCAAGGACTTTTAATGCTTTTGGAAATCTACACCATAGAGCCTCTATTTTAGTCAGAGCATTGTGTCAGTCTATAATATAAAAGATCACTACTCATCACTATTATCCACACGTGCCAGGAAAAAAACTATTTCAAATCCAGAAACTTAAGACTGAGCATCCAGGAGGTGCTCTGGCCCATCATCAACAATTGAATTGTACTCTATCACAATCTGCAATCTGATGGCCCAGCACATTCCCCACTCTTTCTCTGTCAGAGAATCAATCCTGATTCATTTGAAGAGTGCAGGAGGGCATGCCAGGGGCAGCATCAGGCATACCTAAAAATATTGGTCCCAGAAACTTCAAGACAAGACTATGTGTGTGCTAAGAAAGAGACAAGGAAAGGGGCTAAGCGATTCCACAACAGACACATAGCTACTAAACTTTGGAGTCCAGCTACATCTAGTCTTGAATGCTAGTGAATAATTAAACAGCTCACTGGGAGAGACGGTTCCACAAATACCTTCATCTCAGTGATGGAGGAGCCCAGCACATCAGTGTAAAATTGCAACAATCTTCAGCCTGAAATGCCGAGTACATCCTCCACTCTGGCCTCCTCCAGAAGCCCCAGAAATGTGTGGAGGAACTGGAGACTGCAAACGTTTCTGCTCCTTAAAACATTGTGGCAATTGTATCAAAGATATCTGCTTCAGAGCTTGTCATGTCTCTTGTAAAGTTGTTCCAGTACAGTTAGAACACTGGCATCTCCTGATAATGTGGAAAATTACCCAGGTATATCCTGACACAAAAAACAGGACAAATCCATCCTGGCCAATTACCCCCCAATCAGTCTACTCTCAGTCATGAGTAAAGCGGCGGAAGGTGTCATCAACAGTGCTGTATACAGCACCCGCTCAGCAATAATCTACTCAGTGGCACCTAGTTTGGGTTCTGCTAGGGCCACTCATCTGCTGACCTCATTACAGCCTTCTTTCAAAGACATGCAAAGGAGCTGAATCTCAGAGGCGAGGTGGGAGTGACAATCCTTGATATCAAGGCTGCATTTAACTGAATGTGACACAAAGGAGCCTTAGCCCTAGAAAAACCAGAATTAGTGGAAATCACGGGAGAACTCTGCACCGGATGGAGTCATAATGAGAAGAAACAAAAGTGGTTGTGATTGTTGGAGGTCCATCACGTCAGCTCCAGGACATCTCTGCAGGAGTTCGTCAGGGTAATGTCCTTGGACCAGCTATCTTCAGCTGCTTCAATGGCAGAAGGTCAGAAGTGGTTTGTTTGCTCATGGTGCATTATTCAGCATCATTCATAACTCCACTGGTACTAAAGCTATTCTTGTCCAAATGCAGCAGGATCTGGACAATACTCAGGCTTGGATTGACAAGTAGAAAATATCATTTGCCGCACACAAATGCCAAACAATGGCAGTCTTCAAAAATAGAGAATGTAACTATTTCCCCATGATGGTCAACTGTATTGCCATTGCTGAATCCTTCATTATCAACATCCTGGGATTACCATTGACCAGAAATTCTACTGCATTACCTGTATAAACACAGTGGCCACAAGAGCAGGTCAGAGGCTAGGAATATTGCAGCAAGTGACTTTGCACCTGAGTGCCCCCAAGTTAGTTCATTGCCCACAAGTTGTAAGCTTGACGGACTACTCACACTTGCCTGTTCCACCGACACTCAAGAGGTTTTACACCATCTAAGTCAGCGTGCTTGCATAAGAGAATCAAAGGTTATGGAGTAAAGGCAGGAAAGTGAAGTTGAGGATTATCAGATCAGCCATGAGTTCATTGAATGACAGCAGACTTGTTGAGCTGAATGGCCTACTTCTGCTCCTACATATTTTGGTCTTCTGGTCTTGATTGGAATACCATCCACAAATGTTCAGTGCCTCCACCACTAATGGCCAGTAGCAGCAGTGTTTACTATCTACAAAATGGTCTGCAAAAATTCACCAGAAGCTCCTTAGGCAGCATCTTCGAAACCCACAATAAATAGCAACTAGAAGAAGAAAGGCAGCAGATACTTGGGAACACTGTCATCTGTAAGTTTCTCTCCAAGCCACTTGCCATCCAGATTTGGAAATATATTGTCATTCCTTTGGTGTTGCTGGCGCAAAATCCTGGAAGTCTCTCTCTAACAGCATTGTACACCTACCCACGCCAAATGGACTACAGTGGTTCAGAAAGACATTCACCAAAACCTGAAGGACTGTTAGGGATTGGCAATAAATGGTGGCCCAGCCTGCAACATGGATATGTCCCAGATATGAATTTTTCAGAAAAACTGCTGTCTATGGGGAAATGTAGAATCACTGTCAACTCCTGGATCTCCAATCTTCACAATAAGTGGGCCTCTCCATTAGTTGCTGTTAGCTTCACCATCATTACATATTGCAAAATTGAAATCAGAGTACTTGTAGGAAATGCTTTGGCTTGATTTTAATAATTCACATACACTGAAACTGTGCTGTAACCCAGCCTGCATTTTTTTTTTGTTTTTATGGGGTTGACATGTTGAAGCTTTTTTTACTGTAAATGTGATATTCATTGATGTTTGCAATTTAGTCATGATACAGTAGTGTGCTGTAGTGGTTGTTCACTGTATTGGAAGGTACAATACAAGAAAAGAAAATCAACTGCAGGTTATTTGAGAGAACTTGAACTGTAATTCAGTTATTAAATTACAATTTTAATATTCATCAAATCTTTGGTCAGTCTCTGAAGGTAACTGCATTGAAAGCCAACCTCATTGCAATGCTTTTTTTCATTTTAGAATTTCCTGAACAAAGCAAACGAGAAAATCTGGTCAGTGTAAATTTTATTACAATGTAACTCTAATTCTTAAAAATGCAATATTTTCTTAATACAGTATTGAGTGTAGAATTGATGTGGAGGTGCTGGTGTTGGACTGGGGTGGACAAAGTCAGAAGTCACGCGACATCAGGTTATAGTCCAACAGGTTTATTTGGAATCACAAGCTTTCGGACTGCAGACCTTTGTCAGCTGCAGTCTGGTCCACACTGTGCCTGATGAAGGGACAATGCTCTGAAAGCTTGTGTGACTCCAAATAAAACTGTTGGACTAGAACCTGGTGTCGTGTGACTTTGGACTGAATATAGAATTGAATACAGTATAGGATTGATATAGTGAAGTTGAAAATGTAGGCTAGAGGTCTTTTTTGTAGATTTCCCTTTCAGTTTTGAAACTGAATTCTTATGGTGGTCTTTATTTCAGTTAAAATGTCGGTTAATTGGAAATGGCGTCCTTCTGTTGACCTCTGCCCTTTTAACTTCCCACCCCTTTTTCAGAAAGTAAATATGTTTGGCTCATTGATGTGCTTTAATATAAAATCACATTCTTCCAAACATCTGCCCTTTTTTTAAACCTCAATCTGAACCAAGTAGTTCCCTTTCATTGTATATCATTAGACTCAGAATTCTGGAAGGACCTCCAAGAGGCTTCAAATGATTCTTAGCCAAATTCCAAACAATAGGATGGCAAGTTGGTCTCTTTAGATCATCCAGTACTACTTATTCCAGACAGGGAAGGTAACAGGTGAGTTTTACTGAGAGCTTTATTACTTATGGTCTTGAAGAGCCCAGTGGAAAAGTTGGTCAAACATGGGCAAGAAAGGTTCTAGCTAATTGCCACCTATATCCTTCCTTCAGCTAATTAATGTTGGATCCTCCACATTGAATAATGCTCAGAAATACTGAAGATAGCAAGGACACAGAATGAACTCTTGATGGGAATTTTAACCTCTCATCAATCACACCTTTACTGGCTGAGTCCTGAAGGGCATATTTGTCATTTTAAGCCTGCAGCAGGTATCTGGAGAACTAGCATGGGGAGAGAAAAATCACTTGAGTTCATCCTTGCTCCTCTACCCGTCAAAGATGCATCAGTCCGTAACAGGATTGGTGGACTGCACAGTCCCGGTGGGTGCCAAAGGAACTGGTTATGTTCTTAAAAGAGAGAAAATTTCAAGGCTGAGGAGAGAGTGATGTCAAATGCAACTTACTGGATAGCTCTTTCAAAGGAAAAACTGAAAGGACTGCAGATGTTGTAAATTAGGAACTAAAACAAGTGGCTGGAAAAGATTAGTAGTTCTGGCAGCATTTGTGAAGAAAAAAAAAAATCAGTTAACTGAGTTCTGAGGAAGGATCACCAACCTGAAACGTTAACAGCGATTTTTTTTCTACACATGCTGCCAGAACTACTGAGCTTTTCCAGCAACTTCTGTTTTTGTTAGCTGTTTCAAAGAGCTGGCACAAACATGAAGTACTGTTCAGTTCTGTTCCATAAGCATCTTCCCACCTTAGTTCATCTCTCCATATCCTCCCATTCCTTTTTCCCCACCTTACCTAGCTTCCCTTTAAAAGCTTCACTCTTTTTAACCATAATCATCTGGGTTCTCACTATGTTTCTGCAGCAAAGTGGTCAATAATCTGGAAGCACAGATGTGAAGTAGTTGGTGAAAGAATTAGATGGATTGAGAACTCTCTTTATCCAGAGAGTGATTATGTTGTGAAATATATTACATGAAAGAATTTGTCAACTCTATGGAGCTGGAAGAACACAGCAGCAGCACACTGTATTGACTCTGACTCCAGCGTCTGCAGTTCTTGCTATCTCCACATGAAAGAATAGTACAGGAAGAAACCCTCATTCCGCTTAATAGAAAACTTTAACTTCCAGATTAAGAGCTGGATAATTGGAATAGAGTGGTCTCCCAGAGAAGAAAATGATGTGAACAGCAGATTGAATTCCAAAGGAAAGTTAAAGCAATTGAAAGAGCCCCTTGCAAAGTCTCAATCACCTCAAACCACCAGTTTTAGCATTGAGCAACCCTCTGGCTTTTTGGCAATTAGGATATGTTCTTTATGTTTATAACTTAATGTTGACAGCATATCAGCCAACAAGTGAAATCTCTCTGGAAGTCTAACCACTCAATACTCTCTTGATTCTATCATTACTTTCAAGCCAGAGGAGGAGCCCTATATGAATGAGTGCAGAAGAGCCTGCCAAGAGCAGTACTAGACCTGTTCAAAAATGAGCTGCTGACCTGGTAACGCTACAACACAGGATTTAAATGCATGCTAGACAATGGATGCAGTGTAACATAGACAGCCAAGTAACTTCACAATAAATAGATCAAATCACAGCAGTCAAAGTCCATTCATAAATGGAGGTGGACAATTAAGTAAGTAACCCTTCTATTTCACTAACCGTAGACTCATGGAGATGTACAGCATGGAAACAGACCATTTGGGAACGAAATGTGCCATCCTCATCTGGTATGTGGTATGTAACATGTGACTCCAGCCCCACAACAATGTGATTGACTCTTAACTGTGCACTGGGCAATGGGAATGAGAAGTAAATGCTGGCTTCGTCCATACCCCATGAATGAATAAAAAATATATGCAGAGAACTCTCCATGGACATCCCCATCCTTGATGATTCTGAAGTCCAGTAGGTGAACACAAAGGACAAGGCTGAAGGATATGTAACTATCTTCAGTCAGAAGAGCCAAATATTTCATCTATGCTCTATCCTAAGATTTTCATTAACATGTACCAGTTTCAGCCAATTTGACTCACGCTGTGTGATATCAAGAAACAACTGAGTGAACTTCACACAGCAACAATTCTGGGTTCAGCAATGCCCTGGCTGTAGAACTGAAGGTTTGTGTTAACCTTGCTTCAATATAGTTACAATACTGACACTTAAATTAAGAATTGCAAAATTTCCCTTGTATATTTTATTCACAAGATAGATGGAAAATTACAATTTAACCAAGTGCTGTTAAATTAGTCAACCGTCTATGATCAAAAAAGTTTTGGAGGGATTTGTTGGCATTGTTATCTCATGGTATGTACAAGTAACAAGCTTACTGATTTCAGTGTGGTTTTTGACAGGGCAACTCAGCTCAGATCTCAGTATATCTTTGGCTGAAATATGGAAACAAGTGTGGAACTCTGGGGGTGAAGGAAGAACCATTTTTCTGTAGATCATGGGAACATTTTCCCAAGTGTTAGAACAAGGACCCCTAGTTAAATTGAAGTCAATGGGTATCAGGATAAGAACTCTAGTTGGAGAAATGCCTCGCACAAAGGAAGATGATTGCGGTTTGTGGAGGCCAGTAGTTTTACTCCAGACATCACTGCAGAAATCCCTTAAGGCAGTAAGCTAGGCAAAATCCTCTTCAGCTGTTTCGTCAATGGTCTTCCCTCTATTCAAAGGTCACAATTGTGGATGTTCACTTCTGGTCACGGGCTATTCACTTATATTTACAATTCTTCTAATAGTGAAACAGTTTTTGCTTGTATGAGGCATGACACACACACATTTAGACTTAAACTGATAATGGCAAGTAATATTTATGTGATGTAAATATCAGACAATGTCCATTTCTAACAAATGAGCCTAACCATTTCCCCTCACCACTTAATGACATAATCAGGGTCAAACCCTTTCACTGTCAACAGCTAGAGGGGCAATCCTTGACTAGCAATGTATCAGGAGCAGCCACACAAACACTATGGCTGAGAGTTTTGCAATTACTAACATAACTCCTGACTCACCTAACATATAAAAGGCACAAGCTTGGAGTGCAATTGAGTAGACTCCATTTGCCTGGATGAGTGACTATCAACCAAATCTCAAGAATCTTCCCTCAAGAATCCAAGACAAAGCAAGCCACTTGATTTGTTTTGTCTCTACTACCTGCGGACTACAGCTGCAGAATGTGTCTTCGGTCAGATGCACAGGAGTAGCTTGCTAAGCCTTCTTCAGGAGCACTTTCACGACCTGTAACTTCTACAGTCTAAAAGCTCAAGGACTGTACATGTGAGATTGTGATCACGTTGTAGTTTCCCTCCAACTCTCACACCAACCAGGAAATATATCACCATTTTGTTCTTGTCATTGGGTCAAGATTTTGGATTTTCCTAATGACCAGAAGTGTCATGATTTTCAGCAGTTCAAGAAAGCAGTTCATGACCTGTTTTTCAAAGCCAGTTAGAGATTCATAAGTAAGTTCATGCTGACATATCCTGAGAATGAATGAAAAGAAAATGGTAGATTTCTTTGCCCTTTGCATTTCCTCCTTTCTTTCTCCTTTGAGGAAACGCCTGATGTTTTCTTGGTATTTGGGAACCATATGATGTGTAGCAAAGCAAAGCTAATTGTCATTATAACATTAATTTATTTCATAGTATTGGTTTTAAGACTCAAAAAAAAATTCACATTTAATACGTTCCATCTCCTATTGTAATATTCTTTGCACTTTTATAACTTTCAGAAAGAACTCCGTAGTCGCGTTGTGGTCCTCAGCAATTTGCCATCGTCTGGTTTTTCAGATTTTGATACTGTGAGGCTTGGTTCTGCTTTTGGAAGGGTCCTCAAGTATTTAAAAGTTGGGGAAAAGGTAATGCAACATCTGGTTTATTTTTAAGCTATTTCAAGTAAAGAATTATGCCTTTGGGGCAGCTTTATATATGAAAGTGCCAGATCGGGGATGCATGTGCATTTGAATGTATTAATATCTAATTCCAACTGTGCAAAAGCCATAGTTACCCCTTTGCTGAGTTCTTTATTTGATCGGTGCCAGGCAGCAAGTGTCAAAAAGCAGCGGCACTATCAGGTGAAGAATCCTTCATAGTTGCGTACCCAGTTAAGGCATATTTTGAGACAATATTGGAATACAAATCAATTAGGCATTGTACTTTTCCAGCGTCTTTCTGCTTCCAAGGCCTGAGAATTAAAAGTGAAAGGTGAAGTTGTCATGGTTCTACTAGGCAATAGGTCTGCCCTGTCAGAGAGCTGGTGCGGAGCTGGTGATAGTTTAACCTGAGAGTCACTACGTCTCAGGTGAGGGGAGATAATGAGAAGCAGAGCCCTTCATGGTAACTTCAGCTAGTACGGCCACATTGTTGGTCTAACTCGACATTACAATCCAACCGTCCAGCCAATTTCGCTAACTGATTCCAGACTTGAACTGAACCTTGGCCTCTTTTACCAAAAGTTGGTTTCAAACCAACTGACTTAAGAAAGGCTGCTCCACAAAAATAATGCATTGAGGGCAGCCTATATTTGTAAAACCTGCCCCTAACACCATAGATTCTTACCTTATTTAGCGACCTCCTGTGCAGTCACATGCCTTGTGAAAATCCAAATAGATCACACCCTCTCTCATTTGTCTAACTTGCTCTTTACCTACTCAAAACATTTTAACAGATTTGTCAGATATGACCACCCCTTGAAGAAGCCATTCTGATCAGCCCTATTTTATCACCCGCTTCCAAATACTCTGCGGTCTCATCCTCAGCAATAGGCTCTAAAACCTTACCAACAGCTGAGGTCAGGCTTAGTTTGGTAAACTTGGTCGCATGGGCAAGTTGGACCGAAGGGTTTGTTTCCATACTGTCTGACTATGTCTGTGACTCTAGTAATAAACTTTGTTAAATGTAGAAAAGTTCAAAAAAGTTAAATAGGTGTTGATAATTTAATGGTTTGAGGGAGGGTACGGTATCAAAGTCTTAAGATACAAAGCTACTGTGATTGCTATTAGGTAGATGGACTTAATTTTTAGATGTCAGGCAGATAAGCTGCAGGGAATGAAAATTTGCAACAGAAAATAAAGCATCTTACTCTTTTTGCAGTTGTAATTGGTAAATAATTGTATTTCTTCTGAAAATTATTTAATAATGATTATATGTATGATTTAATGAATAGGCTTTCCTGAAAATGGATTCTGAAATTGCTACTAATAACTTGATTGAACACTTCAGGAGGAATCCTTTATTTTATGGTAGATTATTGACTGTAGGTATATCTTCTGCTCAAATACAACCATTGCTTAAGGTAAGTAAATTTAGGCATATTTATACCTAAAGTTCTGAATATTTGACCATTATATTTTTGTTTATTTAAGTATGCAAAACGAAGTAATAGAAAATACTTTTCAAAATAATTCAAAGTACAAGCTTTTTAACGATTATTTATTCTGTGCAAGTTATCTGCTGTTCTGTTAACTATGACATACTCTTATTGAATCACTGTTAATTTAGTTAAGTTTTAGATTTGAAGATACACACACTTGGACTAAAATTAAGCGTTGTGTTTGTATGCTATAATGGATATACTCACAAAATTGTACTGCTGTGTTCTCATAAGGAATTGTAATTGCCTGTGTCAAAATTGCCATTGTAATTGGTTGGAAGCTGTACTTACAAATCAGCATGTTTACACAGACTATTTTAAAATGTATTTGAACTTGCAAAAGTTGACAAAGCATGGAGCTGAAAAATATCTAGGAAAAAAACATTATCCTCAGGGACTTGATAAAAAAAACCACAACCAACCTTAAGCATGATACAAGTTGAATAGTTTATTTTCCTTCGTGTTGATGAAACCTGTAAATAGCTTGGCATTCCAAGGAAAGGTTTTGAGTTCTGAGGAAGGGTCACCAGACCCAAAACATTAACTCAGATTTTTCTTCACAGAGGCTGCCAGACCTGATGAGCTTTTCCAGCAACTTCTGTTTTTGTGCAAAGATTTAGATTTTGTTTGATTCAAAACCAAAATGTTGTCAATTTGTCATTACTTGTACTTACATTAGCATTAGTGAATTATTGAATTTTGCAGTAAAATAAAGTACGTAATTTGTGGAACTACAGAAGGTACTTTGCCTTGTGAACGTGTTCTTTCCAATCTCGTTGACTATTTCAACTCCCATGAGCTCTTACTAAACTGTTAGTCTCCAGGATATATGTCTGAAAATCAAAATCACCCCTGCTTCAGACCACCACGTGTTCATAACCAGTGTGTTTAATTCATTATTTTCAGAAACCATCTGCAAAGATTGAAGAAATGCTGAAGAAAGTAAATCAGGCAGATATAAGGTAAATGCTTTAGTTGTGTGTTTATCCAGATTTGCAGACCTAAATTATGTATTTCATGGATAATGAATGTTTTAGTGTTCTCCTAGCCTTGGAATTAACATTAAAGACGGATGGAATAATGGGTCTATTAGCTACTCCGTTCAAGCGCAATTAGTGAATTAGCAATAAATGCTGGCCCAGTGATGCTCATTTCCACAACTTTTTTAAAAAACAAGTGAGGTACTGAAGGCCTGTTTGTGTGCTTGAAAATAAGCTCGGAGATATATCTTTAAGTTAGAGGCTGAGGACAATTGAATGAAAGGGAGGGACAAAGCTCCAGATTTTCTCTTATAGGATGTCGAATCAAATATGGGAGAGCATTGAACTGCTGTTCATGACTTGGACTGTTGGCGTAAGTAAATGAGATACAAACGAGCTGTTTCTCTGGGAGAAATTGGATAAACAAACTAGAGACACAACGGCCAAAAGAAGGCAGTATAATTTTGTATACAATCACTTTGTTTTTGTTTACAGTACAAAAGAATGTTTTCTGGGTCCTATCTTAAAGCATAAACCTGATGATTTAAAAAGGTCCTCGCCATCTGAAAGAGAGAGGAAAAGTTCTGAAAGTAGTGAGAAAGCAGAGTCAAAGAGCTCCGATGAGAGTGATGGAACAGAGGGGTGGAGAAGTTTTTCAAGGACAAGGCACAGAAACCGTGAGAAAATGCAACACGGAAGCCGAGATAGAATAGCACGAAGAAACTCTAAACTAAAACAGCAGCAAAGCCATGAAAGTAGAGAGTGGAGGGCCAACCAAGGAAGAGGAATGCGGAGAACCAGCCGCGAGAGGGGAGAGCGCAGAGGTAGCCGCGAGAGGGGAGAGCGCAGAGGCAGCCGCGAGAGGGGAGAGCACAGAGGCAGCCGCGAGAGAAGAGAGCACAGAGGTAGCCGTGACAGGGCTGAACATAGGGGTGGCCGTGAAAGAAGGGGACATAGAGGTAGCAGGGACTGGCGAGAGCAGAGAGCCAGCATTGAGAGAGGGGTGCGAGGAGGCAGCAATGAAAGACGGGTGCGGCGAAGCAGTAGACAGAGAGTAGAAAGGGGAGTTGGCAGCAGCGAACGGAGAGACAGTAGTGAGAAGGGAGGTAGCAGTGAAAGGGAAGAATGGGGAAGTAGTAATGATAGGGAAGAACGGGAAGGCAGCAGTGAAAGACTGGAGTGGGGAGACAGCAGTGAGAGATGGGAGTGGGATGATAGTAGTGAGAGACGGGAGTGGGGTGACAGCAGTGAAAGACAAGTGTGGGGTGACAGCAGTGAGAGACGGGAGTGGGGTGACAGCAGTGAGAGGCGGGAGTGGGGTGACAGCAGTGAGAGACGGGAGTGGGGTGACAGCAGTGAGAGACGGGAGTGGGGTGACAGCAGTGAGAGGTTAGAGTGGGGTGACAGCAGTGAGAGACGGGAGTGGGGCGACAGCAGTGAGAGACGGGAGTGGGGCGACAGCAGTGAGAGCCGGGAGTGGGGCGACAGCGGTGAGAGAAGGGAGTGGGGCGACAGCGGTGAGAGACGGGAGTGGGGCGACAGCGGTGAGAGACGGGAGTGGGGCGACAGCGGTGAGAGACGGGAGTGGGGCGACAGCGGTGAGAGACGGGAGTGGGGCGACAGCGGTGAGAGGTGGGAGTGGGATGACAACAGTGAGAGACAAGAGTGGGGTGACGCCAGCGATAGGTTAGAATGGGGTAACATCAGTGAGAAAGTGGAATGGGGAGACAGGAACTCAAGGATGGAGTGGGGCGACAGTCATGAGAGGGTGGAGCGGGAAAGGGCTGAGAGTAAAGCAAAAGAGTGGACAAAATATGAAAACACAGGAAGTGCAGAGTGGGAAAGCTATGCAAATAGAGGTGGAGCAGAGCAGAAAAATTATCCGAGGTATAATCCAGAAGATAGGAGGGAGCCTAAAATAAATGATGTAGAAATGAATGCAGAGGAGCTTCGAGAGGAAAGTGCTATTCCGTTTCTGGGAAATAATTCAGAACTTGAAGCTCTGTTGGACAAATCTGAAACGAACAATGATGGAGGCATTCTAAAGCACGAACAGGATGAATCGAAGGATGAATTGAAAGAAACCGGTACTCAAGTTGATACGAAAATAAATCTACAAGAGACAGTGTTGGAGAAGGTAAACAATACTGAACTGTTTTCTTCATTTTTGAGGGCTCCTATGCCATCTTCAACTATTGTTCATTTTTTTTGGGTGCAAGAGGTTATTGCTATGAATAGAGCTATTGCTGAAGACAAAAGTTCCATGGAACATAAGATGTAAATAGTTATTTGCCTGAACATTTAATATGAAGTACTTATTTATAAATCAGCAAAAATACCAAAAGGAGTTAAAAGCAGATACTTTGCAATGATTTGGCTTATTGGCAAGACACTTGTAATACTTAACTTAAAGTTTTAATGATCTTTTTAACAAGACTTCTACTCACCAACATATTTGGGATTAAGTTCCTCTATTTTGACCTAATAACTGGAATGAAACTTTCTTAAGCTCTCGTTCCTTGAAAGTTGCCTTTAACTGTGGGTATTCTTAACTGTGTAGCTGTGTCTACCATTGCAATAATACAATATACAACTGCTGGTGTGTATGAAAGACAGACCTACAAAAGCCTAACAATTATGTTTAATTGGGCCAAAGAAGGAGAATTGTGTTTAGTGTCACATACTTTTCCTTGGTCCTAATTTTTAATATTTTGGTGGTTTAGAACTTTAGGACCATAGAAACGTTACAGCACAGAAATGAGCCATTTGGAATAAACTGGCCACCCATTCTAATCCCACTCTCTAGCACCTGGTCTGTAGCCTTTCAGCTTATAGCACATCTGATGCTGATCTGGCTTCCTTATAAATGAGTTTATGGTTTTCAGCTGAACCGCCAACCTGGGCAGCAAATTTCAGACACCCATCACCCTCGGAGCGAAAACACTCTATTGATCTTTCTACCAATCACTTCAAATCTGTGTCTGCTGACCTGGGAATTGACCTGTCTGATTAGTGAAACACCTCTTTCCTGTGTGCTCTATCTAGCCCCTCATTATTTTGTGTGCCTTAATTAAGTCATCACATATCCTAAGGAAAACCCAAGCGCATCCAGTCTTTCCTCACAATGGCAATTTTCACGCCGTAGCAACATGCTTATAAATCTCCTCTATAAATTCTTTAGAACAATTATGTCCTTCCTGTAATGTAACTGGAGCTGTACACAGAGCTTTAGCTGTAGCCTAATCAGTGTCTTTCCTAGTCCCAGAATTACATTGCTGCTTTTGTATTCAATACCATGCCCAATGAAGGAATATATCTCATGTGTTTTTACTTCCCACTTTAATGATTTCTCCTGCCACCTTAAGGGGTATGTTGACATTCTCTCGCAGGCCTCTAACTTCCCCAACCCCCCTTGATGTCTTCCTGTTTATTGTGCCTGCACTGTTAGCTCTCCCCAAATGCATAAACTCTAATTTCATTTGCCCCATCCACTCACTCAACCAAGCCATTGTTATCATCCTGCAGTCAATATCTTGCTTCTTCAGCGTCAATTGCCTGGCCAGGTTTTGAGTCTTCTACAGATTTTCCAGTTGTGCCTCCCATGTTTAAATCCATGAGTATACGTAGGAAACAGCAAGGGACTCGGCACTGGGGAGGAAATGGCCGAGTGGTATTATTGCTGGACTGCTAATCCAGACATACAGAGATACAGAGATCCAGATATTGTTTTGGGGACCTGGGTTCGAATTCTGCCACGGCAGATGGTGGAATTTGAATTCAATAACTATCTGGAATGAAGACTCTAATGATGACTGTGAATCTATTGCCAATTGTCGGAAAAGCCATCTGCTTCACTAATGTCCTTTAGGGAAGGAAACCATCATCCTCACCTGGTCTGACCTATATGTGACTCCAAACCCACAACAATGTGGTTGACTCTTAACTGCCCTCTGAGCAGTAAATGCTGCCTGGCCAGCAACGCCCGCATCCTGTGAATGAATAAAAAATAACACTGACACCTGTGGAATACGCGTTGGAAATTGCTTTCCATTGACAAAAAAGTTCATCAACTTTTACCCTTTGCTTCATTGAGCCAATGATCAGACTGACCACATTTTCACGAATGCCATGGGGTTTTTTTATGTTTCTTTCTGACTAGCCAGTCATGTGGGACCTTGTTAAATGCTTTACCAAAATCCATTTAGACATTGACCACAGTGCTATCCTCATCTATCCTCTTTGATATTCTCTCAAAAAAGTTCAATTAAGTTGATAAGTCAGAACTTTTCCTTAACAAAAACAAGCTGACTTTCCCTGATTAATCTATGCCTTTCTAAGTAACAGCTGATCTTGTCTCTCAGTATTGATTCTAGTAATTTGACCGCCACTAGGGTAAGATTGACCAGTCTACATTTAAATGACGGTTACATGACCATAGACCTCCAGGCTTCTGCAACCTTGCCCCAGTGTTCCAATTGTGGTCTAACCAGGATTTTGTGGAGCTGCAGCATAACCTCGCAGCCCTTAAACTAAATTCCTCTGCCAATGAAAGCCAACACACCATGTGCCTTCTTAACAACATTATCAACTTGGGTAGCAACTTCGAGGGATCTGTGGACGTGAACCCTGAGATCCCTCTGCTCCTCCACACTGCCAAGAATCCGGCTATTAACCATGTATTCTGTGTTCAAATTCGGCCTTCCAAAATGAATCACTTCACGTTTTTCCGGGTTGAACTCCATCTGCCACTTCTTTGCCCAGCTCCGCATCTTGTCAACACCTACAACAGCCCTCCACACTGTCCACAGCTCCAGCAACCTTCTTGTCATCGGCAAACTTACTACCCCACTTTCCACTTCCTCATCCAAGTCATTTATAAAGATCACAAAGAACAGGTCCCAGAACAGATCCATGCGGAATACTGCTGGTCACCGAGCTACACGCTGAATACTTTCCATCTATTTACACCCTCTGTCTTCTATTGGACAGCTAATTTTGCATCCAGACAACCAAATTTCCCTGAATCCCATGCCTCCTAACTTTGAGTGAGCCTACAATGGGGAACCTCATCAAATGCCTTGCTAAAATCCATATACACCACATCCACTCCTCAACCTTCATCAATATATTTTGTCACAACCTCAAAGAATTCAGTAAGGCTCCTGAGGCATGACCTGCTCCTCTCAAAACCATGCTGACTATTTCTAATCAAATTGTACTTTTCCAAATATTCATAAATATTATCTCTCAGAATCCTGACCAAAAATTTGCCCACTACAGATGTAAGACTTGACTGGTCTGTAATTGGGGCGGCACGGTGGCTCAGTGGTTAGCCCTGCAGCCTCACGGCGCCAGGGACCTGGGCTCGATTCCAGCCTCGGGTAACTGTCTGCGTGGAGTTTGCACGTTCTCCCCGTGTCTGTGTGGGTTTCCTCCTGGTGCTCTGGTTCCCTCCCACAGTCCATAGATGTGTGCAGGTTAGGTGGATTGGCCATGCTAAATTGCTCGTAGTTTTCAGGGGTGTGTGGGTTATAGGGGAAGGGGTCTGGCTGGGATGCTCTAAGGGGCAATGTGGACTTGTTGGGCCAAAGGGCCTGCTTCCACACTATAGGGAATCTAATCTAATCTAATTTCCAGGATTATCCCTATTCCCTTTCTTGAACAATGGAATAACATTTGCCACACTCCAATCATCTGGTACTACTCCAGTGAACAGTGAGGGCGCAAAGATCATCGCCAAAGATGCAGCAGTCTCTTCCCTTCCTTCCCGTTGTAAGCTTGGATATATCCTGTTTGGCCCAGAGGACTTATCTGTCCTCATGTTTTTCAAAATTTCTAGCACATCCTCCTTCCTAACATCAACCTGTTCGAGCATATTAGTCTGTATCACGCTGTCCTCACAAACATCAAGGTCCCTCTCACTGGTGAATACTGAAACAAAGTATTCATTAAGGACCCCTGCCTCCTCTGACTCTGCGCACAAGTTCCCTCAACTATTGGCTGTACCCTGTCTCTGGCCATCTTCTTGTTCCCCACATAAGTATAGACTGCCTTGGGGTTTTTCTTAATCCTACCTGCCAAGGTTTTCTCATACCCACTTCCAGCTCTCCTAAATCCATTCTTCAGTTCCTTCCTGGCTACTTTAGAGCCCTCTAGAGCCCTGTCCAATCCTTGCTTCCTCAACCTCAAGTAAGCTTCCTTCTTCCTCTTGACTAGATGTTCCACATGTCTTATCGTCCAAGGTTCCTTCACCTTACCATCCCTTCCTTGCCAATGTGGGACAAACCTATTCAGTAGTCGCAGCAAGTGCTCCCTAAACAACCTCCATATTTCTGTCGTCCGTTTCCCTGAGAACATCGGATCCCAATTTACGCTCCACAGTTCTTGCCTAAGAGCATTGTAATTCCCCCTCTCACAATTAAATACTTCCCAATACCGTCTGCTCCTATCCTTCTCCATGACTATAGTAAAGGTCAGGGAGTTGCGATCACTATCAGTGAATATATAGAGGGATTTTGAACTGTCATCCTTGCCCCTCTTTAAGCCAAATTTCTATTATAGAACTGACATCATGCTGTGTGTCTTTCCTCTCAGTCTGTCAGCTTTACTTGCTGTACTCCTTCTTTATATGTATATACCGTTTACTACCATCAAATTCTTGTGCTGGACACTTTTTAGCTACTGTTTTCTCTCTTTTTAAGAATCACTCACTTCATTTCCTCCTCCCAGTCCTGCTTTGAATTTACCCTCAGCTTCCCAAACTCTTGCCAATCTCAATAAAACCCTCCTCAAAGGTCTTAGTGACTCTTCCTCCAAGAATATTTCTTCCAAACACAGTCAGGTGTAGACCATCAGCAGGTCCCACCTTTCTCAAAAGAG
The DNA here is from genome assembly GCF_030684315.1 of Stegostoma tigrinum. Classification (NCBI taxonomy): domain Eukaryota; kingdom Metazoa; phylum Chordata; class Chondrichthyes; order Orectolobiformes; family Stegostomatidae; genus Stegostoma; species Stegostoma tigrinum. The sequence goes on along the minus strand of NC_081366.1, from coordinate 77,115,410 downwards.
CTCTTGTGTTGCAGGTGTAGTGTCCCTGCCTCTGCACTGGAAGGCCTGGGTTCAACTCCACCCTGCTACAAGCCTACATCGTGATATATCTGAATTTGTTGATTAAAAGATATCCCACCTTTCTTAATGCTGGTCCCAGTGCCCCAGAAATTTGATGCTCACCCTCCTATACAGGTTTTCCAACCACTTGTTCCATTGCTCGATTTTCCTAATTCTATGCTGACTAGTGTGTGGGACTAGGAGTAATCTTGAGACTACTGTTTTCGAAATCCTGCCTCTTGATCTCACACCTAGTTCCCTGAAATCTTTATTTCAGTTCCTGTCTAAGTCTTTGGCACTTGCTGTGGCTGGTCACCCTTCCCCAGATGAATATCTTACAGCAGCTCCGTAACATGCTTTACTCTGTTACCAGGGAGGCAACATACTGTCATAGAGTCATATTGCCAGCCGTAGAAAAGTCTGCTGATTCCCTGGCTGTGGAATCCCCTGTCGTTATTGTTCTTCCATTCTTTTTCCTCCTCATCCTGTACAGCTGAGCTGCCCGTGGCACCACTGACGTGGCACTGGCTGCAATCTCCTGATAAACCATTGCTGGCACCAGTATTCAAAATGGAATACTGATTAGCAAGTGCTGAATCTTTTCTTTGCTTTCTTTGGCAGCCTGTAGTCACCCCTTCCATCTGCCTTGTAGTATGAATGTCTGTAAATCTGTCATCTACTTGATCCTCTGCCTTGTGAATGGACAACAGTGACTCCAGCTGCTGTTCAAGTTCCCAATCCCAAATTTGTGCAGATGTGTTCATCTGGGACATATGGTGTGTCCATGACTTCACGCATAACATATGATGTGCAAATCTGTCATCCACAACTTTCAAAATTATTTATTACAATTAGAGAAGTAGAATAACTTAGTCACCAATCAGTTTCATCCTCAGTACCTAAGTGTGAGATACCTGCTGGAGGCTGTGAACAAAGAAAAGAGCACTTTTGTTTTTCTTAAACAACAAACTTAATTTTCCAAAGACTAATGTAAACCAGCTGCTAATTAACTGAACACACCTCTGTCAAAACTTGTATACCCCTGATTTAAGACTAAAATAAACTTAACAGCTCTTTCCTCAGAGAGTAAAATTTAAACAGAAATGGCCCTTTACACTCTCTCACTCACCAGCTACCAGTGCGGATTCATTTTCGTTCTTGCAAATGTATTGTCATTATTGGAGACTGGAATGTCAGATGTGTGGTGCGTCAGTATCACCTGTGCACAAGAGATAGTAGGAACTGCAGGTGCTGGAGAATCTGAGATACCAAGGTGTAGAGCTGGATGAACACAGCAGGCCAAGCAGCATCAGAGGAGCACGAGGGATGACGTTTCAGGCCGGGCCCCTTCTTCAGAAAAAGGGTCTGAAGAAGGGTCTAGGCCTGAAACATCAGCCTTCCTGCTGTTCTGATGCTGCTTGGCCTGCTGTGTTCACCCAGCTCTACACCTCGGTATCTCACTTGTACACAGGTTGAAGATAGCATAACCATGCTCCCTTTGGATTAATACGTTACCAATATGCAATCATCAGCTCAGAAAAACGTACTCCATGTAATGTGAATGTGGTAAGACAAAAAGATATGACATTAAAATGCGATATCTGATTGTAATATATTTTCTTCTCTTTCAATCTAGAAGAAAAAAGAATCATGTCCAGAGAAACACATAACATCACATGTAAATTTGCCTCACAGTGGGTATTCAAAAGTTGCTATTGGAAAACTTGGTGCTAAATTTGGAAAAGTTCAGAATTACCCCATGATGAGGCCTGTGAACCAGGTATAACCAAGAAAATACCATTTCTCACTTGTCTGACAACGTATAGAAATTACCTCAGTTCTGCAGAAAAAAGTATGTAATGATATCCATATAAGGTTGATCACTTCCTCTACTCTGTGCAGCAGCAAAATACACACAATTTTATTCTTTAGGCACTTTTCATGAAATTAAGTAAAACATTTACTCTGTACTCATAAGACGCAGTGAGGCACAGAATTATTTTTAAGGACTCGTCTTTAAATTTTCCCTAAGGCTGCATTTTCATTCTTAGTAAAATTTATTGGTTGATTCAGTCACATAGGAATTATACCTTTTGAATTTGTGTTCATAAATGAAATATTTGAACTCTCAACAAAATTAGAAGAATTCATCAATAATACCAACACTCCATTAAAGTTAAAGCCACAGCACACAGAAGTCATTAATTTCTGAGAGACCATTATTTAATTTGGTACAGGATAACAAGTGTATGTTTGCAGAAGTCTTTTTTGTGCAGTAACTGAGTCATATTTGCATTCAAAAAAGCTAGTAGCATAAACTACTCATTCTTCAAACTAGTGAGGTCACTGCATTTCCATTGCATTTGTACAAAGCAAGAATATTTTAATCTACCAGTTACCACCATCTTATTGTACATCAAATTTCAGTTTCGGGTTTCGAGGCTTTGTCTGTCCCCTTCTTGCAGCCTCCGTAATGCTCCTGCCTGGCAGCTTCCCTCTTCTTTTCTATTGAAGTACCTCTCCTCCGCAGCACTCCTGCCGAACACCCACATGCACACACTCCCATATGCCCATATGCATGCACACATACCCAAACAATACAATCTCCATCTCTTTCGCCTTTCAATCTTCCCACATTCCCCTTTCAAGTTTGCCCTCCCTGGTTTGTAGCCAGAGCTGATGAAGAGTCATCTAGACTCAAAACTTTAGCTTGCTCTGTCCAGTATGCTGCCCGGCCTACTGTGATTCCAAACTTTTTTTGTTTTCAGTTCTGAGAGCCTTTGTCTCTTTTATTTATGAAGGTGATTTTCCTGGTCATTTTTGGAATTTTGGAGGTAAATTCATCCCCCTGTGTGTTTTAGACATTGGGTCCTGTGAGCACAGTTTGAGCTTTTGGGATTGTGGAGAGCTAGTGTCCAGGATGTGCTGTCAGCAAGTACAGTACAGACAATGATGTCTGATGCCAGCGGTGGAGGTGTAAACAGGAGACTGCAATGTTGAATGATTGTCTGAGTTTATTCCCTTCAGAGAAAATGTTTGAGATGATTCGATGGAGGTGTTCAAAATCTTGAATAGTTTTTAATAAAGTGAATTTAGATATATATAATATGAAGAGACATTTTTGACTGGCAGAAGGAGTACTGCTCAAAGCAGACAAATTTAGAGAGAACCAGAAATAACATGAAGCAACATTCATTTTACTGACGTTTCTTTTTAATTATGACATGGAACACATTCCTGAAAAGGTAGTGGAAGCAAATTCAACAGTGATATTGCAAAGAGAAATACTTGGCAAGAATATGATTTAACACATAGTCCTTGTCATAGGGTAGAAATGCTGCAGCAAATCCATGCACAATCTTGACTTTTACCCTGGCTTAAGTTAAAGAATGCTTACACTTGAGAATTGCTTGATTGAACATGATTTGAAAAAAAAATGATAGCTGTGACCTATTACTTGCCCAAGGTTGTTTCCTGGGCTATCTGGGAGTATTTCTACGAATGATTACTTGGAAGATTCAGTCATTTCTCCTTCATCCCAAAGGTGCCATTAGTACCGGGCAAGCTCTTTGCAGACTGCTTTGTTTCAGAACCTTTGCATTTGGAGTGAATTGTAAATTTGCTGCTGTTTACTGATTGACGTTTTCATGGCTACCACTCTCTTCTTGAGATTTTCTCCCCCATGAATCACAGAGGTTGTCTTGCAGATGTATCTGATTATATCTCATGTGCTCACTGAATGAGCATCTGCTTGATGGTCCCTTTACCCTGCACTAATACATTACAAAAGTTATAACAGTGACAATTATCTCTGACTGCAAGTACAATGCAGCATTCAAATAAGATGCAAAGGTATCAAACCTTGTCTTCACTTTATGTATTTATCTGCTATTCTCACAAATGCAATTTATTTTCGTTGTGTTACTTTCTATACACACTTAGATGTTCTATATAACATTATGTCATGTATATACTTTATACATATGCAATAATTGAAAATAATGCTTCCCAAACTAACTAGTACATTTCAGCACCTGGGTATAGAACATAGAACATTACAGCACAGTACAGGCCCTTCAGCACAGTACAGGCCCTTCAGCCCTCGATGTTGTGCCGACCTGTCATACCGATCTCAAGCCCATCTAACCTACACTATTCCATGTACATCCATATGCTTATCCAATGACGACTTAAATGTACCTAAAGTTGGCGAATCTACTACCGTTGCAGGCAAAGCATTCCATTCCCTTACTACTCTCTGAGTAAAGAAACTACCTCTGACATCTGTCCTATATCTTTCACCCATCAATTTAAAGCTATGCCCCCTCATGCTCGCCGTCACCATCCCAGGAAAAAGGCTCTCCCTATCCACCCTATCTAACCCTCTGATTATTTTATATGTTTCAATTAAGCCACCTCTCAACCTTCTTCTCTAACGAAAAAAGCCTCAAGTCCCTCAGCCTTTCCTCGTAAGACCTTCCCTCCATACCCGGCAACATCCTAGTAAATCTCCTCTGCACCCTTTCCAAAGCTTCCACATCCTTCTTATAATGCGGTGACTAGAACTGTACGCAATACTCCAAGTATGGCCGCACCAGAGTTTTGTACAGCTGCAGCATAACCTCTTGGTTCCGGAACTCGATCCCTCTATTAATAAAACCTAAAACACTGTATGTCTTCTTAACAGCCCTGTCAACCTGGGTGGCAACTTTCAAAGATCTGTGTACATGGACCCCGAGATCTCTCTGCTCATCTACACTACTAAGAATCTTACCATTAGCCCAGTACTTTGCCTTACAGTTACTCCTACCAAAGTGCATCACCTCACACTTGTCTGCATTAAACTCCATTTGCCACCTCTCAGCCCAGCTCTGCAGCTTATCTATGTCTCTCTGCAACATACAGCATCCTTCGTCACTATCCACAACTCCACCGACCTTAGTGTCATCTGCAAATTTACTAACCCATCCTTCTACGCCCTCATCCAGGTCATTTATAAAAATGACAAACTGCAGTGTACCCAACACCGACCCTTGCGGTACACCACTAGTAACTGATCTCCAGGATGAACATATCTCATCAACTACCACCCTCTGTCTTCTTTCAGCAAGCCAATTTCTGATCCAAACTGCTATATCTCCCACAATTTCATTCCTCCGCATTTTGTACAATAGCCTATTGTGGGGAACCTTATCAAACGCCTTGCTGAAATCCATATACACCACATCAACCGGTTTACTCTCATCTACCTGTTTGGTCACCACCTCAAAGAACTCAATAAGGTTTGTGAGACACGACCTTCCCTTCACAAAACCGTGCTGACTATCCCTAATCAATTTATTCTTTTCTAGATGATTATAAATCCTATCCCTTATAACCTTTTCCAACACTTTACCAACAACTGAGGTAAGGCTCACTGGTCTATAATTACCAGGGCTGTCTCTACTCCCCTTCTTGAACAGGGGAACCACATTTGCTACCCTCCAGTCGTCTGGCACTATTCCTGTAGACAATGACGAGTTAAAGATCAATGCCAAAGGCTCGGCAATCTCCTCCCTGGCTTCCCAGAGGATCCTAGGATAAATCCCATCAGGCCCAGGGGACTTATCTATCTTCACTCTCTAAGTGATTTCTAATGCCTCTTCCTTGTGAACCTCAATCCCACCTAGCCTAGTAGCCTGTATCTCAGTATTCTCCTCGACAACATTGTCGTTTTCTAGAGTGAATGCTGTTGAAAAATATTCATTTAGTGCTACCGCTATCTCTTCTGACTCCACACACAACTTCCCACTACTATCCTTGATTGGGCCTAATCTTACTTTCATCATTCTTTTATTCCTTAAATACCTATAGAAAGCCTTAGAGTTTACCCTGATCCTATCCGCCAACAACTTCTCATGTCTCCCCCTGGGTCTTCTGAGCTCTCTCTTTAGGTCTTTCCTGGCTACCTCGTAGCCCTCAAGCGCCCTAACTGAGCCTTCACGTCTCATCCTAACATAAGCCGCCTTCCTCCTCTTGACCAGAGATTACACCTCCTTCGTAAACCGTGGCTCCCGCAATCTACAGCTTCCTCCTTGCCTAACAGGTACATACTTATCTAGGACACAGGAGCTTTTCCTTGAATAAGCTCCACATTTCTAATGTGCCCATCCCCTGCAGTTTCCTTCCCCATCCTGTGCTCCCTAAATCTTGCCTAATCTCATCGTAATTGCCTTTCCCCCAGCTATAACTCTTGCCCAGTGGTATACACCTATCCCTTTCCATCAGTAAAGTAAACATAACAGAATTGTGATCGCTGTCACCCAAGTGCTCACCTACTTCCAAATCTACCACCTGGCCATGCTCATTACCCAGTACCAAATCTAATGTGGCTTCACTCCTTGTTGGCCTATCTACATACTGTGTCAGGAAGCCCTCCTGCACACACTGGACAAAAACTGACCCATCTATAGTACTCAAACTATAGTGTTCCCAGTCAATATTTGGAAAGTTGAAGTCCCCCATGACAACGACCCTGTCTCTCCTTCTCCTATCGAGAATCATCTTTGCTATCCTTTCCTCTACATCTCTGGAACTATTCAGAGGCCTATAGAAAACTCCAAATAGGGTGACCTCTCCTTTCCTGTTTCTAACCTCAGCACATACTACCTCAGTTGATGAGTCCCCAAACATCCTTTCTGCAACTGTAATACTGTTCTTGACCAACAATGCCACACCTCCTCCCCTTTTACCATCTTCTCTGCTCTTACTGAAACATGTAAATCCCGGAACTTGCAACAACCATTCCTGTCCCTGCTCTATCCATGTCTCCGAAATGGCCACAACATCGAAGTCCCAGGTACTAACCCATGCTGCAAGTTCACCCACCTTATTCCGGACGCTCCTGGCATTGAAGTAGACACACTTCAATCCAATTTCTTGCTAGCCAGTGCCATCTTGCGTCCCTGAAACTTTATTTCGGACCACCTTACTCTCAACTTTTTCTATACTCGAACTACAATTTTGGTTCCCATCCCCCTGCTGAATTAGTTTAAACCCACCCGAATAGCCTTAGCAAATTGCCCCCCCAGGATATCGGTACCCCTCTGGTTCAGGTGAAGATGATCTTGCTTGTAGAGGTCCCACCTACCCCAGAAAGAGCCCCAATTATCCAAGAATCCAAAACCCTCCCTCCTGCACCATCCCTGTAGCCACGTGTTCAACTCCTCTCTCTCCCCCTATTCCTCGCCTCACTAGCACGTGGCACAGGCAACAAACCAGAGACAACAACTCTGTTCGTCCTAGCTCTCAACTTCCATCCTAGCTCCCTGAATTTCTGCCTTAAATCCCCATCTCTCTTCCTACCTATGTCATTGGTGCCAATGTGGACCACGACTTAGGGCTGCTCCCCCTCCCCCTTAAGGATCCCAAAAACACGATCAGAGACATCATGCACCCTGGCACCTGGGAGGCAACACACCAACCGTGAGTCTCTTTGGTTCCCACAGAACCTCCTATCTGTCCCCGTAACTATGGAGCCCCCAATGACTACTGCTCTGCTCCTCTTCCCCCTTCCCTTCTGAGCAGGAGGGACAGACTCTGTGCCAGAGACCTGTGCCCCACTGCTTTCCCCTGGTAAGTCATTCCCCCCAACAGTATCCAAAAGGGTATACTTATTGTTGAGGGGAATGGCCACAGGGGATCCCTGCACTGCCTGCCAGTTCCCTTTCCCCTGACTGTAACAGTAGGTTGGAGTAGAATATTTGGTTAATGACTGAAATAGTGCATGCAACCCTCCAAGGAATGATTCAGATATGAATTTCATAAGTCAAAATGTTTTTAAAAATAATTGAATGCTGAAGATATCAATAATTGTAAGCATGAAAAACAGAATCTACCTATGTTATGCAGTGGAATTTCAGCACCGTGGTGTCCTCTACTGGCATTGTGCAGAGCACTGTGTGTTCAGCATAGTATTGTATTGTGATGATATCCTTTTGACTATAGGATATTCTCTTTGTCTTTAGGATGCGAAGGAAGAGCCTGGACAAGTTGTTTACATCGCTGACATGGTACCAGGCAAATGCACAAAAAATGATTTAATCCACCTTGCAGAGCTTTTTGGGAAGATTAATAACACCTTTCTGATCAAAGCGAAGGGTGAGGTAAGCGCAAGTATTGATTAAACTGGAATCAGTTTGAATCTCATTAGTGAATGGAAGTGAGATTATTTTTTCATTCATGCATTGTGCGCTTTGCTGGTGAAGCTGACATTTATTTCCTAATCGGCAATGAGAAAATGATGAGCAATTCACCTTTTGAATTGTTGCAGTCTGTGTGATTCTGTTGGATGCATAAGATTGTTAGAAAGGGAGTTGCATGTTTTGACCTAGTGAGATTGAAGGAACAATTATATAGTTTCCAAGTTAGGATGATGTGTGGCTTTGACAGATATTTGCAGCGGGTGGTGTTCCCATTAACCTCACCCTTCTAGGTGGTAGCAGTTGTGAATTTGGGAAATGCTGCCAAGTGAGTTTGTTGCCGTGTATTCAGTAGCTGATTGGTAGTGTGTGCTGCTGGTGGAGGATGTAAATGCTTAAGATTGTAGATAGGGTATTGATGAAGTGGGCTCTTTGTGGGTTGGATTGTATTGAGCTTCCTGAGTGTTATTGGAGAGGCAAGCATTGAGGAAGTGAAGAGTATTTTCATCACAGTTCGAACTTGTGCCTTGTAGGTGGTGAATGGACGGGAGGGCGTTGGTTATTTACTGCAGAATTTGCAACCTTTAAGTGACTTCTATAGCATTTATAAGCCTGGTCATTGGAGTTTGTGGTCAATGGCAGCCCAGCAAGATGTTGAAGATGTGGGATTGACAATTAGTGAACTTTTGAACCAAAAGGGGAGATAGTTATATTTCCTGTTTCTTGAAATGTTAATTTCTTGGCACTTGTGCAGTGTAAATGTGACATGCCACTTATTAGTGCAAAACTGAATATTGCCCTAGCCTTGCTGCATGCGGGCATGGATTTCTTCAGTATGTGAGGAATTGTGGATCATGCTAGACCCTGCAATCATCAGTAGACATCCTTACTTCAGATCTTATGTTTGAGGGGAAGGTTATTGACAAAACAGCTGAAGTTATTTAGGCCTAGAGTTCTGCTGAGGAATACCTGCAGTGATGTCCTGGAATTGTGATGTTTAACTTCCAGTTACCACAACATCATCTCTTGTGCCAGACAAACTTCAACTACTGGAAAGGTTCACCTCTGTGATTTTCATTGACTTTAATTTTGCTCTGGTTTCTTGATGTCACATTTGGGTAAATATTACCTTGATCACTTACAGGTTGTTGCTTTCATCTCGCTTCTGGAACTGACTTTGTTCATATTTAGACTGAGGTTGTGTTGAGGTCTGAAGCGAAGTGACCCTGGTGAAACACAAACCAAGCATGGTTCAACAATTTATTTCTGACTAGGTGCTGTTTGATGGAATTGTCAAGGTCATATTCCGTACTGATGGTTGAGAGCAGACTGATCAGACCATAATTGGTGGATTTGATTTGACATTTTTTGTTTGAGGACATATCTGGACAATTTGCCGTATTTGATAAGTACCAACGTTATAGCTGGACAGAAACAGCTTCATTCTGTAGCTACCGAATACCAGGAGGATAAGCTTATAGAGATCAGGAAATAAATCGCACAAACTATACCTGCTTGGACATTTTAGATAGAAGAATGAGCTGGAAGCTCACCATGCAATTTCTGGCTGAATATAGTGTGGCATGAGGTCAAACAGTAACCTTTGTCACTATATTAGCTTACAGGCTATAATATGTCCCTAGATAGTTTCATTGATTTGGGAAAGTGCAACGTCATGGACTTGGCTAGAAAAAATCAACTGTGTCATTACTGTAATGTGCAGATCCTGTCTTCTAATTTTTGAACATATAAGCTAATCTTAGAAATCATACATTAATGGCTACTGTAAATTGAAACGCTGCTCATGAGAAAACTCTGTTGTCTGTGTCTTCCTCCTTCCCGATCTTGTACTGTTTCAAAATAATTGGTGAATAAGGGAGATCCATCTGGGATACATGTTCATAGAGATGGGGAGACATTTCTTCACCAAAGTGTGGTGAGCCTATGGAATTCATTGCCACAGGAAGTAGTTGATGCCAAAACATTGAAGGTATTCAAGCGGCACCTAGACATAGCAGTTGGGGCAAATGGGATCAATGGTTATGGGGAGAAAGCAGGATTAGACTATTGAGTTGGGCAATCAGCCATGACTGGGATGAATGGCGGAACAGGGAGGGGCCAAATGGCAGCCTCCCGCTCCTGTCTTCTATGTTTGAAAACACAGAATATCAAATATGATTACTGTAAGGTTGCATTGATTTACTGAACATCTGGATGATAGTAAGATGATTGCTGCGCAGATGCTAAGATCTAATTATCACGTGAGCTTAACAGTCATAATGGCAAGCAGAATCATTATAGGTGTCAGAGATAGTGGGAACTGCAGATGCTGGAGAATCCAAGATAACAAAGTGTAAAGCTGGATGAACACAGCAGGCCAAGCAGCATCACAGGAGCACAAAAGCCGACGTTTCGGGCCTAGACCCTTCATCAGAGAGGGGGATGGGGAGAGGGTTCTGAAATAAATAGGGAGAGAGGGGGAGGTGGACCGAAGATGGATAGAGGAGAGTATCGGTGGGGAGGGGATAGGTCAGTCCAGGGAGGACGGACAGGCCAAGGAGGCGGGATGAGGTTAGTAGGTGGGACGTGGAGGTGCGGCTTGAGGTGGGAGGAGGTGATAGGTGAGAGGAAGAACAGGTTAGGGAGGCGGGGACGAGCTGGGCTGGTTTTGTGATGCATTGAGGGGAGGGGACCAGCTGGGCTGGTTTTGGGATGCAGTGGGGGAAGGGGAGATTTTGAAGGTGGTGAAGTCCACATTGATACCATTGGGCCGCAGGGTTCCCAAGCAGAATATGAGTTGCTGTTCCTGCAGCCTTCAGGTGGCATCATTGTGGCACTGCAGGAGGCCCATGATGGACATGTCCTCTGAGGAATGGGAGGGGGAGTTAAAATGGTTTGCGACTGGGAGGTGCAGTTGTTTATTGCGAACTGAGCAGAGGTGTTCTGCAAAGCGGCCCCCAAGCCTCCGCTTGGTTTCCCCAATGTAGAGGAAGCCACACTGGGTACAATGGATACAGTATACTACATTGGCAGATGTGCATTGTATGTACATTATAGGTGTCCCTTGATTCTGGGATGACTTTGACTTAGGGTTGCACATTTCCGCTATGATACTTCATGTGACTGAACAGGATTATCTAAAGTGCAGGATTTGCTTCTGTTTCTCTCCTTCTCTAGTGCTGCTGTGTCTCGTCATAAATGTTTGGATTCAAAGTGTGATGCACTTCAAAGAGAGCTTCAGAATGCCTTTTTAACAGTTTCTTTGTCCTCCCTAGAACAATGGTCATTTGAGAGATGACTAAAACATTGATCCAGGATCTGAAAGGGAGGCTGTCTGGACATAGTATTCAGTCTGTCGTAGATGATTTTCATGAGCCTTAACTCAATGCATATGGAGTTGGCTTCAAGAAGGACGCTTGTTTTTGTTTTGTCTGTCCTCCCGTTGAATCCAGAGAATGTGTCGGTTATTGTTGGTGGAAATTCTCTGGCATTCTTATGTATCACTGAAAGACAGTTCAGGTTCCACTGCAGCACAGGCATTTGGTGATACCTGCTGTTGTTGTGCCTTGCTGGAAGTTAAGCCCTACTATTCCTGTGATTTCACAAAAGGGAAAGTACATAAAATCTCCTTATCTGCCTGTCTTTTAGATCCAGTTTGACAGAAAGCATAGATCAGGTTTCTGTACTTAACAAGAATTACTTTTTATTACGAATAAATAGATTCTAGCGGCAGGTAAACATTCATGACAACATTCATAGAACATAGAACATAGAACATAGAACATAGAACAGTACAGCACAGAACAGGCCCTTCAGCCCACAATGTTGTGCCGACCATTGATCCTCATGTATGCACCCTCAAATTTCTGTGACCATATACATGTCCAGCAGTCTCTTAAATGACCCCAATGACCTTGCTTCCACAACTGCTGCTGGCAAGGCATTCCATGCTCTCACTACTCTCTGCGTAAAGAACCTGCCTCTGACATCCCCTCTATACTTTCCACCAACCAGCTTAAAACTATGACCCCTCGTGCTAGCCATTTCTGCCCTGGGAAATAGTCTCTGGCTATCAACTCTATCTATGCCTCTCATTATCTTGTATACCTCAATTAGGTCCCCTCTCCTCCTCCTTTTCTCCAATGAAAAGAGACCGAGCTCAGTCAACCTCTCTTCATAAGATAAGCCCTCCAGTCCAGGCAGCATCCTGGTAAACCTCCTCTGAACCCTCTCCAAAGCACCCACATCTTTCCTATAATAGGGCGCCCAGAACTGGACGCAGTATTCCAAGTGCGGTCTAACCAAAGTTTTATAGAGCTGCAACAAGATCTCACGACTCTTAAACTCAATCCCCCTGTTAATGAAAGCCAAAACACCATATGCTTTCTTAACAACCCTGTCCACTTGGGTGGCCATTTTAAGGGATCTATGTATCTGCACACCAAGATCCCTCATGAACTGTCGACATATAACTCTGCTAGTTAAACCTCAAATGCCTTACAAAGCTCCCCCAACACAAACATACAGGTGGAGAAAAAAATCTAGTGACGTTATGGGCAGAAGGAAAATCTGGGGAGGCTATTCGATGGCCCCTGTCCTTGGGATTTGCTAAGATGATCCTTATGCGTGTAAGGATTTGTTGCTCTTCTATCTTCTCTCCAGGTATTTTCATTTGCTTGCAGAAGGCACCGAGCAACTGGTTCAAATTTATAAAGCCTCTGACTTATTAATCAAAAGCCATTGTTTAGGGCAACTGATGAGGGGAAATAAACTGGCTTTTTTGTGGCTTGAGATGTCTTTTTTATTGCAGAGAAAAGGACAACTTCTTTTTCAAGATCCAATGGCTTAGAAACATAGTGACAACAAGTAGGTCACTCAGCCTTTCGAGTCTATTCCACCATTGAATATGATCATAGCTGATCCTCTGTCTCAAATTCATGTTCCCACCTTCTCCCTTTAAAACCTTTTGATGATTTGAAATCTGAAAAAAAAATCTATCATTTTCTTGAATGTACTTGGACTCCACAACCTATGTGGTAGAAAATTCCACATTAATCTCCTTCAGGGAAGGATTCTGCCATCCTCGCCTGACCTGGCCTACATGTGACTCCAAACCCACAGCAATGTGGTTGACTCTCAATTGCCCTCTAAATCACTGAGCAAGCCATTCAGTTGTACCAATCGCTACAATGTCTCAAAGAAATGAAACTGGACAGATCACCTGGTATCGACCGAGGCACTGGAAAAGATAATGGCAGAAACAGTCCTGTCAAGCCTGCAAAGTCCTCCTCACTAATATCTGGGGTCTACTGTCAAACTTGGGAAAGCTGTCTCACAGCCTAATTAAAGAACAGCCTGACATAGTCATACTCACAGAATCATACCTGACAGACAATGTCCCAGACACCAACATCACCATCCCCGGATATATCCTGTCCCACGGGTAGGATGGACCCAGCAGAGGAGGTGGCACAGTGATATACAGTTGGGAGGTCGTTGCCATAGGAGTCCTCAACTTTGACTGTGGACGCCATGACATCTCATGGCTTCAGGTTAAACATGGGCAAGGAAACCTCTTGCTGATTACCACATACCATCCTCCTTCAGCTGATGAATGGGTACTCCTCAATGTTGAGCAACACTTTGAGGAACTCTGAGGATGGCGAGGGCACAGAGTGTACTCCGGGTGGGGGATTTCATTGTCCACCACCAAGAGTGGCTCGGCAGCAGTACTACTGATCAAACTGGTCGGGTCCTAAAGGATGTCACTGCTAGACTGCGTCTGCAACAGGTGTTGAGAGATGGAAAGATGGAAAAACATACTTGACCTCATCCTTACTAATCTGCCAGCTGTAGTTGCATCTGTCCATGACAGTATTGGTAAGATTGACCATCGCACAGTCCTTGTGAAGACAAAGTTCCGCCTTCACATTGAGAATAACCCCCATTGTGTTGTGTGCCACTATCACTGTGCTAAATGGGACAGATTTCACACAGATCTAGCAACTCAAGGCTGGACATCCGTAAGGCGCTATGGGCCATCAACAGCAGCAGAATTATACTCCAGCACAATCTGTAACCTCATGGCTCGGCATATCCCCCACTCAACCACTACCATCAAGCCAGGGTAACAACCCTGGTTTAATGGGGAGTGCAGGAGGGTATGGCAGGAGCAGCACTGGGCAAACCTGAAGATGAGTATCAACTTGGTGAAGCCACCAAACAGGACTACTTGCATACCAAACAGCATCAGCAACAATGATAGACAGAGCTAAGCAATCCCACAACCAATGGATCAGATCTAAGCTCTGCAGTCCTGCCCCATCCAGTCATGCATGGTGGTGGACAATTAAACAACTCACTGGAGGAGAAGGCTCCATAAATATCCCCATCCTCAATGACTGAACACATCAGTGCAAAAGATAAGGCTGAAGCTTTCGCAGCAGTTTTCAGCCCAAAGTGCTGAGTGAATGATCCATCTCAGCCTCCTCCAGTGGTCACCAGCATTACAGATACCAGCCTTCAGCCAATAAGTGGATACTGCAAAGGCTACTGGCCCTGACAACATTCCGACAATAGTACTAAAGACTCGTGCTCCTGAATTTGCTGCTCCCCTAGCTAAGCTGTTCCAGTACAGTTACAACACTAGTATTTACCTGACAATGTGGAAAATTGCCCAAGTATGTCCTGTACATAAAAAGCAGAGTTAACATTTCTGGTCTTTAAGTTGGAAGACTGAAATACTGTATCTTTTAATTTTTGTGTATTTTTGATTGTGGCTGAAATGGGAAAATAGTTGTTTCAGAAAACAAGGATTTTGGAAAAGATTACATCTCTTTTTAAAAGCAAGTGATCTGACACTTGTCATAACTGCAGTTTACACAGTTGTTTGTTCAAGTAGTGGGAGAGGTTACTACAGACAAGCTGGAGCAAGCGGGAATATAGGAACAGAGAGTCAACTAGCAACAAGTAACTGGTTCGTCTCTGGACTTGTGACTAGTTGCTGACGACAAAAGCCTTCTGCCCGTCCACAACCATGTGATTGGCTCCCTGGTAGCGGAACAGCTCATGGGTGTGAATGTTTAATCAGTTTGATTAGTTATGTTGGAAGAAGGGTTACTTGACCCAAAATTAATGTTCTTCCTTGGTTTGGCATACATGGGATTCTGTTCTCATAGTAATTTCGTCAATCTTAACTATCTTCTGAAATGACGAAACAAAACACTCAGTTCAAGGATGGATGACAAATATTCAAAGAATGTTGCAGCTTTGGATAATGTTATATATTTAGGTGTAGTCCTCAGCAGCCTTTTCCTCTAGTGGAGAATAATATAAAATCAATAAGTCAGTTCAAATCAATTTTTGCCTCTTTGAAGATACGACAAGCACTGTGAGCTAATATAGGCAACCTCCTAAACTCAGTCTAGCACCTATCCTCGAGCACAGACTGATTTTTGGAGGAATTTCTTGGGTTTGCTAGCTTAAAACAAACTGCTACGCAAAGACAATCTATTCCTTGATCATATAACCCTTGACTAAATCAAATTTATCAACCTACACTATTATTCTTTGCAATGGCAGTGATTTATTGTGTTTGAATTAACTTTTTCTGCGTTATTATGTAACCTTGGCAATGCTTATATGCCATAAATTTAATATGTGTTTTTAAGGGATTTGTGGAGATGTCCCAAAGTGCAGAAGCTCAAGCTATGGTGAAGTTTTACCAAACAAAACCACCTGTTATTCAAGGCAACATCATCAGAGTGGAAATGTGCCAGAAATACAAGAAGCTGAATGTGAAGGTATGCATAAGAACAGTCAACCCATTGTTAATTGCACCCTCACTTACTCGAAACACATTTCTCCTTTGTTCATGATAGTAATACTAAGGACAAAGTGGCTGTCAAATGAATGTTACATTATGTTGTTAATTGTTATCATTTGGCCCTTGTAGAATGACAGTAATCCTAGGACTTGGCCAAGCAATGTAACAATGAATGGTAGCATTGAGAATTATTTAATGCAAACAAACAAGTCACCTGGCTTGGCTAGACGAGCAAGCAGCTTGCCTGTTAGGATGAATAAACTTTTCTACCGACAGGTCTTCTAAAAAGTTTTGCTGTGTTAATATAGGAAGCTACGTGAGACTACCTGTGCCGCGCACCCCCCCCCCCCCCCCCCCACACACACACGCGCGCGCGCACACAAACTGTAGATTGTGAACTGTAGACAGTAGGGAATAGATGTGAAATGCATGGATGAAGAAAATTATCAGGCCGGATTTAACCCCCCAATAAAATACGGAACTGTGAATGCTGGGAATCTGAAACAGAAATTGCTGGCAAAACTCAGTCGGTCTGGCAGCATCTGTGGGAAGAAAGCAGATTTAACATTTTGTCCAGTGACTCTCTAAGAACTGCTGTGAAGAAGAGTCACCAGACTCAAAACATTAACTCTGTTTTCTCCCACAGATGCTTTCAGAACTGCTAAGTTTCACCAGCAATTTCTGCTTTTGCTTCAAATTTAACCCTGTATGCTTAAAGATTACTGAACATTTGGTTAAAATTGACAAGAATGTGGAACTCACTCTGTTTGTACTGTACGTAAGTGTTTTGAATCTGTTACGACCAGGTGAGGAGTGGTAAAATGGCTCCCCTCTTTTTAGTCTCTCAGGTTTGACCACGTCAAATGTTTTTAAAAAATTTTGCATACAGCCATATCTCTTCTCAGTTGATATGTAGTTAGCTAGTTTTTCTTGTAGCAATGAGGAGCATTCACAAGGTTTTGTTGAGTAAAAGCACAATTTTATTACCTGCTAATCATGAGAAAAAATAAATTTGTGATGTTACTGTGCAGCCCTAGTGAAATCACACACATACGCACACAAAAATTTAAAAGGGGCTAGTGTCCAGTACTAACGGAAAATAAAGGAATGCAGAGTTTTCAGAGTCAGTCATCAAAGTATCATAGAACCTCTCCAGCGTGGAACAGGCCCTTCGGCCCAACAAGTTCACACTGACCATTAGAGCATCCCACCCAGCTCCATCCCCCTATAACCCACCTAATCTGCACATCCCTGAACAATACGGGCAATTTAGCATAGCCAATCCACCTAGCCTTGTCCTTAGGGTAATTTGAGGTTTAAGGCTTTAAACTAAGACCATGGTTGGTTGGCGTGCCTAGATCAACAATGATTGTAAATATTGCAGATATCTTTTTAAATTCTCAGTATCCTAACATTTCTCTCCAATTAGTATGGTCACTGGGCATTTTTCCTTCTTGAGAAGCAGATAGAGATCTCTAGTTAGTTCAGCTCTATAGTTAAAAATCCACCTCTTATTTGTTCTGTCAAAAGGGAGCTTCTTAAAAGTATTAATGTATTTCAGTGTCCGACTTCTTTGCCTTCAAGCTTGATAATTGCAGATGATGTTTTCATCTCCAACATACCAAAAAGGTATAAATCACAAAGAAAGTTAGGTTTGGATGGCTAGCTTAATTATTTTTGATACAATGTTAATGTTAGTTTTGATTGCTTTGATTCCACTTTGGTTTCATGAAATTTGGCAATTACTGTGACATTGTTAAATCAGTGTTTTTGCCCTTTTTTGAAATCACTTAACACAAAAGTCCTGGATCTTCTAGTCAGACAATGGAATGTGAGAATCAATTTTCTATATTTTACTGTCATCATAGCCATGATTCCTTTGCTGGAGGCAGGTTAGGATCTCTCAGATTTGTGACACTGGGTCCATGATGTAAATAAGGCTTGATATAATTTTTAAGACATGGTTGCGTGTTTGCCATTCACAATCACCTTGCTGGAGCAGCCTGAGACAAAGTAGAAACAAGCCCAGAAGATGGCTGATTAGTTTGCATTTCCTTATAAAGCAGGAATGCTTCTCTAGATATCACAAGGAAATCTTGAACCCAGTCTGTGAACCACCCCCACTTGTTGCCCTCTCCTTGTGCCTCCCCAAAGCCCTTAACTGTGAAAATTGGTGTCATAGTATTTGTATCACTTAAATGGTAGGCGGGAAAAGAACCAAGTTTTTTTATTCAAAAGACTAAATGAAGCATGTATTGTAATGTTGCTGTTTCAGCTTTGATATGTTTTTGATGTGGACCTATGAGGATTTAACGTTTTATTGCCAATAGCAGCCAGTGGAAAAAGCATAATTGTAGCTTGAGTTAAGACCCTGTTTGGGAAATGAAACAAAATGAAGAAAACCAAAACAAAGCTTTTTTTCCTCCTACTCAAAAAGGCTTCTTTGAAAGCGCATTTTAAACCCACAGCCTCTAACACCAAGACGAACAAAGACAGTCAATGGCTGAGAGAACCAAGACCTACAATTTCCCTTCCAAGCCGTGCATGATCTTGACTTAGAACTATATTCCTGTTCCTTCAATGTGACTAGGTCAAAATCCTGGAGCTTCCTAAATGGATGGACATAAACAGCAGTGGTTCAAGAAGGCAGTTCACCACCGCCTCCTCAAGTACAAGAATGGATAATAAATGCTGACCTTGCCAGCCACACACCCATCTCATAAATGAATTAAATGAAAAATGCAGAATGTTTGCCATCAGACTGAAAGCCACCAAGAAGAATAATACTCTGACATGTGCAATATCATAGCTCTGTAATTTTCACTTGTCATGGTGTGCATTGGCACCATGTTATTTTAAACTAAGTAGTCGATAGTAGATGGTGAATGATTAGTAACATTTTATTGGTTTGTCATTACAGTTTCCAGACTGGGACCCAACAGCTGGTGGTATGCCTCCTTTTGCAGCATCTCTGTACAGGCTACATGGTATTCAGCAAAATATTACTGCACCTGAAGAAGACATTTTTGCACCAACATGTGCCCCAAATTTAGCTGAACTCAGGGCTAAACATTCAGAACAGCTGCTGAGGTGGACCAAAGTGCCGCTTGACGGCAGTATGCCATTTAAAAGTAAATTGTGGGATCCTGAAACTTATGAAGGAAAAGAACTTGAGTGTTTCAGGTTGTTGCCATATGCTTTCAAAGTTCCAATGCTAGAAACTCATGAACGATATTTACAAAGTATTACTGGAACTCCTGACATGTATGATTTAAATACACCAAAGATAGATGATGCATTTATTCAACTACTGATTGGCAAGAAAGTTGTACGTTCCCGTGAAGATCTCGATAAAAAGTTAGGAGAACCAGAGAAGGTACTATGCAAGGCGCAGTCAAAAGTAGCCGAAATTATAAGTCCACTTTTACTTGCCATACAGAAGTATGAAATGGACGAGTTATCTGGAGAATTAGATTCCTTTACTACAGAGCAGCTGAAAGAGAGACTACAGTCAACAGTAACCTCGTGCCATCAATCAATTCTGTGTGCTGGACAGACTCATCGCTGGTTGACTGGGCTTCGTGCTGAAAATTTGTTACAGTTATTCAAATTCAAAACCCCAATTAAACCACAAGAACATCCAAACATGACATCATCCGACCTGCTGGGGGCTGAAATTGCAGAACAGGTACAAAAAAGAGGCGAGGTGTTGAGGCGTAACACTCCTATGCCTGCAGCAAAGAAAAGGCCACTTTTCAATATTAATAAGAAGAAAAAGGTTTTCCAAAGACAGCAGAGGAAGCAGCTACCATACTACCGGAACCCAAATCCACCCAGAGGCCGTGGTGAGACTTCCTTTTGTGTCTGGTTGGAGTTAGGGGCAAATAAAAGAGGAAAAAAAAAACTTAAAGTTCTGTTTGGGGAAAAAAATACGAGATCATGATTAGATTAAATTGTTTAAAATTTATTAAAATTAAGCATTCCAAGTTTTACTTTCAAACTTAAGTGCATATTTGCCTCTAAAAGAACATAAGAGCTAGGAGCAGAATAGGCCATCCAAACCCTTGAGCCTGCTCCGCCATTTAATAAGATCATGGCTGATCTTTTTGAGATTCAGCTCCACTAACCCACCCACTCACCCTAACCCTTAATTCCTTTACTGGTCAAAAATTTATCTAGCCTTGTCTTAAAAACATTCAGCGTGGTAGCTTCAACCGCTTCACTGGGCAGGGAATTCCACAGATTCACAACCCTTTGGGTGAAGAAGTTCCTCCTGACCTCGGTCCTGCATCTGCTTCCCTTTATTTTGAGGATATGCCCCCTAGTCCTTATTTCACCTGCTAGCCTGCCTCCACCTTATCTATTCCCTTCATAATCTTATATGTTTCTATAAGATCTCCCCTCGTTCTTCTGAATTCCAATGAATATAATCCCAGTTTACTCAGTCTGTCCTCATAATCTAACCCTCTCAACTCTGGAATCCACCAAGTGAATCTCCTCTGCACCCCCTCCAGTGCTAGTATATCTCTTCTCAAGTAAAGAAACCAAAACTGCACACAGTACTCCAGGTGTGGCCTCACCAGGAGTCTCTACAGGTGCAGCATAGCCTCCCTGTTGTTAAATTCCATCCCTCTAGCAATGGCAGACAAAATTCCATTTGCCTTTTTAATTACCTGCTGCACCTGCAATCCTACTTTTAGCAATTCATGCACAAGGACACCCAAGTCCCTCTGCACAGCAGCGTGCTGCAATTATTTTACCATTTAAAACAGTCAGGTTTGCTGTTATTCCAACCAAAATGGATGACCTCACACTTATCAACATTGTACTCCATCTCCATCTGCCAGACCTTTGCCCACTCACTTAGACTATCTGTATCCCTCTGCAGACTTTCAGTGCCTTCTGCACACTTTGCTCTACCACTCACCTTAGTGGCATCTGCAAATTTTGACAGACCACACTTCGTGCCCAACTCCAAATCATCTATATAATTTGTAAACAATTGCGTTCCCATTGCTGATCCCTGAGGCATACCACTAGTCACTGGCCGCCAACCAGAAAAACACCCATTTACTCCTACTGTTTGCTTTCTACTGGTCAACCAATCCTGTCTCCATGCCAATAAATTACCTGTACTACCATGCAACTTTATCTTATGTAGCAGCCTTTGGTGTGGCACCTTGTCAAATGCCTTCTGGAAATCCAGAAACACCACATCTACAGGTTCCCCACTGTCCACCATGCAAGCAATGTCCTCAAAGAATTCCACCAAATTAGTTGAACATGACCTACCCTTCATGAACTTATGCTGGGCGTTCCCAATGGGAAAATTTATATCCAATTTATAATATTATTGGAAAATGATTGGCAATATTTCACTTTTTAAATAAACAATTTGAAAATTGTAAACTTCAGTATAATTACATTGTTTGAATATGAGTGATGGTAAGATCAGTTCTCAGCTACAATAGATATGTAATCATTTCAACATAGAAATTACTTTTTAATGAAGGATTAAATTGATGTGCATTTTAAAAGTTTAGAATATGACGTATTTGTCAATACATTTGTAGAAAATAGGGGAAGGTTCATTAGATTCCAATATAGACCCGCTCTGAATCGAACACAACTAGGGGGTAAGAATAAGGACGTGGTGAATAAAGCATTTTGTCCTAGCAAGGTTAGAGAAGCTAAATTTAGGAAGAGCAGCAGTTTTGCAACTCTACATTTCCTTCCTGATCTATTTATTGCTTAAAGGCTCCGCTGAACATTAGTCTTGGAATAGGTACTGCATTCTCAGTTACTTGTGTCTGCCTTTGACTGGACCTTCTAATTCCAAGATTGAGAGTGAGAGAGTGTTGAGCTCAGCCACAAAAATTCTCTGGAAAAGGTTGAACTCTTTAAAACAAAAAGTTTAATCTTCCTTATGAAACCTAACATTTAGAACCCATCGCTAACCTGCAAAGTGAATTTGTATTGGGAATGATATGGACTCGAAGCTATAACCATCTCTTTCAAAACACTGCAATGCACCGTGGTGCTATATCAGATGTTTTACCAAATGTTAAATTGTCTCTTGATAATACGTTTGAAAATATCCTTCATTGTTTTATTACAGGACGATTATACAGAGGACACCCCAGAGTGCACCCTATCTTAAAGAACATATTCATCCCTTGAAACTGGTAAGAGCAGGATGATGTTCACTTGATCACAGCAGAAGGAATCTCTCCCATTTTGGATTTCAATATTTTAGAACAGTTTTGTTGTTGAATATCAAAAAAACAAAATTAAACTGGCAAAAGTGAAATTTTTCTTGCATTTATTGTTGCAGAAGTAGAAATTTGAGATTTATGATCTTGCTGTGCTACACTGTTCTCTAGCCAAAATGGTGAGTTATTGATTTGTTCTGAACATGTACCATTTTGTTACGGGCAGTTAGGTAGTCAACTTACTTTGCAGAAATCTGCCAATATTCTCAAGCCAGAACCTGTTACAAATTTTCTATGACAGCGCAATCTACTTTTTGCCACCCTGCCTTGGCTCTTCACAACTACTTCCAGTGCAAGGACGATATTGTTTAACTTGCTTTGTGGGAGTTTTTTTTAATCCTTGTGTTACTATCTAAGTCAATGATGTTTAATGTACTAGAATTCCATTAACGTTGTAAAATGATGTGATCAAAATAAATGTTGAGTGTAACAACCTTGTAATAATATCTCGTTAATAAAGCTGGAAAATTTAAAGCTTTATTGTCCACATGCTTGCAGAATGCAAAGCTGTTATTGAAATAATCGGTATTCCTACAGGAATTTATCTAGTGCCTCAAAAAGTCATTTCTGCCATGATATATTTGATAAAAACGGCACCTTTTGTGATCTAGAGATGAGAGTAATTGAAGACCAGTAGATGTGAATGTTTTGTCACAAGGAATCATGTACACATCGTAGAGCAAAATGTCAAATGATCTGTGATGAAATGCAAATACTTCTGAGTGGAACTTTTGGATTTCAAATGAGTAGAAACATGACTGATCCTTTGTTCAGCATCTGGTATCGTGCAGACTGTGACTGTACGCTTTTGTGTAACATCATCAAAGTGACCTTTGTTTTTCAATGTTTAGTGCAGTTCATGTATGTATTACCGGGTCCATGCTAACAACAGAAACATTACCTTGCTGGGTTACGTGCATTTGAAACGAAGTGTGGAAGTCAGTAAAGCATGTAAATGGATGCAGTTCCATAAATAACAAGTCAGAATTCTGCGAAAAGGTGGAAATTTCTCTTCTCTGATAATTACATCAAGTCCTGATCCACCATTTGAAGCCACAGCTTGGATTATTCTCAGCTCTCAGTCATTCTTAACTGTCCCCAAAAGGGATTTTTTTTCACACTGTCGTTTGGAGTTTTTTATTGTTAGATTTTTTAGTAATTAATCATCCACTTACTGAACTGGTGCAATTACAGATAGAGAATCCCTTGAAGATTGTTCAAGTATGGAACCTGCCAGCTGTTTTAAATACAGACATATTTGTGCTTCCTTTGTCCCCGTTAACATCCTGGGCTGCTAAGGGCAGTGACTTGGGCTGACCCTTGTTGACTTCTTCGCAGTCTTCGTTTGAAATTTTATGTGGCATATCACATTGTATGGTAACTGGTCCCCCTGACACCTATCTTTTATGTTTCTCAGAATATCAAGCCTTTTCTTCATGTAGGAGGTGCTACTTTATTTTGAAGTGTCGCGTTTGTAAGTCTTGCCTTAAAAATGCATTTCTTGAACCGTGCTGCATATTGTCTCTCACTTCAAGGGAGGAGGTCTCAAGTGGAACTCCTCCCCCATATAAGCTTCTTCAGTCATAGTCATGAACCATTTCCAGCCCAGATTGGTTGTGTATTGGCCAAAATATCTTTTAATGCCTTGAAGCATCTCCTGTCCACCTTATACCTCCCAACATGAATAGACAGACAGTCAGACACACGCACATGCATGTGTGCACATTCTCTCACTCACTCTCTCTCTCGCTCTCTGTACTATTTTTGTTCACTGGAATGGAGAATGGAATTAATTGTCATTGCTTCACATCTCTGGGTTGGGACTTGATTCTGGTGAATTCCCACATTCAGTGTGCTGCAGAACTGAAATTTAGACTCCAGTGCTGCTCTTCTCAATGCTTTTTCATTACTGTACATTTGATAATACACTATGTTCCATGATCAAAGGGCACATCAGGTTGAACAATGTATGTTAAGGATATAGTAATGCCAATAAAAACTGAAAGAACTGCAGATGCTGTAAATCAGAAACAAAAACAGAAGTTACTGGAAAAGCTCAGCAGGTCTGGCAGCATCTGTGAAGGAGAAAACAGAGTTAACAGACACTTCCTCACAACTGTTCTGAGGGTAGGATCAGCTTTTCCAGCAACTTCTGTTTTTGTATGTGATGGTAATACCTATGCTGGAGCTTTATTTGAACTGTGATCCCTCAATAATAATGCATTGGATGTGTGCGGAACAGATTATCTGGCAAATAAACATAGCATATTGGTGCATCTTAACAAGAAGTAATTAGCTTAGAAGTATGATGAGGACTTAAACAAAGTTAGTGAAAGGTATCAATGATTTTAATGTATTCTTCCAGTATTGTGACAGAAAAAAAGAGAGTAAAATTCAAGAAGATAAGAACCTGTGATGGTTACACCAGAAAAGCGGAAAGTTTGATTGAGTGCCTGTTCTGCTTCTTTGGAGCAATCTTAAACTAATCTCTCAGTCACTGCTTTAATCTTGGAGGAAAAACATCACATGCTCCCAATAATCTTGTGTATGAAGGGTGGAACCTAAGGTAAGAGTTAAAACGCATTGTTACAATGTATCACTGCAATACATTTATCAAAGAAAATTACACTAACTTTCTATGTATTATTGTGTGTAGGAAATCGGAGCTACTTGGGACAACAGGCTAACACATCCCTTGCACCAAGTGACATATAGAATAGCACAGCACAGGCACATGACATCTCTCTGAAGAGCTAACCAATTAGTCCTGCTCTTTTCCTCCCTTGTACTGTTGCAGATTTTCTTCAAGTGTTGAAGAATGTAAGAAACAAATCACGTGCACTCTTCGAACCTGCCCTATCACTCATTAGAATCATTGCTGAATTTCTGCCTTAGCTCCTTTCCTATTTGCTCCCCACATCTCTTGATTCCCCAAGATATTTGAAAACTTATCTATCGAACACCACACCCCTTCGGAGTGGAAAATTTCAGATTCACATCCTTTGGGTAGGAGACATTTTTCCACCTAAGATGATAAAAAATAAGAACAGGAGTAGATTACTTGGCACGTCAAGCCCTCTGTGCTATTGAATTGCAACATGGCTGATCCAACATTCCTCATGTACACTTCCCTGCCTTTTCTCCATGGCTCTTGATTCACCAACCGATCAAGAATTTATCTGTCACAGCTTTAAATATACATAAGGACTCTGCTGCCACAGTTCTCTTAGGCTATCCATGACAAAGCAGCTTGCTGGATAGATGCCCCATTCTAACACCTTCAACAGTACTCCCTCCATTATCAATGCACAGTGGCAGCTTGTGTACCACTTACAAGATTTTTGCAATAGATCCTTTGACAGTACCTACCAAACAAAGGGACACCATCATCTGCAAGATCCCCTTCAAGTCATCACTCTGACTTTGAGTTACATTGTTTTTCCCTCCCTGTCACTGTGTTAAAATCCTGGAATTCCTTCCCTAACAGCACTGTGGGAGCATTTGCACTGCATTGACTGTAGTGGCTCAAGGAGGCAGCTCACTACCTTCTCAACAGTGATTAGGAATGAGAAACAAATGCTGTTTTGACAAACAATACTCACATCCCATTAATGAATAGAAACCATTATTAATGATAGTGCTTTTCTCAATGGAGCATGGCCTATGATATAGAAATTTAAGCAGTGCAGTTATCTTTTTTCCAATGTGCAGGACTACTTGAAGATCTTTTAAATTCATTCTTGGGGTATTGGCATTGCTTATCCATAACTGTCCTTGAGAAGCTTGAGGTGATATCCCTTTTTGAACTATTGCAGACCTTGGTAGGGCAGCCCACAGTGCTATAAAGAGCTAATCTGTCATGGGGCATAAGAGATCATGCTTGATGTACAGAGGACATTACATTGCTGAGTTGGAATTGATGGGAAATGTGTGCGATGAGGGGGAGTAAGAGTAAATCTTCGAGGAATGTTGTATTTCTTGTGGAGAGGTCAGGTACCATTTGGGTTTCAACTAGGGGAAACTTCGACAGAGGTAAGGCACCTTTTGAGTTTCTGTAAAGGCATACTGATATAAACAAAGTGCACAAACTTGTTTCGACTTGAAAAGTTGTGAAGTACAGAAAAGATGTTGCTAAGTATTTGTGTGTACCAATGATAGAAAACCATTCACTTTCACACTGGGCTGTCTAATGAGAATTGCTCCACCTGCTTCTTGATTGTAAATGTGTATTCAACTCAGTATTTTTAAGTAATTGATAGAAATGTTTATTGATATAAGATATAAACCACAAATGGAATGTTTAACATTGCATAATATTTGTTTTCATCAGACATTTGTTCATGCAGTTTCATGGCATTCAGTGTTTGTTTTCTATCAATGACAGTTTTCTTGTTTTGAATAGCGAGACACCCTATGGTTTGGTACCCAGTTTTTTTCTGATACACCCTGATTAATGCCCATGCTGTATAAAAGATGAGTAGGCATGGAGAGGAAAGGACAAAGAGTATTTTGCTGGAGAAGAATTGGCATTTGAGTTAGAATTGGGGCTAAAAAGGGGCATGGTAGTGATTTGGGGCATATTAGGTGTGACAAGCCCTGGGGGCTGGGGACAGGAAAATTTGAAGCTGTTGACTTGCTTGCTGAACTGGCTTGTTTTCATACAGATGTTTCATCACCATACTAGGTAACATCATCAGTGAGGCCTCCGATGAAACAATGTTGTTATACTCCACTTGGAATTCCGATCTGTATAGTGATTGTGTCATTTCTGGTTCTGTTCTGTATGGGTTTTCATATGGAGTCCAATTCTGTATGTTTGTTGATTACGTTGCAGATTGATAACCATGCCTCTAGGAATTCCCGTGTGTGTCTGTGTTTGGCTTGGGCTCCTATAGTTACATTGATCCCACTAAAATGGGTAGCTCTCATTGTCCAAGAGTACTGATATTGAGTAAAGTTTGTTGTGTTGTTTTGCTGCTAGCTGATGTTCATGTCTTCTGATGGCTAGTTTCCTACCTGTCTGCCTATCATTGCATGGTATTTTGTAAACCATGTTGGTTCTGCGTGTAGTGGGAATGGGGTCTTTAATCCTTGTGAATGTTTGATGTAGGGTAGCTGTGGGCTTGTGTGCTACATTGATTCCTTGTGGTCTTAGCAGTCTCGTTGTAAGTTCTGATATGTTCTTGATGTGGGGCAGTGTGGCCCAGTGTGTTACGTCATACTGTGTCATCTTGTTATCTGTTTAGAAGGCATTTGTGGGTGAAGTTGCATCCTTTTGTAGTGAATATTTGCATTGGCCCCCTTCCTCTTTCCAGTGTAATTCTGGCATGTTGCAGTGTGTCGTGGCCCATTTAAATAGTGTCCCAATACACTTTGTGGACGTTGGGGTGATTGCTGTAGAAGTTGAGGATTTGGTCATTGTGGGTTGCTTTCCCGTGTACTGAGGTTTGGAACTTCCTAGTGGTCATACGTTCAATTCTGACAGCCAGAAATGAAAGCTGATTGTTGTTGTTTTCTTCTTCCTTTGTGAATTTAATCCCTGTGAATACACTGTTGATGAGGTCATGAGTTAGTTTGTTCTGTTTAATAATGTCAAACATGTCGTCTATGAACCAGATCCACAGTTTAGGTTGAATGTGGAGGAGGATAGTGTGTTCTAGTCTTTGCGTGATTGCTTCCGAGATGGGTGATTCCGAGGGTGTGCCATTGATCTGTTTGTATGCTTGACCATTAAAGACAAAGTGTGTGGTGAGGCACCGGTCTAGTAGTTTGAATATGTTGTCATTGCTGTTGGAACTGCTAGCCTGAATTCCTGCTTCCTGTGGTAATGTGGCAAATGTTTCTTTGGCTAGTGGGATGTTGGTTGATGTGAATAAATCTTTGACGTTATAGGATACCATAATCTTGTTGTCACTGATTTTTATGTTCTTGAGGATATTGAGGAAATCTTGGGTTGAGTGGATGGAATGGGGTGATCTGTTGACCAGGTGTTTCAATCTCTGTTGTAGGTCCTTGGCCAGTTTGTGTGAAGGTGTGCCTGGTAGAGAAACATTGAGTCTGAGGGGGCTGTCTGGTTTTTGTACTTTAGGATATCCATAGAAGCAGGGTGTGTTTGTGTCTTCTGGTTTCATTCTCAATTAGTCTGTTCTGCATCCTTTAGTTTCTTCAGTGTCTGGATAATCCTAGCTACATCTAGGTAAGAGGAAGTAATAGGGAGGGATCATTTACTCCACTGCTGTTGCAGACACCACTGAAACAGCAAAGGAAAGCAACCAACCACAATCCATCAATGCTGGAGCTGTTGCTCAAGCCATGACTGTCATGGCCACAAGGAATGGACTGGATCCTCTGCTCAACAGCGACCCACAACCTAACACTGCAGCCACAGAGTTAAGAAAAGATGAATTTGATTCAAGAGTTAAACGAAGAAAAAATAAGATGCAGTCGGTCATTTGAGAGGGAGCAGATAGGCAAGGAGTCTGGACACTTCCAACCCTGCCGCCTCTGCCACCTTGATTAAATGTGCAGATTGAAATTGGCAACTATGATGTTGTGGGTATCACAGAGGCCTGGCTGCAAGGCAATCGGGACTGGGAACTAAATACACATTCTGTCAAAATTGTCAGAGAGGTCAAGATTGCCTTGTTAGTAAGAAATTAAGTTAAATTGATAGCAAGAAGTGATGCAGAGTCAGAAGACATAGAAGTTGGGGGCAGGGTGTAGACTTGAGGAACCACAAAGGAAAAAAGACCCTGATGGAGTTAAGTACAGGCCTACTAGCAGTAGTCAGGATGTAGGGAAGAAAGTAAATCAGAAAATAAATCAAATGAATAGTCCATTATTTCATTTATTAAGGATGAGATTGTGGACTACTTGGAAGTGCATGGTAAAATAGGACTGAGTCAACACTGCTTCGTCAAGAGGAGGGTATGCTTGAAAAATTTGTTAGAGTTCTTTGAGCAGGCAATAATAAGGTTAGACAAAAGAGAGCTGTTTTGGAAGTGATCTGTTTGGATTTCCAGAAGGTCTTTGACAAGGTGCTGCACAGGAGGCTGCTAAATAAGTTAAGAGCCCATGGTTTTACAGGCAAGCTACTGGCATGGATAGATTTGGATAGGATTGGCTGACTGGCAGAAGGCAGAGAGTCCGGTTAAAGGGGTCTTCAGGATCTAGGGATAAATGGCTTTTCAGGATGGCAAATGGAGTCTACGGAGTTCTGCGGTGGTCCGTGTTGGACCACACTATTTATGTTATACATGAATGATCAGAGTGAAGGAATTGAGGGCATTGTTGCTAAGTTGAAAATGACACAAAGATAAATGGAGGCGGAGGTAGTGTTGAGGAACCTGGGAGGCTACAGAAAGACTTAGGTTGGGAGAGTGGGCAAAAAAAGTGGCAGATGGAAGACAATGTGGGAAAGTTTACAATTATGCATTTTGGTAGGAAGAACTGAGACGTAGATTCTTTTTGAAATCGGGAAGGACTTTGGAAATCTGAAGTACCAAGGGACTTGGGATCACAGTTCAGGTTTCTCTTAAGGTTAAAGTACAGGTTTAATGGTAAATTTGAAAGGCAACTGTAATGTTAGCATTCATTTTAAGAGGGCTAGAATACAAAAGCAGGGATGTACTCCAAATATTATATAAGGCTGTGCTCAGTTTGCATTTGGATTATTGTGAGCAGTCTTGGGCCCTGTATCTCAGGACTGATGTGCTGAACTTGGAGGGGGTCCTGGCAGGGGTGATGGGGGGAGACACAAACACCCCCTGCTTCTATTGCACGAATGATCCCAGGGATAAAGGGCTTGTCATTATGAGGAGCGGTTGAAGACTCTGGGTCTGTACTCAGTGGAGTTTAGAGGGATTGGTGGCAGGGTGGAATCTGATTCAAACTTACAGAATACTGAGAGGCCTGGATAGACTGGACACAAAGAATATGTTTCCACTTAGGAGATACTAAGACTCGAAGGAATAGCCTCAGAGTGAAGGGATCACCCTTTGGAATTTCCTCAGCCAGAAGGTGGTTAATCTGTGGTACTCATTGCCACAGGGGGCTGTGGAGGCCAAGTCATTGAGTGTATTTAAGACACAGATAGATAGGATCTCGATTAGTAAGGCAATCAAGGGTTACAGGGAGAAGTAAGGAGAAAGGAATTGAGAAAAATATCAGCCAGGGTTGAATGGTGGAGCGAAATGACCTAATTCTGCTCCTATATCCAATGGTCTTAAAAATTCAATGGTTGGAATGTGGAACTCATTACCACAGAAAGTAATCAACAAAAAATTGCAAAGGAAAAAGTAGTGAGCAGAAGTGAAAGCCTGAGACAAATAGATTGACAGGGAGGGAGTGTGGGGGTGGTGGTGTCAAACTTGCCTGAGTACAAACTAGTTGGGCTGAATGGCCTTTTGTGTTATTTAATATTCCCATCATTCTTCATCCTTTGTAAGATTTCCTCCTTAATTTGTACCAATTTCCCTAGATTTATCGAGAGGCCCATTTTTTTTTTTATTCTACTTATCCAAAGCATCCACACTTTTTACATCAACAGGTTGTACCCTATCTGTTTTAAACAGATGGCCATATAGGAATATGATACAGAAATGGACCATTTGGACCAACAGGTCCATCCTGATCTTTATGCTCCACTCAAACTGCCTCATCTTTTTCCTCCTTTTAATCTATTATTGTATTCCTTTAACCATTTTCCCTTGTATGCATTTTGTTAAATGCAACTGTACTGTTTGTTTCAATCGTATTAGGGAGTTGCCTCCTAGCCTGGTGTGGTGACCTCCTGGCCTGGCATGGCAGACTTTTGGCCTGTGCGGCAGACTCTCATCTTAGCATGGTAGTCTCTCAGCCTGGCATGACCTAACAGGACTTCCACTCTTGAGGTCATTCCTCAAAGTGTGGTTTACCTTGGCTAAGCGCTTAAAAAAGGTTGTAATGTTTGAACTTTCAACTTTATTTTCTACTCAGATTTAAGAAGGTCTGTAATGTGTAACCTTTAACCTCACTTCCTATGTTTTATGCGATATGGCAATTACTGCAATTTTTAACTTTGTTCTTTCTTTCTACCTTGTTCTTAAGATTCTGTACATGGGTACTTGTACCTAAAATGGTGCTTTTATTGGCAACATTATATATTTTTCACTGTAATCCTACACTTTTGTATTTAAGTACACATGACAATAATACTTTAAAAAGCAAATCCTTCACTAGAGGTTTCTTCTGTATTCACTATTACATTCATTGGTGACTGTTTATATTAATTATGCTCACTCCTACAAAGGAAACACTTCCTCTACAATCCACACCTCTACCACATCTGAACCGATCATATTGTTTGTGTTCTGCCATTTATTTTTCAAATTTCTTTTATAGTTATTTTGTCTGTTTCTCTTAATGGCAATAATGCTACTTTATTTTCTCATGATACATCTTTATTGCCTGTTTACTCTTGTTGTCAGTTCTAACATTGAATCAAATGTTTGTAACTCATTCATGGGATGCCTGAAAGCACAAGTAGAAGCCAGCATTAATAGTCTAATTGCCCTTGAGATACAACAGGGTGGCTTTTCGTATTTGAAGATAATTTGACCCAGAATATAATGAAAGCAAAATATGAATGATTCATTTTCAGCTTCTCTCTGATATTAACATCTGAGATCTTCACAGACTTCAGTAACTCTTCAAAAGGACAAATATTTTGCTGAAATAGCTGATGTGAACAGCTGACGTGAATTCAACGCAGACAGATGGTCTACCTCACAACCAAAGACTATGTAGGAATGAACTGGGGAAACAATTTTTTCTGTCAAAGGGCAGTGAACCTGTAGCATTCTGTATCATAGAAGGCCATGGAGATCAAGTGTCTTCAAGAAAGAGATAGATTTCATTTTAATTGATTGCAGCGAGAGGTATTGAGATAAAGGGTACACCATGATCCCATTGAATGGTGAAAGCAGTTGGAAGTATGTTTTGAAGAAGGGTCCTGGAATTGAAACGTTAACATGGTTTCTGTCCGCAGATGGTGCCGAATATGCTGAGTCTTGTAAAGACATTTCTGATTTTGTTTGATTACTGGCACCTGCAGTTCTCTGGAAGACCTCTACCTGATTGAGGGCATCTAGGGAGAGAAAACATTAAATTTATTTGTACACTAGCTGTGCAGCCATAACCATGTATGCCTCCCTCTGTCTAATCATCTCATGTTCTGTGTGATCTTGTATGTTGTGATACGCAAAACAAAACATTTCACTGCAGTTAGGTAGGTGTGACGCTAATAAATAATCTGTATATCCCACGCCCCATGAGTGAATTTGTGACGCAGTGGCTTCCCGTAGACTAGGAGGCCAACGTTCAAGTTTTGACTGCGCTACGAGAGGTGTGTAATATTTCTGAACAGGTTGCTTAGGAACATAATTTTTAAAGAAGAAAACAAAGTGGAGGGGAAAGAGGTGGGGATGTTTTCTGTCAAGGTTTTGGAGGAGCTGCTGGAATGGAACTTGCACCGAAAGGAACACTTGTTTGAGGCCTTACTGTCTCCAAGTGCTGAAGATCACTGGGTCAGGCAGCGTCCAGCAGGCCAAGGTTTCTACTCAAGGGGAACGGAACCACGCGTGCTCTGTCACGTGCTCCTCGCCTGTAACAAAAGTTTTCGGGGTTTGCACATGCGCCGTTGTTTTTTTGTTCCCCCTTCCCCTCCCCCGCCAGCGGAGTGGGCGGTGCGCGGTGCAGCATGGGAGTGTCGGGCCGCGCGGTGCGTGGTGGGGCCGCGGGTTCCATCTGGCCTGCTCCCACTCGCTCGAGCGGCTGCCGGAGGTAAGAGAGCGGCGTGGAGAGAGGGAAAGAAAGAGGATTAAATCTTCTTGTGGAGACATCGAAAGGGGGGTTGGAGGGTAATGTTTGATGACGGTGTGGGAGGGTGAGTGAGTGGGGGGGTGTGTGTGTGTGTGTGTTGGTCGGTGGCGGTTGTCGGTGCTGGCTAACGGCCGGTTTTTTTTCTCTCCCGAGCGGCGCCGCCATTTTGTGTTGGAAGGGGAGAGGCTGCGGGAGCCGCGTAGAGAAAATGCTCAGCTTTCGAGGCCTGCTCCTCACACACACACGCACACACACACGGTGTAAATAAACACACAGGTATTCCCGGGGGTGGGGGTCCCTCCGCGAGAAAAGCCCCTGGAAAAGCGGCGACCGTTCTCCCTCCCAGGAGCGAGAACAACAACAGAAATCCTCCCCCCTCCGGCTCCGGGCGGGCGTCGACACAGGGAGACCTCGCCGCGGCAAATCGGTCCCCGGAAGGCCGCAAATACACTGTAAGGCGGCGTTTTTCTTTTGTTTTGTTAAAAACACGCGCACGCTTTTCTGAGTTTTCTGTCGGGGAGATGCGGCGGCGGGGAGAAAAAAAACCGCCAGCCCGCCAGCCAACCGCAAATAAAATCTGTTGAGGGGCGCAAAGGGATCTGTGCAGGAGTGCTGCCCCCGACCCCGTTCCCCGCCCCCGTTCCCCGCCCCACTTTCTCTCCCCCCCCCCCCCCCGCGCCCCACTTTCTCTCCCCCCCCCCCGCGCCCCACTTTCTCCCCCCCCCGCGCCCCACTTTCTCCCCCCCCCGCGCCCCACTTTCTCCCCCCCCCGCGCCCCACTTTCTCCCCCCCCCGCGCCCCACTTTCTCCCCCCCCCCCGCGCCCCACTTTCTCCCCCCCCGCGCCCCACTTTCTCCCCCCCCGCGCCCCACTTTCTCCCCCCCCCGCGCCCCACTTTCTCCCCCCCCCGCGCCCCACTTTCTCCCCCCCCCCCCGCGCCCCACTTTCTCCCCCCCCCCGCGCCCCACTTTCTCCCCCCCCCCGCGCCCCACTTTCTCCCCCCCCCCCGCGCCCCACTTTCTCCCCCCCCCCGCGCCCCACTTTCTCCCCCCCCCCCCGCGCCCCACTTTCTCCCCCCCCCCCCCGCGCCCCACTTTCTCCCCCCCCCGCGCCCCACTTTCTCCCCCCCCCCGCGCCCCACTTTCTCCCCCCCCCCGCGCCCCACTTTCTCTCCCCCCCCGCGCCCCACTTTCTCCCCCCCCCGCGCCCCACTTTCTCCCCCCCCCGCGCCCCACTTTCTCCCCCCCCCGCGCCCCACTTTCTCCCCCCCCCGCGCCCCACTTTCTCCCCCCCCCGCGCCCCACTTTCTCCCCCCCCCGCGCCCCACTTTCTCCCCCCCCCGCGCCCCACTTTCTCCCCCCCCCGCGCCCCACTTTCTCCCCCCCCCGCGCCCCACTTTCTCCCCCCCCCGCGCCCCACTTTCTCCCCCCCCCCGCGCCCCACTTTCTCCCCCCCCGCGCCCCACTTTCTCCCCCCCCGCGCCCCACTTTCTCCCCCCCCCGCGCCCCACTTTCTCCCCCCCCGCGCCCCACTTTCTCCCCCCCCCGCGCCCCACTTTCTCCCCCCCGCGCCCCACTTTCTCCCCCCCCGCGCCCCACTTTCTCCCCCCCCGCGCCCCACTTTCTCCCCCCCCCGCGCCCCACTTTCTCCCCCCCCCGCGCCCCACTTTCTCCCCCCCCGCGCCCCACTTTCTCCCCCCCCGCGCCCCACTTTCTCCCCCCCCGCGCCCCACTTTCTCCCCCCCCCCGCGCCCCACTTTCTCCCCCCCGCGCCCCACTTTCTCCCCCCGCGCCCCACTTTCTCCCCCCCGCGCCCCACTTTCTCCCCCCCCCGCGCCCCACTTTCTCCCCCCGCGCCCCACTTTCTCCCCTCCCCCGCGCCCCACTTTCTCCCCTCCCCCGCGCCCCACTTTCTCCCCTCCCCCGCGCCCCACTTTCTCCCCTCCCCCGCGCCCCACTTTCTCCCCTCCCCCGCGCCCCACTTTCTCCCCTCCCCCGCGCCCCACTTTCTCCCCTCCCCCGCGCCCCACTTTCTCCCCTCCCCCGCGCCCCACTTTCTCCCCCCCGCGCCCCACTTTCTCCCCCCCCGCGCCCCACTTTCTCCCCCCCCGCGCCCCACTTTCTCCCCCCCCGCGCCCCACTTTCTCCCCCCCCGCGCCCCACTTCTCCCCCCTCCGCGCCCCGCCTCTCCCCCCCGCGCCCCATTTCTCTCTCTCTCTCTCCCCCCCCCCCCCCACCTTTTCATGCAGCTGTAAATAAACCTTATTCCCTGCAGGGCCTGTAAATAAACCACAGGAATTCTGAAGCTTAACCCGCTCCCTCCTCCCGCAGGGTTTTAAATAAATGTAAATTTCACAGGACAAGGCAAATCATAAATCCTGGCGGTTCACATTCTCGTGGGAAAGCATGATTAACCGCAGGAAGCAAATCGTAGAGACCTTTGGGGATGGTGATATAGATGCGACGGAACCACGCAAGTTTTAAACTACTCTCAGGGAATTTGTGACCCCTGCTGAAAGGAAAACTGAGAAATGTCCTCTTTTTGCTGAAGGCCATTAAATGACGCCTGGATCATTCGTGTCCATCTTTATGTCCACCTGTAAAGATAGCATTTGTAATCTCAGTATACTCTGTTTCCTAGATAACAAAGTGTGAAGCTGGATGAACACAGCAGGCCAAGCAGCATCTCAGGAGCACAAAAGCTGACCTTAGGCCAGAAACGTCAGCTCTTGTGCTCCTGAGATGCTGCTTGGCCTGCTGTGTTCATCCAGCTTCACACTTTGTTATCTCGGATTCTCCAACATTTGCAGTTCCCATATTCCCTGATCACGCTCTGTTTCCTCATTCCTCCACTCCACATGAAATTCTTCCATGCTCGCTGCATCAAACCAAGCATATAGTTGAGTCCTGAAGTAAAAATGATAAAATGCTGGCAGTGCTGAGAGTGAAAGCTTCAGTAGAGAGTGAGAAAAGAGGTAAAGTTTAAGATGTTGTTCATTTCCAGCATATTTTTTGTTTTGAAATCTCTATCAGTTAGTGTCAGGGAGCCTGAAGTGGACGTACACAGAACCCGACCAAGGCCTTTTGAAGGATAGTACAATTTAGAGGAAGAGGAAACATGATAGCTCAGTGAAACATCAGTACAGGAATGATCTTGTTTTGAGAGCTCAAAATTCAAATTATTTTGGATGAAAATAAGAAATAGCGAAGGAGAGTACTGTCTGGTGGGAGCACTCTATAGCTTCCAATGCAGTAAATCCAAAAAATTGGGACCTGAAAGAAATATGCTTCTTTAATTAATTGTGAACGACTTTAACTTTTCTTATGGCTTGGGGAAATCATATTGATGAAGTTAGCCTTGAAGGTAAGTTCATACAAGAAACTGTCCCAAACACGCACTAACTTTTAAAATTAGCTAGTTAACAACTGATTTTATCTGTTAATATATAATGAGAGAGGATTTATTAATGATCTCACTGTAAAGTGTGATCATTTCATCATAGAATTTTACAGTCAGTTTCAAAGTGAGAGAAGCAGTGGTCTGAACCCAGTGCACGAAATTTAAAGGCAGTTATAGAGATATAAAAGCTAAAGTGGATTGGAAAAATATATTAATAAGTAAGAAGAGGATAAGTGGTAGCAAGTATTGGAGGTGTTTTGTAGTCTCAATAATGACCCATGAGAACAATGGAGCAGTTGTGGATAACAAAAGAAGTTGAGGATGGCATCATGTTAAGTCATAGTGTCAGAAAGAATAATGGTAAACCAAGATTCAGGAATTTTTAGAACCCAGCAAAGGATAATTCCTAAAATATGAGGGGAAGAAAATCAACTGAGTATACCACTGAGAAACAGCAACAATATGAAAAGGAGAGTAACTTAAGTAAGCATTGATCCCTTAGAGGATGAGATTAGGGAATTTATAATGGGAAACAAAGAATAGCAGAGGTAGTTGTGCTTTGTATCTGTCTTGAAAGTAGAAGATATTAAAGCATCCCAATAACAGAAACGTCAGTTAGAAAAGAGGGAGCAAAATATTACTAGGCAAACTGATAAGACTAAAAGATTACAGGGCCCTGATTTCTTCTTAAAGTAAGTGGCTGCAGAAATTTTGGGTGCATTGTTTGAAATTTTTCAGAGTTTCCAAGACTTGGAAGGATGTCCGTGCACTAGAAAATCACAAATACAACACTTCTATTTAAGGGAGTGAGATACAAAAGGAGAAATTTTTTTCTCTAACAGTTGTCATTTGGAAATGCTGGAATCCATTTTTAAGGAAGCAGGGATAGGACACTTGTAAAAATATACCAATTGATTCTGCTTATTTGTATTTTAATGAGAAACAAATTTATTGGCACTCATAGGATCTTCAAATAAGGTGGATAAGGAGGAACTAGTAGATGGAGTGAAATATAACTTTCTGAAAATCATTTGATATGATGTCATATGCAGTTTATTGCACATGAATTCATGGTGTTGAGTAATATTATTCTAGTTGGAGAATTGACTGAACAAACTACGCAAATATGTGCAAGGATCGCAACAACTTACAATCTACACGTGTCTAAGATAACTAGGAATCTTTAAGATTTAATATTTGAACCTTTATTTTGATTTGTAACAAAGTTGCAGACAATAGTTCTGGAGCAACAAACTAAGATTACTTATTAAATAATTAAACTGTTACTAACAAGGCAGTAGGTTATGAACTACGTGGCCTTTCCTCAATGGAGCAGCTTCACCAGAGGCCAATGCTTGTTTTGGCCTGATTTAATTCTTCTGTTCATTCGCTTTTCTACTTTCTGTGAACCTGTGCAGCTTTGCAGTTTCGAAGACTTGATAGGTTGAATGCAATGATGACATTTCCTCTTGCTGGAAAGACTAGAATTTGGATATATAGCATAAGAGAACCAGAGCAAGAGGCCTCCTTGGGAATGGCTGAGATGGAACCAAACTGATCTAGTTCTTTGCGTGAACATGAATTCTGTCTGATGCTTTAAATTACAACACAGAAAGAGGCCATTAAACTCATTATGTCTGTGCTGGCTGAACAAACTTACAAAAACATTCTAATCCAGCTTTGTAGAGTTATACAGATCTATAGCACATAAAAAGACCTGATTAAAAACAACCACCTAACTATTCCGATGGTATTTTTCGGCACTTGTTCCATAGCCTTGTACACCCTCTGGGTGTAAACATTTTTCTGTAGCACTCCTTGAAATCTTCTGGCCATTACCTTAAATCTATGTCCCCGGTCCATTAAGGGGAAAGTTTGTTCCTTTCAACCCTGTCTGTGCCCCGCATACTTTTATACATTGTAATTGTGTACTCCCTCAATCTGCTCTGCATAGTGAAAACAACCCCAGTCTGTTGAATATCTCCATAGCTGAAACTCACCAGCTCGCACAGCGTCCGGGTAAATCTCCTCTCTACCCTCCAGTGTAATCACACCTTTCCAGAAATGTACACAGTACTCTGGCTCTGGCCTAACCAATGTTTTATACACTTGCAATATAACTTCCATACTCTTAAACACTCTGTCTTGACTAAAAAAGGCAAAAATACCAGATGCTACCTTAATCACCTGTCCTGATAACTCATGGGACTGGTGCACACGCTCACCCAAGGTCCCCCAATCCTCCATGCTTGCTAGAGTTCTACTGTTTGATATGTACTTTCCAGCATCTGGGTTGTAGCCTTGGATCTATGATGCAGATCCAGGTTCCTTTTACGTAGTTTACACTTCAGCTTCCAAACTAAGGTTAATTCCAGACACTCCTCACACTTGGGGTGAAAGTATATTTCCTTAGGCCAATTACCTCAAACCTCTGGTTGAAATTTAATTGTAAATGATAACTGTGAACTGTCATTACAAAAAGGTTGCAGAATCATTGATTCATACAGTGTGGAAACAGTTCCTTTGGACCAACTCGTCCATGTAGACCAAGTTTCCCAAACTAGTTCCAGATAACACAATGTGGAGCCGGAGGAACACGGCAGGCCGGGCAGGATCAGAGGAGCAGGAAAACTGACAATTTGGTTGGGACCCTTCTTCAGAAATCAGAAACTAGTCCCACTTCCCTGTATTTAGCCCATTTCCCTCTAAACCTTTCCTGCTCATGTACCTTCCAAAATCTTTGAAATGTGGTAACTGTACCTGCATCTACATCTACCACTTCCTCTGGCAGTTTATTCCACATATGAACTGCCATCTGAAAAAGTTGTCCCTTGGGTCCCTTTTTAAATTTTTCTCCTCTCACCTAAAAAAAAACTTCCCCTATCCTAGGGAAAAGACTTTTGTTTTTCAACTTGTCTGTGCCCCTCATGATTTTATAAACCGCTATAAGGTCACCCTTCAACCTCCTGTGCTCAAAAAAAAACCACGCGTTACAGAGCACAAGAATTGTTTTGACCCATCACCACTGCGCTGGCTCTTCACAATGTAACTGAGTTTTTTGCTGTCTTTCTGCTAATGTTTGCATAATACTTTAATTCATTTAGTAATCTATTGCCTCTTGGATGCCTCAATTGTTTCTGCTTTCACTGCACATCCACGTAATACATTCCAGACCTAAACCACTTGTGTTCGCTCTTGCTTCATTTTACAAAACCACACCTACGATTTATAGGCCAGAGTCTAGGAATTCTGCATTGAGCAACTTACCTGACTCCCCAGAGTCTGTCCACCATCTACGAGGCACAAATTAGGAATGTGATGGAAAACTCCCCACTTGGCTAGAGGAGTACAGCTCCAGCAATACCCAAGAAACTTGATGCCATCCAGGGCAAAGATTGCATCACACATCTGCAGGCATCCACTCTTTCCACTGCTGATGCTCAGTAGCAGCAACAGTGTGTGCCAACTACAAGATACACTGCGGAAATTCATCAGGGCTCATTAGTATTTTCCAACCCCATGATTACTTCCATCTTGGAGGATAACACCAGTGCATACATGAGAACACTAATGCCTGCAGGCTCCTCTCCAAGCTGCTCACCATCCTGACTTTAGAAATATATTGCCATTCCTTCAGTGTTGTTGGATCAAAATCCTGTAATTCGCTCCCTAATAAAGTGTAGCGTTTCAAGAAGACAGATCACCAGCATCTCAAGAACAGCTAGGGATGGGTGTAAATTCCTCACCCAGCTGGCAACTCCTACATCGCGAGAGTGAACAAAATAAAAAATGAAGTTTTAATTCTGTGCCCTCTCATTCTTGATGCTCTCATGAGTAGGAACAGTTTCTCCCTATTAACACCTTCTAGCCCTTTCGTGATTTTGGAAACATCCATCACATGTCCCCTTCACTTTTTCTCCAAGAAGTCAGTGCCATCCTTTGCAATCTGTCTCTTCCAACTGAAGTTTTGCATTGCTGGAGTCATTTTCGTAAACCTCTTCTGCGCGCTCTCCAACTTCTTCCCATGCTTTCCACATTGGGGGCCCATTCACCCT
Organism: Stegostoma tigrinum; assembly: GCF_030684315.1. Lineage (NCBI taxonomy): Eukaryota > Metazoa > Chordata > Chondrichthyes > Orectolobiformes > Stegostomatidae > Stegostoma > Stegostoma tigrinum. Next base: position 77,074,780 of record NC_081366.1, on the reverse strand, counting down.
ATTGATCAAGATCTCTTTGTTATCTTAGATAACCTTCTTCACTATACCACCAATTTGAGTGTCAAACTTACTAACTAGGTGGACTGCTTCTATGCTGCATGGATTCTGTGCCTCCTATTTTCTCATCCAAGTTATTTATATAAATGACAAATGTGGACAACACGGTGGCTCAGTGGTTAGCACTGCAGCCTCACAGCGCCAGGGACCCGGGTTCGATTCCAGCCTCGAGCAACTGTCTGTGCGGAGTTTGCACATTCTCCCCATGTCTGCATGGGTTTCCTCCGGGTGCTCTGGTTTTCTCCCACAAAGATGTGCAGGCTAGGTGGATTGGCCATGCTAAATTGCCCATTGTGTTCAGGGGTGTGTGGGTCTGGGTGGGATGCTGCAAGGGGCGGTGTGGACTTGTTGGGCTGAAGGACCTGTTTCCACACTGTAGGGAATCTAACTTAATCAAAAGTGGACCCAGTACCAACCCCTGTGGAACACCACTCACCACAAGCCTCCAATCCAAAAACCAACCCTCCACCAGAATCCTCTGTCTCCTAACATCAAGCCCGTTTTGTATTCAATTGGCAAGCTCACCCTGAATCCCGTGTGATCTAACATTACTAATTAGTCTACCATGTGGAACTTTATCAAAGCTTTACTAAAATCCATATAAACAAGGTCTGCTGCTCTGCTGTCATCAGTCTTTTTGGTTGCATCTTTGAAAAACTCAGTTGACATTGTGAGACAGAATGTCCCTTGTACAAAATAATTCTGACTATTCTAATTAATCCTTGCATCTCCAAATTCATGTAAACCCTATCTTTCAGACTCACCTCCAATAAGCTAACCACTTTTTTTGTAAAGCTCACAGGTCTGTAGTTCCGAGTCTTCACCTTTACAGCAATAAAGGCACAACATTAGCCACTTTCCAGTTCTTCAGCACCTCATTCATGGTTGTAGATGATACAGACATTTCTGCTAGGGGCCCTGCAATTTCTTCCCTGACTTGCTGCAACATCCTAGGATAAATTTGATCAGACCTTGGTGTTTTATCCATCTTTGTGTTTTCTGACACCTCTAGCACTTCCTCTCTTGTAATGAGATCTATTTTCAAAACATCTGTTTATTTCCCCGAGTTTGCTTGATTCTATTTCTTTCCACACAGTCAAAATGGATGCAAAATATGCAGTTGGGATCTCTTGCTGTTCAGCACATAGACGACCTTTTTGATCTTTAAAGTGCCCTGTTCTCACCTCAGTTGCTCTCTTGTTCCTAATGCACCTGTAGAATCTCTTTGGATCATCCCCAACCTTAACTGCCAAGGCAGTTGCATATTCCATTTTTGTCCTTCTCGAGTCCATCTTAAGAATTTCCCTGTAGTCTTCAAGAGATTCATTTGATCCCAGTTGCCTCTATCTAATATATGATTCTTAGACTACATCATCAACTTTATTGTCATTGACCCTTTTTGTCACCTCAGATAATTCCTGTGGCTGTGCTAAACATGAATTTCCCTTCAGAAATCCATACTGACTCATCCTAATCAGTCTGATATTTTCTATGTGACAACTAATTCTATTATCTATAGAGTGTACGTATGGAATCCCTACAGCGTGGAAGCAGGCTATTCGGCTCATCGAGTACATACTAACCCTGCAAAGACAATTCCATCGAGACCCACCCCTACACCATCCCTGCATTTCCCACTCCAGGCATTATGGGCAATTTAGCATGGCTAATCCACCTAACCTGCACATCATTGGACTGTGGGAGGAAACCCACGCAGACACGGGCAGAATGTGCAAACTCCGCGCAAAGTTTTTCGTTCTGGAATCGAACCCTGGTGCTGTGAGGCAGCAGGGCTAACTGCTGAACCACTGTGCCTCTCTCGCTGTTTGCTGTTTTCATTTCCTTTTCCACTTTGTCCCTGTACTTTATGTGTTCTTCTCTACCACTGAGGTTAAACTGCATTTGTATGACGACTGGTCTTCTCCTTTGAATCTTATTTGAACAGAAGCCTGACATTTGCAATTCCCTCGTCTCTGGCACTTCCCTTGAAACTTGGGAAGACTGAAACATTATGGCTAATACTCCAGCAACTTCTGCTTTCACTTCCTTTAATACCTTTGGTCCCAGTATTTTGTCAACATGAAGTACCAACAGTCTATTCAACAGTTCATCTTTTGAACCTATTTAGTGACTAGTTCCTCTCCTGATACCCTGATCTGGGTAGCAACTACTTCGTTAATAGACAGGTGCAAAGTATTCATTTAATACCTGAGCCATGCCTCTTGCCTCCACTTGTAAATGACCCTTTTACGTTCCTAATTACCCTTACTGCTCCCTTTATCACTTGTTTACTATTTATTTTTCATAGTGAAGACTTTGGGATTCCCCTTTTTTTGGCTGATATGTTTTCTCAATTCCTTTTTGCATCTAATTTTCACCTGAAACAAGAACGGATTGCTGGAGAAACTTCTTTTATTCATTTGTAGGATGTGGGCATTGCTGGCTGGCCAGTATTTCTCGTCCATCCCTAGTAAATTCCATCCCATAGCAGGTGTGGCAGCATCTGTGGGGGGGGAAATGTTTTGGGTCCAGTGATTCTCCTTGATTGGTCTGTGGAAGGGTGTTGCTGGACCTGAAATGTTGACTCTGGCTATGCGCCATAGATGCTGCCAGGCATGCTGAGTTTCACCCAGAAATTTCTGTTTTTGGTTTAGATTTCCAGCATCTGCAGTTCATTGTTTTTTTTTGTTGGGACCTTTTTCACCTCTTCCTCTCTGAGCCTTCTGTGTTTCTATTGGTTCTCAGTTTTTTCTTCTACTTGACACCTGTTGTATGCACACCTTTTCTACATTCTTATTTTCTGTCTTTGTTATCCTGGGCGCTTTGGATTTCTAGGCCCAACTTTTCTCATTTGAGGGGAGTATATCTTTATTGTACCTGAACCATCTTCTCTTTGAAGGCAACCCATTGCTAACTTAACTTTTCTTGTCAACCTTACATTCTAGACCATTCTGCACAGCTTTGTCCTTGCTCCATTGAAATACACCATCACAAGCATCACAAGTGGTTGGGCAAAGGACACTACACTGAGTAACTCCAGCGGTGCTATCTAGGGGGCAAGGTAATTGATCTCCAAAAACCACAACTATTTTTCTTTGTGCTGGTATAATTCCAACAGCTGAGAGTTACCCTTTAATTCCTATTGACCTCTTTTGGGCTAATGCCCCATGATGCAGTTATAAGTAAAATGGGGCCAAGAGCAGTCAGTTGCAACTCACTTTGGAGTTCGGTTCTTTTGTCATTGTTTCAAGGCTGAAGTCAGGAGCTGACTGGCTAGAGAGAAATCAAATTGAGCATCAGTGAGCAGCTTGTTTCTGTGCAAATATTGCTTGATAGCACTATCAATGACCCTGTCCATTAGTTTGACTCATAGGCCAGTTATTGGCCAGGTGGTTTGTTCTGTATTTTATACATATATTTGTGGGTCATTTCCACGCTATCAGGGAATTGTTAGTCTTTTAGCTGTACTTAGCCATTACAGGCACAGTTACTTCTTTAACACAAGTCTTCTATGCTGTTGCTCAGTGTGGTCAGGGCTCATTGCCTTTGCAATATTCAATGTTTCAGCTGATTCTTGATATTTATCATCTTTGATTCTATAATCATAAGAGGGGCCCCTCTTGTGGCAAGGTGGTAGTGCCTCTACTGTTGAACTGGGAGGCCCAAGTTCAAAACCTACCTGCTCCAGGGGTGTGTAATAAGATGTCTGAATAGGTTGTTTAGGAAACTAGATTAAATTTGTCAGAAGGGGGCCAAAATGAATTAATCGCTTAGCACTTTTGAAGAACCGGTGCAAACATGCTAGTGAGGGTGTTGATATTTGTAAAGTCTCTTCTTTCTGTTAGCTGTTTAATTGTCCATCAGTGATCGAGACTTCATGTGGCAGGACTGCGGACCTTCAATTTGATCAGTTGGATGTGATTGAATACGATTCTGCTGTTGCTTTTGAGCGCCCACAGTATCTCGTGCATGTTTAGTTTTGCGTTACTGTATCTTATTGAAGTTTGTTCCATGTAGCACAGCGTTAGAGGAGGGCCTTGTGAATGTAAAGATGGGAATTTCCTCACTGACAGGGCTTGTCAGTCTTCACTCCTTTATGTACTTTTATGTGTAGACATTATCTATGACAGGTTGATCACCAAAGATGGGCTCAAGTAGATTTTTCCCTCTTGGTTCCTTTACCACCTGCTGCAGGTGTAAGTTAGTGCCTGTACCCTTTAGGTATCAGTGAGCTCAATTAGTAGTGATGCCACCAAGCGTCTTTTGGTGATGGGTATTGGCATCCTCCATCCAGAGTACATTATGCACTTGTGCATCCTCAGAGCTACCACTAGGTGGTATTCAGTGTGGAGGAGTGCGGTTTCATCAGCCGAGGTGAACAGTACTCAGTAAGAGGTTTCCTTATCCCGTGAGACTTAATGGGGTCTTGAGTCGATGTTCAGTGCTCCCAGTGCCCAGTGCAACTCTGATTGAATGCCACTGTGCAGCCACCACTTCTGGTAGGACAAGACATACCCTTTGATGTGTTGGTTGCTACATTATCAGTAAGGTATTCTGTGAGTCTGACTGTGCCTCTTTGCTTGCTAAGTTGGTGGGAGAGCTCTGATTTTGGCTCAAGGCACCAGGTGTTGCTAAAGAGTACTGTGAAGTGTACGCATTGGCTTTTTGCCAGTGTTTCTGGTGCCTAGGTCCATGCCTGGTGATCTGTGCTTTTTTTTGTGCTTGTAGCCGTACAACTGAGTGGGCAGTCAGAGGGCAGCTGATATTCAACTGCATTGCTGTGTTCCTAGTTATGTACAGGTCAGATCAGGTAATGACAGCATCACTCGATTCTCTATAGGCGATTTGTGAACCAGATGGGTTTTTATGACAATGGGTAGTAGATACATGGTTGTCACTTTAATACTAGATTTTATTCAATTCAAATTTCACTATTTGACATGATGGGATTCCAACCAATGTCCCAGTCATTAGCCTGCGGTTTTAGATTACTATTCCAGTGATGTTATCGTTTTGTCATTGCCTTCCCTGACTAAGAGTTTTAGTGTATCAGCTGTATCTTTAGGTTTTCTTGTATGTTACCAAGGGAGGCATTTGTTGTAGCGTTTTTTTTGTAACTTATTTTAAAGAATAAATTTGAAGAATGCTATACATTTTGTACAGAGTATTCTCCCTCTCAATAATGAGGGAAGGAATGAGGGAATTCCTCTTGAAATATCTTGATTTAACAAAGATGTATGACAGGGGCTGTTATTTTTATATCTGTTCATTTATTAAGTCACTCCATTGACCTGTGTTTTGAGTTGTTGCTGTTAAGGTCTTTGGTCCTGTAAATCTCCTAAAGATTCTGTATAGTGCATTGTGTGCTGACTATCTCATCTGAAAAAAAACCTTGCCTCATACTTACGGTGAGGCAGTAGGAATGGCTAATCATGTACTTTATTGGCTAATTGACAGTGCAGGCCCAGACATTTAATGCATATATAAGGAACTATGTTAAACTTGGATCCTTGCAGGTTGGTATGCCATTCAGTGACTATTCCAGCTGAAGCCTTCCCACCTACAGGAAAAAATTGCAAACTCTGTATTGAAGCATATTCGGGAATGATTTCTTCTAGACTATGATACCAGAAATGAGGATATTTCTGTGGTGCTTGCAGCTGAAGTACTTTGCAATCTTGGTAGAGGTGGAAAATGGTGATTATTCACATTTGATGAAAATAAACAATTAATTTTACCAAGTAGAAGATACTTTTTAAATTAAGAAAGGAGCTAAACCTTACAAAGAAATTATATTTTCCTTCATTAAGTGGGATTGGTAGTAATGTTACTCCTGTTGAAATTCTAATATATTATTTTAAAAGTTCTAATGGAGAATTAGGACACTTTTTAAGTTCATAGAGGGCATGATTTTTATTTTGAAGACCAGACTGTAAATAAATGGAAACTGTCAGATGTAGTAAGCACATTCCAGCTGTTGAGTGATGCAGCTTGTAGGCTGAAATGAGGTAAGTTTTCTTAAACGTCACTATACTGTATCTGTGCATATTCAAAAATATTTGTAACTCTGAAATAAGGTGAATAATCAGTTGAAACTTGACTTTGTTGCTACAGTTGCTTATCTCAGCAGAAGTCAGTTTTGATTGTTTCCAAGTGACCTATATTTTCAGCAGGATGTTTAGTAGATTTGATGAATAAAACAGTGACTTCCACGGAATGCTTAACTTTTAAATGTTTTGAAAGATTTGTAAAACAGTACTGCTGCTGTTCAAGTAAAGGAAATCAACTGCAATACATTGCCTTAAGATGATCCTCTGGGTAAATGCTTTAGGACTCATTTGTACCTGAGAAAAATCGTCGTCACGTTATATGCCTTAGTAAGTACTCAACTTATGCAATGCAGAAATTTGCATCCTGTTGGAAAGTAATATCCGCTTTCACTTCAGTTAAATTTTTTTACATCATTGTATTATTTAATAGGCCTTCTTGGGATTGGTTATGAGGAACTTCACCAATGCTGGCCTTCATCAGATTTTTATGATGTCAAAAATTATAACTTCATGAATGAGTGGCTCATAGAATGCCATTTCTATAAGCACACTGCTGCTGATGCGACAGTGTTTCTACGTACGCTGTACTGTCAGAATCTGTGGTCATTTTCACTGTCCTCTAAAGACATGCTGATTTCTTTGTCCTACATCCAGGACGATGCTGTTGCCATTTTACGCAAGTTGTATCACACGCTTTCACCTGTAATTTAACTGTGAACTTACAATCATTATCCCTGGGCAGGATTGATAGCCCGGCCATCGCCTCTTTGTGCCCTAAAAATATTCCTATCTGCTATCCTTTACCTAGCAGAATTATATCTCACCTTGAACAGTTTCTCCTTTCACCACTCACTTCCAAAAAAACAGATAAGTGAGGGTCCTGACTGCCGATTCTTTTTGTAAGTTATGGAGTATGTTTTGCTTTATCCGAATTCACATTACCATTTCCATGATGTTGATGATTGTGTTGATGTTGCTTCTCATTGTCTGTTCAATTTTGAGAATTTTATTCAGTATAATTTTGATTTCCGTTCATCTTTTAAATCTTTGTAGCACATTTCATCCTGCGTCTCTGTCTGTCCTGGTTTTCATATTATCTGTGGTGGTGGACTTTCCATAAAGATGTAATATAAGAGCACTGGTTACCACAGCTGAGTGGAATATTATTATTCTCACCCGGTCTCCTATAGTAGTTCTAAGATGGGGACTGTACAGTCCACGCCCCACAGATTAGGTGTCCGTGACTCAACAGTTTGTGATGCCCTTATGAGCTTTATGTCCTTTTCTGACCCTGGCCCCTTGAGATTGTAGGTAGTGCTTCAAATTAGATGGCCTAATCAGATTTCAATACCTCACCAATCCCACCAAGACCATGCGCTAGCATCTTCATGTGGTAATCTTCTGACACATTTGTGTGTGTGTATGTGTTCCTATTCAGTTAAAACTGTCTACTTCTTTTAAACAGTCAGAGAGACCCAGAAATGCTATCTCCAGTCAAAATTCTTTTCCCTTTGATCTGATGTTTCCATACTGCATGTTGCAACTACCTGCTGTGTTCCATGCAGTGGTCCATACCACGTCTGGTTACAATTTACTGAGAAAACGCATCAAAATGCTTACAGTTTTCCAAAAATCTCTTGTACAAGCACACTGATTTCCACAGCTATGAGGAATATTCTTCTCCCACCCCCACCCCCGTCTCCTGTAACAATTCTATTTCCTTCTGTGTCTCACTTAGACATGGTTTGATTCTTACCTTTTCCACCAAAAGTTCTTAATTTTCATTCTGTAATCTGATCAGCATTGTTTAGATATGGTCAACCAATTCTCTTGCCTATTCTGTTCTGACTATCTTGTCCATGCTCAACCAAAAGACAGTCTCCCACTTCTTATCTTCTATCATGACAGTCTCTCTATATTTGTCAGAGTCATATCAACATGATCAAAAAAAATTCTGAGTTTATCCTCCTTCCTAATCAGGCTTCCATTTTATACTGGCCAGAGCAATGGTTCCTTGGAATTGCAACAGGAAGTAAGTCTGCAGCACTAATCTGCTGGGCAACAGGAGGGGAAGAAGAATTGAATAGCAACAGTGGTAGTGAATTTATGGTCAGGAATTCAGCAGGCATATTTGCATTACTAAACTTGACCCTGGGATGGTATGTTGCTGCCCTGGTGACACGGTCAAGAATGTTTGCTGGGTGTTCTTTTGTTGGAGGATAATAGCCAGAGGACATGATCCACAACTGTACAACAACATGGGTAGGAAGAGGTATGATATCCTAAGGCATATTTTAGGGCGTTAGGAAAAAAAGATCTCATCATCAGTAATCTCAGAATTATACCCAGTACGCAGTGCTATTAAATAAAGAAATAGGAGGATTGATCTATGTAACACATAACTTGAGAATTTGTGCAAGGGGAAGGCACCAAATGTCTGAGAAATTAGGATTAGTTCTGGGACAGATTGGACCTATGTAAATAGGTCAAGTAGTATCTTTACACTGAAGGGGGATTTGCTAGTGTTTTTGGCCAGGATTTAAACTAGCTTGTGGAACCTGAGAGGTACCTGAAATTGAAATTGGAATAACACAGCCATTTGCAGGAAATAGAAAAGTGGTAAATGAAATGAGAAGGCAGGCAAAATGAAGGTGAGCGATAGAATGTGAAATAATGTCAAAAACACACAAGGCCACTGCTTGAATGCGTGCAGCATTTGCAAGAAGTTAAATTATTTAAAGGCACAAGTAGAGGTAAATTCAAAACGTGGCTGCAAGCTCACCAAGGCTGTGAATTTACTTAGAGATGTTCTCTATTTAAGAAGGACAAAAATAAAGGAAAAAGAGGTGATGTTGTGTTGATATTAAGGAATGGGATTAGTCCATTTGTGAGGAACCCAGATGTGAAAAACAGAATATGGAATCTGTTTAGATGGAGCTACAAAACAGGAAGCGGCAGCAAGAACATGCAGGAGTTGTTGAAAAGCCACCAAACAGTGGTAGTTTGAAGCATGTTATTAATTGGGAGATTAGAGAAACATGTAGCATAGGTAATACAGGTGAGTGAATAAAGCTTTTCAGCACATGCTGCGGAGGATGGGTGTTATGGATGGCCTTTTGGGAGCGTGTTGAACTGGTAGGCTATTTTAGATGTAATTAGAAAAGACTAATAATCTTGGTGAAGAACCATTTGGTGTACATTATTTGAAAGTGAGGTAGTTCATTCTGAAGCCAGCGTGTTAAGTTTGTACAGAAGAACTTATGAAAGTGTGAGGGGCAAATTGACTGGTAAATAGGCACAACATAGGTAATGGACAGTCTTTAAAGAATTATTATGTAATTTATAGCAACCATTTATTCTTTCAAAAAGTCCAAATATGTCATTCTGCTGTTGCTAATGAAATGTTAAGGATTTTAGAAGATTTTTTAAAAAGGCCCATGAAGTTGACAAATAGTAACAAACTTGAAGATTTCAGAATACAGCAAAGGAAAGCTAAAAAACTAATAAAGGGAAAATAGAATATGCATGAAAGTTAGCAAAGCAAAACAGAAAAATGAACAGTAAAAGCTTCTGTAGCTATGTAAAAGGAAATATTTGGCTAAAGCAAACGTGGTTCGATGCACGAGAGTTGGACGCAGAATTTGAGAAGTGGCAGAGAAGCCAAATTTACTTTCTATATTCCGCAGTTAAAAATAGGCAGCGCAGAAACCTCCCAGTGTTGTGGATCTCAAAGGAGTAAAGAGAATGAAGAATTGAAAAAAAATAGTATTAGTAAAAAGAAGTGTTAGAAAAATTAATGGGACATGAGTAATAAGTCATGAGGACCTATTAATCTTCACCCTAGCGTGTTGAAAGAAGTGGCTATGAAGATAGTGGATGGTGTAATGATCAACCTCCAAAATTTAATAGATTTTTGGACGGGTTCCTGCAGTTGGTAAGGTAGCAAATGTCACACTAATCTTTAAATAGGAAAGGAGAGAAAGTTAGGAACTGAAGACCTGTTAGCCTTGCATCAGTAGCATGGAAAATGCTATTTTGATAATTTGGATAATAACGACATTTGAGTAATAATGAATGATTGCATAAAGCATGGATTTGTGAATAGGAAATCATTTTTGAGAAATCTGATGGGAGTTTTTTTAAAGATGTTACTAACAGAATTGACAAAGGTTGAAGTATCGTATTTGAGTAGTATACATGCTGGGCTTGCTTTTGTTTTCCTGGCACTTTGCTATATGTATTTAGGAGATGCGGTACCTGCCCGTTCACCACTTTCCATGGTGTTGTCCTGATACAAACTCTGTGGTCTATTAAATTTATATGTGTTTCTTGTAAGCCACTGTGCAGTATTTGCTGTGTAGGGTGCAGTGGCCACAGTGATCATCTCTGGAGAGTCGACCTGCATGGCATCTCATTTTGTCTGTGTAGAACTGCCTAAAGCTAATCCCTTAAACTGTTCAGCTCATTTCCACTTTGATCTCTGTCATTGCCCTTCTGTCTTGTTCCAGACTGCTGTATGGAACAATAACCTCTTTATTCTGTGCACTCCCTAAGACTTTCATCTCAATTGATTTTAGTAATTGCAGTTTAGTTATAGTCTCCTTTTCAGATTTCTGCACAGTCTCTGTTCATAACTACCTTGGGATTTTCAAATCTTTCATTTTCTTGCACTTTCCTCAAACATCTTACTTCCTTGGCCGTTTATGGGAGTTTGTTTTATTTCTCTAGCATGCTGTTTTGATGCTTGACTGGGAGTTAGTCATTTAACCATGATACTCTGCTTCCTCTTGTGTTTGGTTTGTCATTTTTATATATATCCTTCTCCCTTTCTGACTGTATTAATATGCTTGTCATCTTCTTTTTCAGTTTTCCAGAAGGGTGCACATCAGAAAAGTATCTGTTTCTCCGCGGATGCTGAGATCTGCTGGGTGTTTCCAACATTTTCCGTTTTTGTTTCAGACTTCTGCATCTGCAGTATTTTGCTGTATATCCATTTAAATATTGACTTTAGCACTCCACTCATGTTGGAGCGCATTTGTTCATTCTGCAAGTTGCGTGGTTCTCTAAAATCCTTTTGCTGAATCCTTTCAAATTTTAGCAAACATTATGTAGATGTAGTACAGTTGTTTACATACTGTAATCTGCTGTTTGAGATTGCTCACATTTTGCTGAACTGGATAAAATTCCAGCATTTACTTAAGACATTGAATCATTCTTCAAAGTGAGAAAACACTGTCAGTCTAGCAGAGAAACCTTTTGCCTAAGTTCCCCCTGGGTAAATGTGAATGTTTACTGCTTTGTCGATTTATAGTCTTTGAATTGGAGCTTCAGACAACCCATTTGATTCCTTTACTATTAATAAAACAAGTTTCATCTTCAGGATGAATTTAAACAAATTTCAGTAGCATTTATCACACGATAGGCCTGGGGCATTGAGGAGATTATCACTTTCTTTGGAGACTTTCACTCTGTGGCCATATCCCAGGCACAGATTTCAGTCGTAAGGTTACTGAAGCTTGCCTTGCACCAGGCAAATTCACCTGCATTCTCTATGATTTTCTTATGTTACCTTTGAATGAGGGGTAGTTGTTTCTTTCACATATTTAACGAAAATGACTAAAATCAGTAGATTAAGGATCAAATTAATGGCATTTATATCACCAGATATGCTCAGTTGAGCCAAATGTAATTGCAGAAAAATTTTAAAGAAGTCCTGCCAACGGATAAAGTGTTGTTCTAGCTTAGTTGTACTTGTGGATTCAAGCCTCATCCATTGACTTGGGCACTTATGCCCAGGCTAACACTTAACTGCACTGCTGGGGCAGTGACATATAAGAAAAGTGTTGTTTTCAGGTATGGTGTTGAACTGAGGCACGACCTATATTCTCAGGTGGACATTATCAAGGTTTCTTTTCATATTTTCTAATTAACCTGTTCAGAAATAATTTACATACCTCTGGAGTAGGTGAGACTCAAACCCAGGTCTTGTGGCTCAGAGGTAGGGTGGCTACCACTGCACCACAAGAGATCCTTGTCATCAAGGTTTTTATGCCACGACTTCAAGAAAGGTTAGCGGAATTTTCTGTAATGGCCTGGGTAATTTGTATTCTTAAGTCAGCATTAAAAAGATCTGAGCACTACATCATTTTTGGGCCAAAATCAGTTGCTAATTTTCCTGCAGCAGCGATTGCAATTTAAAAGTCAGCACAAAAATGGTTGGGAGGTTCTCAGGTTTTGAAAGCCGCTGTGTAAATAAAATACTTCTCGTTATTGTTTTGCTGTAACCTCAAGTAAAGAAATTTGTTTTCACCCAACAGATTTACTCTTGAAGTGCAGTCACTATGTTGCAACACAGCAGACATTTTGAATATGTCAAGATGTTGAAATAAATTTAATTGATTTGAAGCTGAAAATATTACACATTCTGAACTAAACAACGAATGTTATTTCAAATTGCAATGACTATTTGCATTGACTGAAAGTTAATGTGCACTCTTTAAGAAAGGAGCACAGTCATTCAGCTCAGTATGAAATGTACATTCCTCCCATCAGAGCAGTTTGTGTGTCTAGTACTGTGTTGCTTTTTTTGTACTTTGTATATTCATAATTGCTTAGATTGGATTGTATGAGACTCTGCAATTGGGGCAAGAGAACTGATTTTCTGCAGTGTAAATTCAGAGATTCAGTGCAGGGACTGCTCTTTCCCAATCCAACCTAAAAAGCCTTGATGTGAAAGCGCCTTTTAAGAACACGAATGACCATGATAAGATTAGAAAATCTGAGATAATAAAGGATATCAGACCTGTTCCTTCCATTAACATTGTATCATACATGTCACCTGGTCAGTTTAATCTCCTGAGGCCTTACTCATTATCAAGGACCTCAATCCTGGTTGCTTATGTATTCATTTATCATGCAGTGTGCAAGGTTGGGTATTTTTAAGCATGACCGTTTCTGATATAGAACATAGAGAACATAGAACAGTACAGCACAGAACAGGCCCTTCAGCCCACAATGTTGTGCCGACCATTGATCCTCATGTATGCACCCTCAACTTTCTGTGACCATATACATGTCCAGCAGTCTCTTAAATGAGCCCAATGACCTTGCTTCCACAACTGCTGCTGGCAACGCATTCCATGCTCTCACAACTCTCTGCGTAAAGAACCTGCCTCTGACATCCCCTCTATACTTTCCACCAACCAGCTTAAAACTATGACCCCTCGTGCTAGCCATTTCTGCCCTGGGAAATAGTCTCTGGGTATCAACTCTATAATATGCATGGTCCATTTTTCCACTTAATATTGATTCTCTTCATCTGTGCTTAAGCTGTTTTTAACGAAACTAATCAAAACATCTGGAAATGAAAAATCATATTTCTGCCCTTCTGCATGAAGGAATCAAATCTTACTACTCTTATATCTTGCTTAAGACTTTATTTTTAGGTAATTGCTGTTAGTATAGGTTAAATTTTCTGCTTGTATCTCTTTCATTTAATTCTTGTATTTATTTTAGAAATGATTTTGTCTTAACTTTTCTCGAGTGAAAACAAATATTTAGATCTTTCTAATTCACTTTTGACTCTCCTGGAATTATCTGCCTCACTCTTTTCTGGAAACCTTCACAGTACATTAATGTTCCCTTGAATGTATTGAGCCCAGAATGTACAAATAATCTAAATTTTACATCACTAATGTGCATTAGGAGAATTTCACATTCGTGTCTTCATAATGTGTTCTACTGGTGGTAGTCTTCCATATGGACCTCCTATTCCTAATCATGAATCCTCTCGGTTTTCCCAATTGCAGTTACTTAATTTATGTCATTGTTCTAGTGCCTGATACCTTTTGTTATAATTTCACTGAAAATCTCGCCTGTTCTTACAGATTCGGCCCAGCGCTCATGCATCTTGTCACCTTTTGCCTCACATCTCCATACTAGATTTTGTTTGGAATCAAAGCCCAACTGGTTGAACTTAGAAATATGGTATTTTCTATGGACATGACACCTGGTAACTTACTGTTTGAAGATTGCAATTATATAGAGACTTTAAAATTACTTTGAATAAACCGATTCTGTTGCTTGAAAGTACTCTACACTGGGAATTCTGTAAATCCATTGGAATATATTTTTTTTGGTCTCTAGTCTTTTCATGTGTAACTCCTTATTTTCTCTTAATATAAACTATTACACATTTACTCAGTTCTTTGAAGAAACAGACAAATGGCAAAGGTTTCTGCTTTGGTGGTAGGGAAAACGCTGAGATATTGAAATTATTTCTGAACAAACTTGCCTCGCAAATTGAGTGAGGATTAATTGTGTTGTCTTCAAAACTGGTTTACATGACATATGTTGAAGTTTATATATTTTTCACATCTATGCTTTTAAGCTCACTGTGCAATATATACCAATGTTGAAGTATTACCTGTAATCTTTTCTACATCAAATTACTACAGTAATGTGCTTCACATGCTTGGTGACCCACTGTAGGTCCAGAATGACATAGTTCAGAAGTTAATCTTAATTGATCAGAGCAGTCGCTGAAAGCCCTGGAATATAAAAAACTTGAATACCACAGTCATATTTCTGCTAGATGGAGTATTTAAAACATCTTATTTCTATATTTAGAGTAACATGCATTTGATCAGTTGATGTTACTTGTACACCATTGTGTTACGTGCACATTGTATATACTCCTGTTCGTATTGCTCTGCCCTTGATCGCATTTTTGCCTTCTTTAAGGTAAGTTTCATAGAATCATTTTTAAATTCTAATTTTAAGAGTCTAAAATTGGGTTCCATCATAAATTTCATGTAGAGCTGTGCAGGAAGTTCACGCTTAAAGTTGCACTTCTTAATGTAATTTCTCTTTCACATTATGTTCAGGCCTGCTTCTCACACGATGATCACATTCCCAGTCTCGCTAGCGTGGCTTAGCCCTTGGAGTTATTTTCCTACAGCTCACATGTCCTCACTCCCACCCCCACCCCACACACAAAAAAGAACCGACTTTGCATCTTTTTATTGTCTCCCTCTGTCCTTGACCCTGTGTTCATTGTGGCTGTGCATTTCTGACTGTGGTTCCAGATCTGTACCAAAAGGCTCCATCAAATGGCTGACGTTAGTCAGTGCAGCTCTCTGCACTGACTGCTGTCTGCCACTAGATGGACGTTGATCAATCTTAAAAATACAGGTGAGTGTGTTTTTAAAAGTATTAATAATCTGTTGTACAGGGTGTGTACAATTCTGTATTTCTTTTAGAGTTAGTAATTTTATTTTGAAGTTATTTCAGCACGAGTGTACAGTGTGGTCAGTGTTTGAACTTGAATATTGTTTTCTTCAGGGCAATAAACATCCAAAGGAACTTTACTCTGACTTCAACATTGATTTCGATGAGAGCCTATACAGTTAGTCATTTCACTTTAAGTCACGATTTTCAGGAGCATAACCACAACTTTAAGTGAGGACATCTGTATAAATATTGAACTGAATTCTATTTTAAGCTGCTTACTTCCTACAGATCATTTTTGAATTTTAGAACTTGAAGCTGACTCTAATCTCTATCCTTGCGATTCTTTCGTATTCTTGGATCTAATGTTTTTCTTTTAACTTTCAGCCTGACAAAATTCTTGGAGAAATTACATCCCTGTAGTTTATGAAATCGTCCATCTTTTAGACCAAATTAGACAGTGAAACAGCCTTTTTAGAACTCCTACTAACCAAGAAAGAACTTCTAGCCTGCTTTGACCGGTATTGAAATAGACACTCTCTCTTGTGCCACAATGGCAAGTTTTGGCAGAGGCCAGAGCAATCAAATGCGTACTAAGAGGAAGAGTCGTTTTCACGATGCAGATGCTGGAGGTCTCGTTGCAGGTCCACCTCTGAATATCCAGGCAGCTCTTGGGACATTGTGCCAGAATCCACACTTGGCTGGCTTAATAAATTCTGGACAGGGTCAGAATTATGGCCTTCATGGTGCAGGACAGGGTCAGAACTTTGGCTTACAAGTTGCAGGATCGGGTCAGAACTTTGGCCCGCAAGGTGTGGGACAAAGATCTAAAGGTTTGATGTCTACAGCTGGTGGGCCGTCACGATACAGCGATACTGCTAGCAGTAGCTTGCCTTCCTTGTTTGGAGTTAGAAACCAGAATCCACAATCTCATGCTGTTCAGAAACAGATTGATGCAGACAGGGCCAGTAACATTCTAGCTGCATTTGGTCTTTCATCCAGGGATTTGGATGAACTGAGCCACTACCCTGAAGATAAGCTTACACCTGAATCCTTGCCAGAAATTCTTACGGAGATAAAGAGGAGAAGAGCTAATGAAGGAACAGCTTCAAAATACAACAGAGGTGACGGTTCTCCACGACATGACCGTTCCTACAGAGCCTCTCATGATGATTGGGAGGAAGAAAGACACTTTAGGAAACGTAATTATGCAAGTCGTGACTCCAGTCTTGATTCAATAGTTGAATATAGTCACGGCCATTCTTCTCGAGACTCAAGTGCTAGGTATGACCGGAAGGACTATGAACGTGAGCGATTAAGAGGCAGTGATGACTTCTCCAGAGAGGAAATGTGCCTCTCTGAGCCCTCACACAATTACAATAAATTTGATTCTGATTATGGAAGAGCTGCTCATCTTCCTTCTCCTCGTACACATGAGAGGTCTCTCTTTGAGAGAAAACGAGGATCTCCTTCATTGAACAACATAAACGATTACCATGGTTTCTTGCCAGCAGTGTTCCCCCACTTGTGCTCGCTGTGTGACCTAACCATTCATTCTGTACAGGTGAGTGACCTCTAACTTCTTTAAGAATTGCTTAATAAAAAAAACTATAACAACTACAGCTTTTCTTGGACTTGGAAAACATCATTTGGTTTTAAGGTTCTCCCAGATGACTTTCTGGATAATCTTTGCTTCTGATGCATTTTTCAAAAATGTGATGCAGTTAAATCTACTTTCTACGCAGTCTTTTCTTTCAATGCACATGTATCCATATAAATTAAGCTCTTATTGAATTTTGGGCTCACCATAGTATTTTAGCTAGATTTAACTTCTGCACAGTCCTGACCGTGAACTTGAACTTCATTTTGTTCAAGTTTTGAGTAATGCAACATCACTATTAAATCAGTCTAGGTTAGAAATACAGAAAGCCTTATGACGTTTTCTAAGTCACTACTTTTTCGATCTGTTTTAAGAGATGATTTTATTTTTATTGCCTGGTCAATATTTAACCATAGTTCCTGACTTTATAGTCATATTTTCATATAGGTGACATCACCCATTTAAACATTTTTTCTGTTCTGTCAAGTGGTAGCAGAAATCATTTTCAAAGCTGCCACAAGTTGAGATTTGGTGTTCAAAATAAAATCTGGCGTATTTGGCTTTTTGACAGTTTATATTACTGTCTTTTTTTCCACCCCGTTCAAACTCTCTTTTACTCCTACCTTCTCTCTTTAACCTCCTATCAGTCTTGCATCTCCACTGATGGTGTTTCTTCCCTGTGCTCCTTAGCATAGGTTTACCTGCTTATGACGAACAATAGGTTCAGTTGCAAACAGCATCCATGGGTACTGCTTTCCTTGTTTTGCCTTGCAAATTCATGGGCAATAAGAGAAATGTATTGTAAATAACCCAAACTTTGCAAAAGCAGTCAGTCATACATTTAAAACAAAAAGGGGGTGGCTGGCATCTGGATTTCTGCCACCCTAATTACGTCTCGTGGTTTACAAATGTAATGGGAATGCAGTTTTGAATTTCAGTTTACCATGAAACGTTTATATTCAATTATGAGATTTTAGCATAACCCAAATCAAGTTGAACTTTATTTATCCCTGAATCTTTAAAGTTTGCTTCATAAGCATTTGGCTTCTAAAACTTAAATGCTTGGAGTGTTAACCCCATGGACTGTTGAGGAACCAATCTCGACAATTTATCGCATTGATTGGCAAGTTAGTGGTAAAACTGAACCCATCAATAAAGGTAAGTGATTATTACCTTCCCATAAAAATAATCAATGAAGTATGCATACAACAGTGTCTCACTTAATTTTAGACATTAGGTCTAAGCTTAATTTCAGACTCTAGATGGGAATAAATGGTGCATTGCTAAATCTTCGGTATGTTGTTGCAAGGGATGGATTCTACTGGCATTCCATACATGTATAATAATGTGTCCAATAATCTTAATATCTGTTTTTATATTAAATCATATTTTACTGTTCCCAATGATATGGAAAATGTGATGTTTTTAATAACATCAAAATAGTATATACTTTATTCATTGTCAAAGTTATTATTTGATAGCAATAATATAATATGCAGTCATAGATATCCTTACATGTACAGGTGGGAACTTTTTTCACAAGAACTGAAAATAATGTATTTTTCTTGACAGTTTTGGTACTACTTGCTGTCAAATGCAGCCAAATTATAGAAAAGCTAGTTTAGAAAAGATATGTGATCACATACGACCACATGAAATTGGAGCAGAAGTTGACCCCTCTAGTCTACCATTTGATAAGGTTGTAGTATTGACTCTACTTTCCTGTCTCAGCCCTATAACCCTTGATTCCGTTGTTATTGAATAATCACTTATGCAACCTTGAAATTATACAGTGACTTTCCCTGCACTCCTCTTTGGGGAAGAGAACTCCACATACTAATGATCGTTTAAGAGGTGAAGACTTTTCCTCAGCTCTTTAATAGGACTCCCTTTTAATTTTAAATTGAGTCCCCTGGTTCTGGTTTCTCTTCTTGGCATTCCCCCTTTCAAGCCCCCTCAGGATCTTTATGTTTCAGTAAGATCCTCTTATTCTTCTGAGCGCTGGTGGATAAAGATCCTTCCTTTCCTTATAAGATAGCCCCTTCATCTCAGGAATCAATTGAGTGAATCTTACCTGAAATGCTTCTAATGCCGTTATATCCTTAAGTAATGAAATCAATGCTACTTTAGTACTCACTGTGATGGAATCATGAAGTTCTGTGGTTTTTCTTTTCTGCCCTTGTTCAATTTGGGAATTGAAGCTGTACTTTCATGGCCTCTAATAGGTTGTCTTGAAATTATTCATGGCCAATTTTCACAAAATGTACTTGCAGACAATATCTGTGAGAAGAAAAATGACTAGGTTTTTGTTTTCTTATTCTTCAATTTGTCCCCATAGTTGCTTCGTCAGTTTTTAAAATACAAATCCTTTCTGTCTTTTTCATAATAAGTGGAAAACCTCCAAACCCTGTTTCTGGAACAGTTCTGCAATTGTTCAGGATGTGTTGCTGAAAACTGTAGAATGTTACGTTATTCATTTATGGACTGTGGGCGTTGCTGGCTGGGCCAGCATTTATTGCCTGTCTCTACTTGTCTTTGAGAAGGCATTGGTGAGCTCCTGTCCTGAACTGCTGCAGTTGGTTTTAACAAAACCATAATTTTATAACTGTTGGTTAAAGTGCACTGAGCAATTAGCAGTAATCCTTTAACAGATCTATGAAAAATTATTGAAGCATTTATTCAACACTTTGTTCCAGATATCATTTGACATAACATTTCTTTTATTCTCTTATTTGTACATTCCTTTATAACTAGATACAAAGCGCAAATTGAAATATTATTTTAAATGAATTGATTTTATATGCAAATTATGTGCCTCCTAGTTAACTGCTGGTCGTTAAACATATTCTGCCCTGTCACTATTAAATTCTCCATTTCTTATGAAGACCCCCAACCTGTGTTCTCACCAGATGGCATTGTGACAGGAATTTCTCCATTTTCAATCTGACTTAATTTTGTGCAGATTACTGCATAGATGTTTGAAGGAGTTATGTGGCACTACATTTTTAAAATTTCTTTCACTTTTCAGAAAATGAGATTTAAAAAATTGAGCTTAAAGGTCTGCCCAAGAATTTACAATGTTTCTTGCTGGCTGGCTGAATTCCCTTCAAACAGATTTTGCATATGTTCTCCACTACGAATTCTTGTTGCTCCAGCTTCTTAGTTTCTGAATGATCTCTCTTTCGACTTTCAATGTCCTGTTTTAAGCTTTGAATACCTTGCCTTTAGCTGCTACATGACATTTCCTGAGCCTTGCTGGCTTGACATTGGCCTTGAAAACTCTTTTCCCCTCCCATTCTTTGCTGTGAAATCTTCCTGCCACCTTTTAAATACTTTGCCGTCCATCTTGTAGATGATCCTGGTAATTGTCTGCATAAAATTAAGTACATATCACAATGTTCATTGTATGGAATGTATGAAATAAAATTCTTTGTTATTCTATGTAGTATGAATTCACTGAAATAGGTGTGTGTTGTGTCAGGCGAGTTTGGAACACAGCTTTAAAAACAGAAGAGGAGAGTGGAAGGAAATTGAATTGCTGAGAAATACTTTGAAGTTCTGTTGATTGGGTGCAATAAATCTGCAGTGAAAGAAAGTTATGTTGAAGATTGCATATTTAATAGTGGGGCTGGTAACTATAAAAGAGTTACTGAAGTAGCATTGTGAAGTGATGAGCTACATTTAAGAGTGAGTTCCATTTCAAGAAATATCCCATAATTTTAGCAACCCATTGGAGGGGGTTAGGGTGTGAGGATATGGTGTTGGGGGTTGAATCTAGGAATTTTTGGCAAATGAATTTTTGTTGGTGGGTGAAGGCTTATAACATGAAGATTCATGAAGGTCAAGCTCCATAACAATTAATGATGTTGAATTGGAAGAGAAGTCACTGCAGGAGACTTTCTGGCAATGACTGGATAGATACGGTCTTAGCAGACAGAGGGTAATTGTGAAGGACTGTTTTCTGACTGGGGGTCAGTGCTGGGACCTCTGTGTTCACAATATAACAAATATTATTTTAACCAGCATCTTATGAACTGGCACTCCTGATAAACTGGCAAAAATTATATACCTCAAACCGAGTGATGTTTACTGTATTATTATGTCCAATTATTATAGTTTTTAGGTTTATTTATTTCAATATGAATATATTTGTTCAATCAAATGGCCTCATGAAATCTCAACAGTTCATTCAATTTTGAGTCAATTTTTCCTCAAATACCGTGATCCCCGGTGATGTCTGAGTCAGTTAAGGGTGCGAGTGAGAAGGCTCACTGCTGGTAAGTTTTATTCCTGGCAATGTTGCATTATTATTTGTGTTGTATGCTGTAAAATATAACAGTGATGTGTATACCTGTTGTATTGCACTTCTATTATTTAGTGTCTGTTTTTGCATTATTAACGTCTTGATTATCTGGAATATTTGAACAATTGGCGCACTCCTGATTCCATAGGTATTGGGTAATAAATTTATATATAAATGATTTGGATGCAGATGATGGTCTGATTGGTATGTTTTGCATAAGATTGGTGCAGTTGTGGATAGTGAGGAAGGCTATCAACGGATATAGTAGGATATAGATCAGTTGGAAGGTTGGGTGAAGAATTAACAGATGGAGCTTGATCTAGGCAAGTGTGAGGTGATGCAAATTGGCAGATCAAACACAAAGGAAAGTTTGCAATAAATGGCAGGACCCTAAGGAGCATTGATATACAGAGTGATCTTGGGGTGTAAGTCATAGCTCCATGAAAGTGGAACATAAGTGAATAAGGTGATAAAGAAGCGTAAGACATGCTTGCTTTCATTGGTCGGGGCATTGATAATAAAAGTTAACAGGTCATATTGCAGCTGTATCAAAATTTTAGTGAGGCCACATTTGAATATTGTGCGTAGTTCTGGTCACAACACTGTAGGAACGATTTGGAGGGAATGCAAAGAAGATTTACCAAGCTGTTGCCTGGCTTGGAGTTTATTGGCCGTAAGGAAAGGTTGGATAAACTTGGATTGTTTTTGCCAAAATGTCGGAGGATGAGGGGCAACCAGATGGAAATGTGTACAGTTGAAAGGCATGATTTGGCTAGATCATCTGAGTCTTTTCCCCTAGGGTGGAAATGTCAAATTCTAGTATGTGTAATTTTTAAATGAGAGGGAAAATCTTATTAAAGAAGATGTGCAAGGCAAGTTTTTCACACTGGGTAATAGTTGCCTGGAAGGCATTGCCAAGGGAGGTGGAGGAAGTAAATCTGATAGCAATATTTAAGAGGTATTTAGACACGTGAACAGGAGGGTATGGTGGGACATGGACCATGTGCAAGCAGGTTGGATTAGTTTAGGAAGATATTGTGGCGGGCACAAACTAGGTGGGTCAAAGGGTCTGTTCGCTGCTGTGCTGTTTTTATTGTAAAGGATTAAGTTTTATTCTGTTTGATCTCAAGTCAGCAAATTTATTCAAATGGATACTCATGCTGTCTCCAACAGAAACAGTTTACATTTATATGTTTTCACAACCCAAGACATAAGGTGATAGGACAAGTAAACAAAAACTTAGTCAAATCAAGTAGGTCTGGGGAGGGGGGAGAGTGATGTTTAAAAAAAACAAAGTAGTGAAGTAACAAAGTGTGTAGGGAAGTGTGTCTAGTCCTTAAGGAGTGGGCAGCTGAAGGGTAAATAAAATTGGAATGCTCAAGATGTGGAATTATTGGAGTTCAGACACCTTGGAAGATATAGGGCTGAGGTGATCCGAGAGATGGGGAAGGACTACACCATGGAGGAATTCATTCTCTTTAGAACGAGAGCATACTAAAGCAAGACTCCAATCACATGAACATTTTCGAAATAGAGTAGTCAAAGTTCATGTTAATGGGCTGCTCCTCCATCATGAGAATGAAGCAATGGGAAAAACTTAAAGTTCATGCTTTACATGAAGGCTGTGTCATGTGTTTTGTTAATAAAAAGATTAAAGTATAAAACCTATAAATCAGTTGTACTCCGTGCAAAATTTCAGTTTGACTTACGTCCTGTGAAAATGCTTAAGGATATCTATTAATATAGAAAATAAACGTGAGCAAGGAGCTTTTAATATGTCTGTAAACCTCTGATTAGACGTTTGTCTTGTGTCATTATATGGTTGAGAGTTCTTCACGTTTAAGAAAGTTGTCCTCCTTCAATCTCATTGTTATCATAGCTAAAAGCATTGTGTTTAATGGTGATGTTTTACTTGGCTGATGATTCTGTTTTCTATTTAGCTTGGTATCTCAATCCATCATATCTGGGTGACACGGAGCTACTGGCAGGAAGCTGGGATGGGAAATATTTAAGTTCTCAACAGTGCTAGTTAGAATGAAACTAGTACATGATAGTTCTTTAAAAAACAATAGTCATCATGCTGGCTGGAGAATATACCTGCTGGGCTTCACCCACGTAATGATTAACATCCTTATGCTTGGTCCACTTGTCACTTCCAGTTCTTTACATTTCTATTTCAGTTCCTATGTAATTATGAAGAATAACAAATTTAGATTAATGTCTCATTCATATCAGACATAGAAAAGTTTCACATACAATAAATTACTTGAAAAGTTTGGTGACTTGCTGTGTAAGCAAATGCAGAGTGGGATCTCAAATATGTATGTGAGATGAATGACTATTTCTCTTCTTTGATCTAAAGAAAGCTGACCCTTAGCCAGGGCATAGGACAGCTGTACGTATCTTTGAATAGTGTTACTGATCTTTAATATCTGTTGAAATAGATAGAATGGCAAGCATGCAATCAAACTAGGTAACTTGTTACAAAAACTGTAAATTAGTGTAAATACACCTTTCAAAGTTTTGCACAAGCTCCCAATTCCCCATTGGGCATAATCGTTGATTGCTGTCAGTTTCAGAGACTTTGATGTGCTTGGCAGTATTCTGCTCAAGGCAGAGAAATGTTATGAAGAAATTTTGTGGGCAGATTTCCTGAACTGTGCTATATTTCTTTTAAAGTCAAATGTTTTAAAAGAAAAAGACTCGTACTAGTGTGTGAAAACCCTCCGTAGTTTTATTTCCCCGAGACTGCTTGCCAGGTATCTTCTATAACTAAAATAAGTACAATTAGTAGAAGGTCCTGATTTTCATTCCTAGATCAAGGGTGCAGAATCTGGAGACAGTAGGGTGGACTTCAGAATTTTCAATTTCCGCTATATTCTTGATTCCTGTGTATCTTTATCTTCCTCTCTACTACTTTCAGTGCTGTAGATGCACTCCACTGCTGACTATCCTCTGAGTCATAGTGTTACTTTAACATGTCAAACTCACTGATTTTTTTGCCCCCTACTCTCCGTCATGCTCATTACATGCTTCACCTAATTTAATTTTGTTTTGATTGGATGAGATCCAGCGAATATTGCTGTTAATGATTCATCAGAGACAGGAAACAACACTGACATCTTGCCTCCAGTGACAAAACCTTGTGCGTGGCTGTCTTTTATCTTGTCTAGTTTTTGTTGTTTGCTAAGCAACTTCCAAATACCTTGTTGACAACTCCCCATTTTAGTTAAATGTCCCTGGAATTTGGTGTGCAGGTTGGATAATCTCTTAACTTTGGCTTATAAACCCTTGTTTCATTAATTTCAAAGGTCATTTCACCTGATGCCCATAGGTCACTTTAAAGTAACGGTATCCTATGGACCCATTAGGGACATTCCTGATGTACACAATAACAAGAGGATTCCTTTATCACAATCATTCCAGAAAGTTGTAATCAAGGTGTTTAACATTTGATGCCACCTTTCTGTTGCTTTTTGCAACTGCAGGTGATAAGCTGAACATGGAAATTGTTTTATTTTGAAGCTACTCCTATTTCTTTGAATATTCATAGCATCAAATTTAAGCTTTTATCTGATTATATTTCTTAGTTTCATTCAAAATGAATGATCCACTGTTGAGCCTGGATGGCATCAATATCATCCTCTGAGCTGCCATCTCTTCATGTTTCCTTTGTTCTGATATTTCCTTCAGCCAAATTGTCTGATTTTTCTCTTTCTCTCTCTCTCTCTCTCGTTCACCAGTTCAGGCTTAATTTCTCTTTCCTTTGCTTTTTCCTAATTCATCCTTTTATTCATTTTTCTTTTATTCCTCTCCAAAGTTTGTTCATTTGCATCTGAATGTTAGGTAATTCTAACCACGATACATAAGTTGCATGTTTCTTTCTTTTTAATTGTAAATGTTGGCTAAACTCTTTAAAAATATTACTCAAGTAATTGACAACAATCAAAGCCATTTTAAAATTCTAACCTGTGTAATATACTTCACAGCCCTGCCTGTTCTTATGCCCAGCCATATAGTGTTTTTTTTTAAAGGATTCACAGATCAATCTTAAATTCCATCATATTTGATTCTGGATGAGCCTTTGCATTGGTCTTATCTTAGCTGTTGTTAATACTGGACCAGTCAAATTCTAGGGTGAAAACTGGCTTAGTAGACCCTAACATTTTTTTTAAGCTTGTGGAGTACTGTTGCTGAATGCATTTAGAAGTTTTCCAGTGTACTTTTCACAGAATAAAACATTTTTCAAACAAAATAAAAGTGAACTAGATTAAAGTAGATAAAAGGATTGGAAGGATTTCATTGCAAATGCCAGAAAAGCATTCAGATTCACTCTAATTGTTTTATCAATACACATTTCAAAACCTTAGTGAAGATATCCAGCTATTTCTACGTTGAGGCATCTTGCGCAAGCTGCAACTGGTTTGTTCCCAAGGTATTTCTCTGCATACACTGGATGCTTTCGCTTCAGCTGTCTCTCTTCCAAGACACCTAAAACAAACTGCGCACTAAACTCACTGTTGCTTCTAACTTCAGAGTTAGCACAAGTTCCGTACACTTAGTCTCCAGTAAGTTTGCAGGATTTCTGATTCAAGTTTAGCATTCCTACATCCACTCACTCACAGTCTTTCTCTCACATACTGATACGACTTCCAGATTTTTCTGTCTCCCTATGTCCTTGGACTGCTGTCACTATGCGACAGCACATTTTTTTTGCTTCATGAGACTACTAAACCCCATCTCTTCACTTCAGGAGGTTGCAAAGTTTCAATAAAGTGCATGTAAACAAGTAGGCCTTCAGAATTCTTATCAGCAAGCCCAAAAGAACAAATCATTTCTTTAAAAAGAAATTAGAACTGACATTCCTGCCTTGTAACAGATAACATCAAATAGAAATTAAACTTAAAAGTTATGCATTGTTCTGAACACATTTTGCAACATTTACCCGATCTGATTTTTCAGAACCTTGACGTTAAAATATATCAAAGCCATGGGCTAAAAAAGAGGATGATTTTTTGAGTTAAAGTTTTATCCTTAGTTAATCTGTTTCCAGATAATAGCAGTTGGATAATAGAAAACAAGTGCAAGTTATATATCCTGATGATATTAGAAGATATGAATAGCAGTCCA
This sequence comes from Stegostoma tigrinum, assembly GCF_030684315.1. Lineage (NCBI taxonomy): Eukaryota > Metazoa > Chordata > Chondrichthyes > Orectolobiformes > Stegostomatidae > Stegostoma > Stegostoma tigrinum. The sequence continues at coordinate 77,048,412 of NC_081366.1, read as the reverse complement.
GGAGAATGCATGCATTGTGTTATACCATGAAGGTGATTTTTTGCAGAAATGAATGGAACATCCGCTTACATTGTTGCCCAAACTCACTTTTATAATGAATGTTTACTTTTTAGTGTTGATAACCTATTGAGAATCTGCAATTTTCACTGCTTGACCAATGCTGGCCATGTCTTCAGCTTCCAAGGCCCTGAGCTCTTTTTACTAAACCTCACTATGTCTCTGCTCGAAGCAAGTGCCTTCAATCTGCTTCTTTTGATCAAATGTTTGATATTCAAGCATTTCCTAATGTGTCCGTATTTTGTAATTCCGTGCAAAGAGCCTTGGGAGACTTTAAGATGCTGTATAAAGTATAGATTTTTTTAAAGGATAATAAATAGTTAGATTTAATCAGTGCATAGTATCATTGGTTATGGCTGATTGATAACATGCTTGCATGTCTAATTTTTCTTTAGTTTTTTTACTGCCAGACCTGGTTTGATGAGGATACAGAGATATATGAGCACAGTGCACATTTATACGATTTGTGGAAGAATACTTTCCAATCTGATTGTAATCTGATCCTTTCACTTAAACTGAGGCTGCCTGTAGCTTCATGTGATACGTAGACGAGTACGTGCATTCCCTGAGGTGTGAATAGGTTCTGTTCTTGAGTCCATTCTCAAGACAACTTTATATATTATACTGCATGCAGGATAATGTAAAGCAGTCGTTAGTAAGGCCAGGAAATGTTTGTATGTTGGATATTTAAAATTATGCACTGTGTAAGATCGTGTTTGTAAGTGTGAGCATTTGTAAGTCGGGAGCCCCATACTTAAGATGATTTTCCTGGCATTGAAATAGAAACCTAATAAATATGTGTGGATCAGCTGTTGAAAAGTCATATCATCTTAGTGGGATGTCAGAAAAAAACTACACTTGTGATTCTTGCATAAGATTGTGCCTCAAATCTATTTCCTTTGAGAAAATGCAATTTATTTCATTACTGATGTACAAGACATACTTTATCTAAGGAGAATTTGTACAGTGCAAAGCTCCCAATAGCTCTGAGAGTGTATTTCAAATATTTTGGTGAGTAGAAAATAAAATTAACTCATGGGGAGTTCCGTAGTGAAGTTGGTATTGAATGAGATGTTTTGGGTAACATTTACCATATTTACAGTTTTTAAACTTAGCTTGCATTACAGCTATATCTAAGGAATAATATAGATAACACTTGTCAGGTGAACGTTCTTTTCTTAACAGTTTGGAGTGCCTTTGATACTGGCTCAAGAACGGCTGGATTACTATATTATACGCTGAATCCCTACAGTGCGGAAAGTGGCCACTCGGCAATGTCTGCATTGACCCTTTGAGGAGTGTCCCACCCAGATCCAGGGCCAGTCCCGTACCCCGTCCCTGTAACCCCGCATTTACCGTGGCTAACGATTCAGAGTTCACATTCCTGGGTCACTGTGGACAATTTAACATGATTATTTCACTTGACATGCACATCTTTAGATTGTAGGAGGAAACTGGAGCACCTGGCAGCAACCCATGCAGATAATGGGAGGTTGTGTAAACTCCACGCACTCACCCAAGGTTGGAAATGTACCCGAGTCCCTAGCACTGTGAGGCAGCAATGCTAATAACTGAGCTATCATACCACCCAATTTAAATAGGGTGGTTCTCCTGCAGATTTCCAAAATGGTAAATTATATTTGAGAGGTATTGAGCAAAATTCAAAAGATTGGCATTATAACTTTGGCATGCTCCAACCTGGGAACTCTCAGAATGAAATATTGTTCCTTCGGACCAGAAAATCGCTGAAAAAAGCTAGCAAGGAATTGGAAATTTCTAAAAATCCTTCAGTCTCATTGTTTACTACCAATTCAATACTTGTACCATTTCAATAACATGCAAGACAACAGAGTATGTTTCAAGTGATTGGGAATTGATAAAATTTTTGCGAGATGGAAGGAGGATTGAAATGGTCATTTTATAGGTTTTATTCAAATATCATCAAATTTCTAATGAGTAAGATTCAGTACAGCTTGGCAGGAAAATCTACATGTCACAAAAAATAATAATATGGATTAAAAGCTTTAAGAGTTTAAACTTAATCTTTAAGTTTAAAACTCTTAAATTGAATGAAAAATTCAAAGATCTGATGGACAAGTTTTCCAAGTACTATGTACAGTGGAGTAACAGGCCTAAGCTTTGAAAGTGTGTATCTAATAGAATTATATGGCAATTTACATGGCATTTATACAGAAACTGCTCAAATCTTCAGCAAAACTGTTTGGTTTCTTGTTACCACCTGCCAAATTTAACAGATGATTACATTAATGGCAATGTAACCTTGGATATGATGCTTCTATTGCTGCACGCAAAGCTGATATTAGGTGTTAAAGGCCTAATTAGAAGTCAGAAAGGCAAAAGTTCAGATTCTGAATTTCAGCTTGGAACATTTCTAGGCAAAGTCAGCGTAGGCCTGATCTTCTCTGGAAACCTGCTTTTAGATTGCAGTGCTATTGTACAGTCTTGAGTTATATATTTGAAACTAAATGTACACCCAATACCAACAGACTGAAAAAATGTACACATACTGTGTACCTGCTTTGAGTGCTGAATTTGCATTTTGAGGTAGAGTTTTCTCTTCAATAATTGAATCTTTTCCGGCAGAAGTCAGTTAAGTAAAACCCTAAAGAGTCAAGGCATGGGGGTTAATTTCTCTAATTGAGAAAACGTGTAATGGATTGAATTGGGCAATGGCTTGAAACTGTGTTTTGCTGTGTGTTCTAGATGTTGCTAACTGAGTTTGACATTCTCCTTTCGTTCTCTTAATGATGGAGCAGAGATATTAAACAAAAAAAAATCAGCAATTTGTGATGTCTCAGAGATTAACTGCCAGAATAATTAACTGAACAGTAAAAATATGACCAGATTTAATTCTACGATCTGATCTGTCCAGTAGCACCATTAGCTGAGATCACAGTAAGTGCAGTCTGTTGATTGGGATTTGAACTAATTGAATTTAAAAGGTGTTGCATGCTTGTTTTAAAGAAATAGGGTCATGAAAGTTTGTGGACACAAAACTGGAGTGCTGTGAAGTTTGGTGTACGGACTGGATCTTCAGACTGACTGTGAATGTTGCTAAGATTTTTCTGGGAGTAGAAGATTAACAGTGAAATATTTAACTAAAGCTAAATTGAGAAAATTAGCAGGTGCATTGAAGGTGTAGATAAAAACAGGATCTTCCAAAGATAAGGTACTTAAGTAACTAAAGAGTTTGAATTTGAAGGAAATGGAGATATCATGGATAGAATTAGATGAAACACAGTTAAAAATGAAAATAACTTTGATTTAGAGGGGAAGAAATAAGAAAGATTTCAATTGGAAGCAAAGAGGAATGGAAAGACTGGGCAGAGAAAGGAAGAATTGGGAATACATCTTAAATTTGGAAAGAAGCGGAGGGAATGAAACAGTAAAGGTAAAAGAGATATAAAGCAAAGAATACTAGGATGGGAAACAGAATTTTAATAAGCTTAAACTCCTAAAAAGGAAATCGGACACCAAAATGACATAGAATAAAAGAAAGAAAAGGTATTTGTTGGAGAGTGATTGTGATCCCATTGAGGAATTAGATTTCACTAAAAAATCTACACTTTGTTCGTACATTTACTGAGGATGGAATCGTAAGACATTTTGCCTCATTTGAAAAAGCAGCTAGGCAGATGTACGGGCCTTAATGTTATGGTTTGTTTTGACAGGTACAGCTATGGTCATAAGTGCTAATTTTCCAGAAGAACAATCTGCAGCCTATGAAACTGTTTGAAAAAAGTACTCAATGCTTATGAGATAGTAGGAACTGCCGATGCTGGAGAATCTGAGATAACACGGTGTGAAGTTGGATGAATACAGCAGGCCAAGCAGCATCAGAGACAATAGACAATAGGTGCTGGAGTAGGCCATTCGGCCCTTCGAGCCAGCACCACCATTCATTATGATCATGGCTGATCATCCACAATCAGTATCCTGTTCCTGCCTTATCCCCATAACCCTTGATTCCACTATCTTTAAGAGCTCTATCCCATCTCTTTCTTAAAAATATCCAGAGAGTTGGCCTCCACTGCCTTCTGGAGCAGAGCATTCCTTACATCCACCACTCTCTGGGTGAAGAAGTTTTTCCTCAACTCTGTTCTAACTGGCCTACCCCTTATTTTTAAACTGTGTCCTCTGGTTCTGGACTCCCCCATCAGCGGAAACGTGCTTCCTGCCTCCAGATTGTCCAATCCCTTAATAATCTTATACATCTCAATCAGATCCTCTCTCATCCTTCTAAACTCAAGTGTATACAAGCCCAGTCGCTCCAATTTTTCAACATAATGATAGTCCCGCCATTCTGGGAATTGACCTCATGAATCTACACTGCACTCCCCCAATAGCCAGAATGTCCTTCCTCAAATTTTGAGACCAAAACTGCACACAATACTCCAGGTGCAATCTCACCAGGGCCCTGTACAGCTGCAGAAGGACCTCTTTGCTCCTATACTCAATTCCTCTTGTTATGAAGGCCAGCATGCTATTAGCTTTCTTCACTGCCTGCTGTACCTGCATTGACTGATGTACAAGAACACCTAGATCTCATTGTACTTCTCCTTTACCTAACTTGACTCCATTGAGATAGTAATCTGCCTTCCTGTTCTTGCCACCAAAGTGTATAACCACACATTTATCCACATTAAACTGCATCTGCCATGCATCCATCCACTCACCTAGCCTGTCCAAGCCACCCTGTATTCTCATAACATCCTCCTCACATTTCACATTGCCACCCAACTTTGTGTCATCAGCAAGTTTGCTAATATTACTTTTAATGCCTTTGTCTATATCATTAATATATATTGTAAACAGCTGCGGTTCCAGCACCAAACCTTGTGGTACCCCACTAGTCACTGCCTGCCATTCTGAAAGGGACCTGTTTATCACTACTGTTTGCTTCCTGTCAGCCAGCCAATTTTCAATCCAACTCAGTATTTTGCCCCCAATACCATATGCCCTAATTTTGTTCACCAATCTCCTGTGCGGGACTTTATCAAAGGCTTTCTGAAAGTCCAGGTACACTACATCCACTGGTTTTCCACTATCCATCTTCATAAATACATCCTCAAAAAATTCCAGAAGATTAGTCAAGCACGATTTCCACTTCGTGAATCCATGCTGACTCTGACCTATCTGCTATCCAAATGAGTCGTAATTTCATCTTTTATAATTGACTCCAGCATATTTCCCACCACTGATGTCAGGCTAACCGGTCTATAATTTCCTGTTTTCTCTCTCCCTCCTTTCTTGAAACATGGGACAACATTTGCCACCCTCCAATCCGCAGGAACTGATCCTGAATCTATAGAACCTTGGAAAATAATTACCAATGCGTCCACAATTTCAAGAGCCACCTCCTTAAGTACCCTGGGATGCAGACCATCAGGTCCTGAACACTTATCGGCCTTCAGACCTAACAGTCTATCCAACACCATTTCCTGCCTAATATAAATTCCCTTAAGTTTGTCTATTACCCTAGGTCCTTCGGCCACGACTGCATCTGGAAGATTGCTTGTGTCTTCCCTAGTGAAGACAGATCCAAAGTACCTATTCAACTATTCTGCCATTTCCTTGTTCCCCATAATAAATTCACCCGTTTCTGACTTCAAGAGCCCAATTTTAGTCTTAACCATTTTTTTTCATTTCACATACCTAAAAAAGCTTTTACTATCCTCCTTTATATTTTTGGCCAGTTTTCCTTCATAGTTCATTTTTTCTCTATGTATTGCCTCTTTAGTTATCCGCTGTTGCTCTTTAAAAGCTTCCCAGTCCTCCGGCTTCCCACTCATCTTTGCTATGTTATACTTCTTCTCTTTTATCTTTATACAGTTCTTAACTTGCCTCGTCAGCCACGCCGCCCCTGCCTCCCCTTAGGATCTTTCTTCCTCTTTGGAATGAACTGATCCTGCACCTTCTGCATTCTATCCAGAAATACCTGCCATTGTTGTTCCACTGCCATCCCTGCTAGAGTCTTGTACCATTGGACTTTGGCCAGCTCCTCCCTCATAGCTCCATAGTTCCCTTTATTCAACTGCAATACTGACACTTCCGATTCTCCCTTCTCCCTCTCAAACTGCAGATTAAAACTTATCATATTATGGTCACTACCTCCTAATGGCTCCTTTACTTTGAGGTCCCTGATCAAATCCGGTTCATTGCACAACACCAGATCCAGAATTGCCTCCTCCCTGGTAGGTTCCAGTACAAGCAGTTCCAAGAAACCATCTCGGAGGCACTCCACAAACTCCCTTTCTTGGGGTCCAGTACCATCCTGATTCTCCCAGTCTACCCGCATGTTGAAATCTCCCATAACAACTGTAGTGATACCTTTGCGACAGGCCAATTTCAACTCTTGATTCAACAGAGGAGCAGGAAAGTTTCACGTTTTGGGTCGGGAAGCAGGGATTTCTGAAGAAGGATCCCGACCTGAAATGTCAAACTTTCCTGCTCCTCTGACAGTGCTTATGAGGTTGTCCCTGAAGCTTATCAATCAAAATGTAGGGCTTCAAGAAACAAACTTCATCAGACAATAGTAAAACTTCGTAAGAAAGAAATATGGTAGGATCAATTCTTCTTGTGAAATGAGATTTTTATTTGAGAAATAAGAGCGTTCATGATTATGGAAGAGTGAAGAAATAGCATTCCTGTAAAACTAAAGATTTACTTGGATGAGCATCAAGACTCAAAGATCCAAAAAGCAGCACGTCTATCAGATACTTACGATATCTCTCTCACACCTGTACAGAGGTGATCATATGAGAATCCACAAGGAAACCAGGTGAATAGAAAACTTCGTGATAGAAGAAGTACCAGTTTTAAGGAATATATAGAACAATGGAAAAGTAATAAAGTTGAAAATATCAGAACTAAAATTTCATAGAAAATAACACAAATCCATTGCAATAACAACATACTGAAAATGTGCTGGAAATTAAATGCCAGACCAAGTGTAATAATAGGAACTCTGAAGGAATCTTTAGAAAAGGAGGCCTCAGGAAAGGAAATGGATGCTACAACAGTAGGTGTGATGCAAAGAGAATATGTTTCCTTAGAACTAATGAAGAAAGTGGTGAGTCTCTGACAATTAAGAAAATGCTTTTTGATTATGCAGTGAATTCAGAAGGTTCAGAATGTTTTATTTCAAAAGAAGGGATATTATTCTTCAAATCAGGTAGATAATCCAATAACAACGTAAGGAGGTACGAGAGAAAGTCAGTCACTGATGATACTATGTGACTTCTAGATGGGTTAAGAAAGGAGAAAATATTTATTGGAGATCTACATCAAGGTTAGAACATACAACAGTACAGCACAGGACCTTTGCCCACCTTGTCTGTGCTGACCATGATGCCCTTCCAAACTGCCTTCAAATTCCATCTGCCTGCACACTGTCTGTATCGCTCTATTACCTGCTTGTCTGTGTGTTTATCTAAATGCCTCTTAAACATTTCCAACCTAGGAAAATGACTTTGACAATCCACCCTATCTGTGCCCCTCATAATTTTATATACTTCAATCAAATCACTCCACAGCCATCGACACTCCAGCAAAAATAATCCAAGTTTGTCCAAGCTGTCCTTATAGTTGATACACTGCTATCCAGGCAACAATCTGGTAAATTTCTTTGGCATGCTTTGCAAAGCCCCACATCTTCCTTTTTAGGTTATAAACCAGTTCCAGTATGTAAACTTGGATGATAAGTTCTTTCGTAAATAGAGAATTTGTACTTGGATTAGTGAAACAAACACCTATAGGTGAATTGATTTCATCTTTTGTAATGAACTATGGTACATGATGCAACGAGAGGAACATTCTGGATTGTTTCCAGACTCGGTTGTGGACCTTAGTACCATAGAATTCTTTTCTGTCATATTCTGTGAAGAGGGACGTGACTTGGAAATTCATAATTGAAATTGGACTAACATGTTTAGCTTGTCATCTTTAACAGAAATGCAATGAACACCTTCTGAATTGGGAGAGTTATGCAAACAGTCTACTCAGAAATTGCATCAGAACCATGGACAGATCATGCTTCGAGTTTCAGACAAAAGAACAATAGCATTTGAGTAGGCTAAAAGTCTTTGTTTGATGAGCAATGAAAAGCTAAGCAGACAAAAACGCCAAAGGTTTGAAATTTTGTTTCTGGAGATAAAGCATGAGAATTACTGTCTCCTGGAATATAAAAAGCATAGATTTCCTGAACCTCAGCAAACAAAAAAAAGCACACACATTATGCAGTGAGTATTCTAGACAGCATCAAATAAAGTCAGTGTGCATTTAGGAGTAAACTAGGAAGTGATGTAAAAATATCTGACCTAGAGAACTGAATCAGAAATTGAAATGTCACAAATTGACCCTCCCGCAATTAGATTAGATAGAGATATTAAAAGATCAGATAGCAGCACTATTTTATCTCAGAAGGTTATCAAAGTGCCTTACAAATGCTATTGCTGCCTTCATTTGTGCGTATAAGTGAGGAAAAACATTTTTGGCAATACATTGTTAATGTAGGGAGGTCTGTTATTGACAAAACCAAGATCTTGCAGAGTCAATTCAGGGAAATTAGTTTAAATTAGGGAAGCAATTAAGTTCACAATGGACGAAATTATTGAACTGAATTGTAAATAGCTGGAGTTGGACATATTCTGATCGTACCAAAACTGGATGGATTGCAAAGATTCTGTATAATTGCAAACAGCATGGTGACAAAAGCTGACTTGTATTCCAACTTCCATTGACAGAGCCGAAGAAATTTTGGCTTGTTGATATGAGATGGACTTTTATCGATACCATTTTGAATGAAAAACATGCCAACAACTTTACAGTGTTTTGCGAATAAAGCCACTGATGGGGTGAATATTTGTAGCGTCAAATCATAAAATTGGTTGTGTTCAACTAAAACTGGAAAGAATTTTTACACCACTTGAAAAAAGTGCCAGTGCAGTTTAAAATATGAAATTGAATATGCCAAAATAAAAGTGAAAAGTATTCTTTGTGTCATACTGCTGGACAAGGGTAACTAGCACCTGCCTTGGATGTTCCCATTCCTCGGGCAAAATGTGAAATTCTGTGACATACTGGCGTGAATAGATTTTATCAAAGGTTTGTTCCAGTCTACGGATTGTAGTCGTTCCTTTGACAAATTTATTAAAGGTTGGCAGAAAATCTTTGAACAAGCACATTAATGTCAGCGTAACTTTGACAACTTGAAAGATTGCTGTAAGCTGCAAGCAAGGCTCCACACAGGAAGTAAGGTCGGAGTCTTTCTGGAAAAGCATTTAAATGCAACAGTTTGTCCAAAGAGCAGGTGCGTCAACCCTTGATGTTGGTGAAAAGACATTGATATTGTTGAGTTCATGGCAGTAGAATAAGCACATTTTTTAAAACATTGTTTAGGTGAGTCACAAACTTGAGTTGTTGGGGGGCGGTTGACAAGGCCAAATTTGGGAAGATGTGGCAAATGGAAGTTTAAAATGAAAACAGGAAAGTGTTAATAAAGAAAATGATAAGCAGACTGTGAGGGGAAAGGAAAGAGTTTGAAGCATAAGAATTAACCGACAGATGAGGCCATAATTTACAAACTCAGGAAAAAAAAATAAAACTAAAGGGTCTGTATTGGAATGCAAGAAACAGTCAAAACAAAACAGATGAACTGAGACTGCAAATAAAAATGTAAAAGTATGATCTGGTAGCCATTGCAGCAAAATGGCTACAGGATGGTATGGTGTAGACCTGAGTGTTGAGAGGCATAGGACATGTAGGAATTATAGGAAGAGGAGGAAGGTTGGCTGTGTTAGCTGATGATGGTATTGACACAACGGAAAGCGGTGACCTAAGTCTAAGAAGCTAAGAAGTGGAAACAGCCTAGGGAGAAATGATAAAGTAAAGGTGTTTGAGAGAGTTTTGTGCACGCCCCCTAACTCCACAGTAGCAGGGTTGGGGGCAGTGAACAGGAAGAAATTGAGAGCTTGTCAGAAAGGCACAGCCAGTAATCATGCAGTAATATAATCTACATATTGACTAGAATCATCCAGCGGGCAAAGATGATCTAGATGAAGAGTTCATAGAATGTTTTCAGGACACTTTCTTAGAACAGCACTTTCTCGAACTGACCAGAGGACAGGCTGGACTTGAATTGGCATTGTGCAATGAGATGGGGGAATTAATGATCGTATAACGAAGGCACCTTAGGTAACAGCAGTTATTTTATGAACGAATTTTGCATTCCATTTAAGGGAGACAGGAGTAGGCCGGAGATAATATATTAAAATTTAAATAAGGGGAATTATGACAGCATGAAAGCAGAGCTGCCTGAAGTGCATTGTCGAGTTGGTTAAAGGATAGGTCAGTAGCGATGCAGTGACAAATATTTAAGGACCTATTTCAGAGTGAACAAAATAAATAGATTCCGGCAAGGAAGAAAATTTCCTAGGGATGGTCCCATATCGGGTTAACTAGAAATGGTAAAGATAATATCAAACCAAAGAAAAGCATACAGTTATACAAAGACAGTGGAAGGTCAGAATATTAGACTGAGTATGAAAACAGGAAAGTAAGACCAAAATATTAATGAAAAGGGTAAAAACACAGTTACTGGGATAGGGAGGGGTTGAGTCTAGGTGGAATGCTCTTCGGAGAGTCATTGTGGACTTGTTGGGGTGAATGCCCTGTTTCCACACTGCAAAGATTCTGTGATTATACAGTCTGAGCGAAAGCTATCCAGAAAAATAGAAACAGAAACTTATAAATATTTTTCTATAAAGTGTTAACAAGTGAGCCGTGATTTTATACAAAGTGAAACTGAAGAATTATTATTGAAAGTCAAGTAAATGTCAGAATAACTGAACTGGTATGTTGCATCTTTCTTTAGTATAGAGGATACAAGTAACACTCCAGGAGCGAAAATACATCATAAAGTGAAAGAGAGGCAGGAACTTGGGGGGGAAATCGCTATAGCCAGAGAAGTGGTAATGAGTAACTTGTTGGAACTGTGGTCTGACAAATCCTGACTCCTGAAAGTCTTTATCCTAGGGTCTTACCAAATGTGACTAATGAGATACTTGATGCATTGGTTTAATATTCCAAAACTCCCTTGATTTGGGTGCAGCCCAATTCGTTTGGAGGATAGCGAACGTACTTTTTTCATTCAAAAATGGAAGGAGTCTGAAGGCCAGTTAGTTAGCTTAACATTTATCATAAGGAAAATACTAGACACAATTATTAAAGAGACTGTAATAGGACACTGATAAATTCAAGGTAATCAGACAGAATCAACATAGTTTTATGGAAGAGAAATCATACTACATCAACCTGTTAGAGTTCTTTGACAAGGTATTGCATGTTGTGGATAAAGAGGAACTTGTGCATATGTTTGACTTGGATTTCTGGAAGGCATTTAGTAAGGCGCCACATCATTGGTTATTGCAGAAAATAGAAGCTCAGGTTGTAAGGAGTAGCATATTGACATTGGATAGTAGATTGGTGGGCTAAGATGAAACAGGGAGTAAATACAAAGGGTCTCTTTCAGGTTAGCAAGATGTAATGAGTGTTGTGCCACAGGAATCAATGCTGGTACCTGAACTGTTCAAAATTTATGTAAATGACTTGGATAAAGGGTAGTTAAGAAGGTGTTTAGTACGCTTGCCTTCATTGCTCAGACCTTTGATATAGGAGTTGAGATGTCATGTTGAGGTTGTCTAGCATGTTGGTGAGACCTGTTCAGGGTACTATGCCCAATTCTGGTCACCCTGTTGTAGGAAGGATATTATTAAGCTGGAGAGGGTTCACCAAAGATCTACCAGAGTGTTTCCAGGAATGGAGGGTTTAAGTTATAAGAGGAGGCTGGATAGGTTGGGACTTTTTCACTGGATCGTAGCAGGTTGAGGGGTGACCTGAAAGAAGCTGATAAAATGATGAGATAATGTGAATGACCGGTGTTTGCTTCCAGGTTTGGGTTATTTCAAGACCGGGGACATAATTTTAAGGTGAGGAGAGAAAGATTAAAAAAAAATTCAGGGCAGATTTTTCACACAGAGAGTGGTTCATGGGTGGAATGAACTGCCAAGGAAGCGGTGGAAGCAGGTACAGTTACAACATTTTAAGGCATTTTGGATAAGTACATAAATAACAAATGTTTGGAGGGAAATGGATCAAATGCAGGCAGGTGCGACTCATTTCATTTGGGATTAAAGTCGGCATGGACTGAAGGGCCTTATTCCGTGTTGTCTAACTGTGTGTGGTTGTCAAATTTGCTGCCTGAACAAAGTCATAGAGTCACAGTTCTTTCAACATAGAATGAGGCTTTTGCCCCATTGTGTCTGTATCGATCATCAAACATGCATCTAATGTTTTAACAAAGATTTGTGGCTCGGGTTGTGGTCAGAGTTGTTGGTTGGTTCACTGAGCTGACTGGTTTTCGTGCAAACGTTTCGTCTCCTGTCTAGGTGACATCATCAGTGCTGTCTAGCCTCACTTGAAATGCTGTTGTTCTGTCCTGGGCTATCCTGAAGTTATATGTCCGATCTGTCAGGGTGGGCAGTCTTGTTTCTGGGTTTTGTAGATAGGGTCTATATCAACATGTTTGTTTATCGTATCAGTGATTGAAAACCAAGCCTTCAGGAATTCTCGTGCTTGTCTTTGTTTTGGTTGTCCTGGTACTATAACTTTGTTGTAGTTAAACTGATGTCCTTCTATGTTGGCGTGCATGGAAATTGAAATGAGGGAAAGCTGGTTGTGCAGTTTTGCTGCGAGTTAGTGTTCATGTATTCTGGTGGGGAGTTTCCTGCCCATCATTCCTGTGTAGTCTTTCTGTATACGCTGGTAAGAAATTCATCATTTTTGTTTGTTCAACAGGAGTTGATTGATGTTCTGACGTCTGTTGATGAACTTTGATCCCAGTGAATATGCTGTTAATAAGGTGGTATGTTACTTCTAACTTTACTTGTTTCCTGATCATGAAAGTATAGCCCACATTATCTAACCCATAGTTTAGGCTTGATCTTTGGTTGGGGGTGAGAGTTGCTCTACATTCTAGTCTTTGCATAATGGCATCCACTATGAGCCCTGAGATGAGTGAACCCATGGGTGTTCCATTAATTTTTTTAATATACCTGACCATTGAAAACAAAGTACGTGGTAAGGCGTAGGTCTAGTAATTTTAGCACTTAGTCTTTGATGATGGTTTCATTGGAGGTTTGTGTTTTCGGATTGTTCGGTAATATGGCGAGTGTCTCCTTTGATAGTGTTATGTTGACAGAGGTGAATAATACTGTATTGTTGAAGGAGACCATCATTTCCTCCTTATCGATTTTTATATTTCTGATGTTGACCAGGAATTCCTGTGCTGAGTGTACGGAGTGGGTCGATCTGTTGGTGTGGTGTTTTAATCTTTGTTGCAACTCCTTGGCCAGCCTCGGTATTGGTGTGCCTGGCAGGGAGACTATTGATCTCAGGGGGATGTCAGGTTTGTGTACTTTGGGTAGTCCATAGAGTCTGGGGGAGTTTGACACATCACTTTTCACTTTTAGGAAGTCTGTTCTTGTTACTTGGCCTGCCTGTTGTAATTTCTTTGGTGTATAGGTGATCCTGTTCTCTAACTGTGGTTTGGGGCTCGACTCCCTCTTGATAAGTGCTGGTATCTGCTTTTTCAATGTAGTCATCAAGCGGCCTTTGTCTGCCAGTAAGATTATGATGTTCCTGTCCTCCTTTAATCCTTCAGGGGCTTTTCTTCCTGATGTGCTAAGTGTGTTTGTCTGGCTTCTCCTATTCAGTGTGGGGTCTGTGGTTTGTTGGATGGCTTGTTGTGTTTCACCCATGAGTCCATTTGATTTCAATGCAGCCTCAAGTGCAGCCAGGGAGCCAGTTTTGTTGGTGTCCTTTTAATTACAGTTAAATCCCCATATTTCTTGCCAGCTTGTACAGAAGGACTACACAGACAGACCAAATCTTGAATTACAACAGTAGATGTGTCAAGACTCTGTCTAACCGAACAATAACACTGCAACACCCAAGAGTTGCGCAAAAACAAAGAACGCCTAATCAAAGACTTTACGAACATTGGAGTATCCCAACAGCTTCATCTGCCAATGCCTGGCAAATAAACAACACACTGGCCACCCTACCCTCTATTAGATACACATCAGAACTGACTACAAGACTTTCACGACCTCTTGGAATAAAGATAGCATACAAACCAACAGCCACATTTTGCCAGCTACTCAAAGACGAAAGGCCCCATGCCTACAATGAGCAGGACAAGTGTGATATCCAAAATACCATGCAGCAATTGCAGGAAACACTACATAGGACAGATGAGCAGGAAACTTGCCACATTCCAAGTAAATGAACATCAACTTGCAGCAAAATGGCACAACCAGCTATCCATCATTTCAATCCACGCTGACACAGGACATCAGTTTAATTAGAACAAAGTTACACTACTCTGACAAGCAAAACAAGAACAAGCATGAGAATTCCTGGTGGCCTGGTTTTCATGCACCGATGCAATAAGCCAATGTTAAAAGACCCCATCTACATACATACCACTGCGGGACAAAACTGGAAACAACTGGCTGCCATGACAGCCCAAACCATATAAATTCTGAGCAGGATAGAATTGCAGTGCTTCAGAAGAGGTCAGACAGCACTGACTGTGTCGCCTTGAAGGGAGATGAAATGTTTGCATGAAAACCAGTCAGCTCAGTGAACGAACCAACAGCCCCAACATGTATCTATTCTAATCCCAATCTGCACTGTTGTTTGTTGATTGGTTCTGCCTTGTCCATCTGCTCCATTTCCTACCACCTACTAGATTAAAAGTAGGGATAATTGTCCTATTCTTTCCTGTCCTATTCTTTCCTGTCCTATTCTTTCCTGTAGTTCCTAGTCCCAACCAGTTGAAGTTTAATCTGTTGCAAAAGTACCATACCTGGCCCAGTTCTCATGCCAGTATGCTATCCTCTGTTACAACATTCCTTTAGCCACATATTTATCCCTCTTGTCTTTTCAGGAAGGTTTTTGTGTTTATTCTCACCGTACCTTTTGATTAGGATCAAATGTAGGGCTTTATCTTGCATTTTCAGAAAGCGTTATTCTATTAACTTCAGATCTACATGGAGGAAATCTCTAATGTGTAAGTCCAAACTTCAGTCTAATATGTTGATTACCAGAGTTGCGGTACTGTTATTTTGGTTTGGTGTTACTTGTATATGGAAATTGTCAAATAAAGGAACTTGTTATTGTTTTCCCATTGTCTTCGGGAAGGTTTATGACCAAAAGAAATTGTATTGTGTTATCCGTTATTAGACTGATTTTTGGAGAAAAATTTAAAACTGCCATCGAAATTCTCGCTCATTATTTCAGTTAATCGTTTTTTCTGATTTGCTAAAAACTTGAGTTTTTACAAATAACTTGTCTCATGATTTTCTCTTGCTTCCATTCAGGTTCAAAGAAATAAGTTTTAAGTGTTAAATACCAGCATTTAAAATACTGGCTGACAGATCCAGTCAAATGCTTCTCTAGTCCAATTTCTTTCTAGGTTACACGTCACGAACCCCAGCCACACTGATTGCCCTATTTTCCCCAAATGCACAGCCAAATACTCAGCCATTGTCCCTTGGTTAAAATCACCTATTTCCAGTTCCATTTTCCAACGAGCATCCGTCCCACACCCTTTCTGCTTCTTAATGTTCTAAATCAATTTTGATAAATAATCATTTTTTTAAAAAAAATACGAAATGACATGTATGTTTCTATTTCCTTTTAGTGCACAATAAAGTTCCAAATACCCTTTTGCGAGCTTTTCTGACACTTCTGGAATTTTGTTGATAAAGCAGTCAGGTACCTGGCTGTTGCAGCATCCACTTGTTTAAAATTAGAGTTTTCTTCGTTCTCCAGTTTCAGTTTTAAAACTGCAATATTGACCCTCAGTCTAATTTCATGCATTTCATTGGATGTATGTTATCTTATGATATTTTCTTGATAGAGAGCTCCATGAGTCTTAGTTTTGAGTCTCTCTTTAAAATTTCTCCTAATGCTTCTGCTGCAAAAAGTGCCAGTATCCATGGAATGTGTACCCGAACTGTCTGGTTCCTATTCTATATCATTATTATTATTTTCCCATCTTTATCAAGCCTTTCTACTAATTAAACCCCTCCCTTTTTTATTATAAATGATGTCTCCCTGTCTGAAATTGTTTTCTAGTGGCCTTCCGTTATGTTTTGAGGTTCATCAGTTTTTCTTTCTAAGACTTTGGCTTTAATAGAAAGCATTTCTGCAGTTCAAATGCTCTAAGAAAAAATTCCAGCTGATTTAGTCCCATCCCAAGTTGGGGCCTGATAACTCATTATTGACAGAACTTTAGGATTTCTACCAAAAACTGATATGGATGATATCCTCCAAATGGTTACAGCTGTGTTTTGGCGTGGACAGCCCACGCTGCTGCAGCTGATAATTTACAGTTTGGTCAGACTGCCAAAACTTTATGTATCATTTTGCCTGTTGCCAAATTATTTCTTTAATACTTCATGTTGCTAAATGGGCATTCATAGTGATTATGTCCATTTGGGTGTACACACACCTAAATTCATTATTAACAAATTTAACCCGAATGTTAGTGAGACAGTTTGCTGACAGTTTAACGCCAGTTACTGCCCACTTTCCTATTACTTCATTCACAGATATTTTCTTTACTGTGTATTTGTTTTGACTAGCCAACTCTGGTTGCCAAATCTGCAAATTGTAAATTGAAAACGCTTCTCTTGGTCTCACACTTCTAAATCTGTAGCCACTGCTTCAATGAAATCGCTTGCTAACAATGGACTTGCTATAGGCTGTGATGGTGTCCATCACTGTTTCATGCAAATCTCATATCTACTGAGTCTTGTACGTTCAATAAACTTGACATAGTCTTCGTGCTTTATTCCTGCATGTTTTACTGACCTTCTTGAGATCAGATGGGAAAAAATGCCCATATAATTTAACATCATTGATTTTGACTCTCTCAAATTTCTGCACCTTGTTACCCTTAATGCTTTGTTATTTTCTTTTCTGTTGAGGTTAGATTTTCTACTAAAAGAATACAGTAGTGTGATGATTTGTGTAAATTACAGTTTTAGATTTTCCAAATTCCGTGTCACCTGCACTTTTTTCATCAATGACCTATTTAATAACAGTGGTATTTCACTGTATACTGCAGCTGTGTTAATGAAACAATTGATTCCAACTATTTTATAAGCAATGACTGATCATTTTGAAAGATTTTACTGTGATAATATCCCTCAAACCTGGAATTGTCAAGTTTCTGAGCTTTGTTCCCCTCCGTTGCTGTCCATAGTGAACATATTTCTACTGTCGAATATTGCACAATTGAAAGGGAGGTTATTATGGTTGTTAGAGAGCGTAATTCTGAGCTTCAGGACATTTCTCTGTGAATTCCACAGGATAGCATCCAATATTGTAGGCAGGTATTTTTTCCGACCAGAGATCAAGACTCAGGAGACGGGCAAGATTCGGACAAGTGGAAGATGTTTATTCAAGCAAAAACCGGTTCATGCAGGGAGAGGGCCAGAAGTTTAATGGCTATATTCCTGCGTGCCTTTCTCAGGCTTGTTTATCTTTAAGGATAGCTCGAATTCTGTTAATGTTGCCTTTTATCATAGTCAGTTACTCCTTTTGTTTTCTCACTGACCCAATTACATAATGTAAAAATAAAAAGTTCATTAGTTTTAACTAAGTGCTATAAAGTTAACTTCTGTTATGAAGCTAATTATAAGTGTAACATTACAACTACTTCTATTGTCAGCATTATGGGTCGTGAGCGATCTGTTTTGTTTAGGGCATAAGAACAGGCATCTCTGAAGGCTAGTTAACTGTCACATCTAAGCTTAAATGTTTTTTAAGGCTTGTATTATACTCTAGTTGTGTATTGAAATCATCTTCTATGATTAAGGGCATTTTTAGCTAGAAACTGTTATTGCTGGCAGCTTCAAAGAGGCTATTTACTGTGAAATAACTTGAGCTGTTATCCTTGCAGTTGTTTGAGGACTTAATCTAGCACCTCATATTATTCATTTACTGGGACAATCATCCTTTCATTAATAAGGCTAGAGCTGATTATTTATCTACCCTAAGGCATCCTTTTATCAGAACTATTTCGATTGGGAACATACAGCATTCTTTTAATGACCTCCTAGCAGTTCTGTTCAAAGGTACCATTGTATTTGACTGTGTGAGCAGGCTGCTTAGTTTTGCTTCGCATCTGTCTGCCATCTTGTAAGCAGGCATGGGCTGCTTCGTGTAGTCAGGCACAAGTTACCTTACATAGCCAGGTACAGGTTACTCCTACAAATGTCCAGCCATCTTCAGTTGCATTATCAATGACCTTCCTTCCATCATAATGGTAGAGGTAGGGATGTTCGCTGATGACTGCAGAATATTTAACAACTCTTTTTAAATGCTGAAACAGAAGTGCAGAAAAACTTGGACAGCAAGTTTATAACAGCATTGTGGGTGTGCCTACCCCAAATTGACTGCAGCAGTTCAAGAAGACAGCTCACCATTGTCTTCTCAAGGCCAACTAGAGATGGTCAATAAATGTTGGCCCTGGCAGTGAAACACAAATCCCCTGAACGAATTTAAAATATATGTAATCAAAGAACAAATAGGTGTGTTCATTTAATGTTCACTTGTTCTGATTAGCAAACAGCTTTGAAAGTGGCCACCAAATATTTTGTAAATCTGTAGAAAACTAAATTTCTAAAGGTCTTGACATATCTTATTTATCAATAAAATAATTAACTTGTCCTTTTGGCAATATCTAAAGAATATTTCAGATGTGAGAAATATGGCTGAAGATGAATTTGCATTTCTATTTACAGTGAAAAGTATATTCCAAATAATTGTAATAATCTGTCTTTTGATATTCTATAGTTGTATTCGCTCTATGAAGTCTTCAAGCTTGTCAGTTGCTACTTCATGTAGTTTGCAGATTGGATTTTTCAGTTGGTGTAGTTATTAATATTCTTTTCCTCTTTCTAGGATTGGAACCAACACAACAATAGTACGACTCACCGACGACTTTGTGACCTTCTTGTGGAAATGTATGGAGATTTTTACTTGCAAATCATGTTGTGTAGTCTGCTTTTACTGACTTAAATGCTATAATCATCACATTGTTGGTAATTATAGCAATTCCATCTACTTTCTTCCAGAAATCTGTAATGAGTATTTTGTCGGGGAAGATGAGTTAGTTGTAAACATTTTACCTGATGACTTTAACGCCTTGCACTGTGCTTTGATTCCTCTTCCTGCACCTGATTGCTCTTGCATGTGATATAAACTTAATTGTTTTGAAATGTCTTCTGTTCATTGATAAAACTGTCAATTTTTAGTAAATTAAATAATTGGGATTTGTGATGAATTGTAATGTCCACTTTTCCAGATATCCAGAATGGAATCCGGATGCCTTCCCACCACAAATGTAAGTGTTCAGTCCATGACTTCACAGCCGTTGTTCAAAAATATGAGTTAGTCCAGTTCTGTATTATGAGCCTTCTGTCAGTCTGGTAAGTTTCAGATGAGATAGCTTAATGTGCTACAGTTGGCCTCATGGATAACTATTTTCGTATGTTGATGAGAGAATTTCTCACAAAAGTGTCAAAGGTTCACTGTCATCGAAGAGTGCTGTCAATATAAAGTGTGATGGTTGGGTCACACTTAATGTACGATTGGCAGTGTATGTTTTAATAACCACTAGAAATGGGCTGCTGGGTACTCCTTGGTTCAAATGGGTTGCAAAAATACGAGTGCTGCATTATTGACATATCCCGAGCCCAAGATCATCAGCCTGATTTTACATGTTGATCCCTTGCACATTTCCTAATTGTCACTAGATAAATAACGCCAGATAAACTCCCTAGGAATCTACAATGTTGCTTTTTCATCCTGTATTTGTAAATAGTAGAACCATTGCCAAGGACAATCCCCATTGTATTTATGTCAGGATAGTGCAACATTTTATCCAGGTAACCCCAAAAATGTTTGGAGAAAGTTTTTTTTATTGAATAACATTTGTCGAATAAAATTAATTGAAATTCACTTGTTTAAAACTATGGACCTAACATGAATGAGCATATGTTTTTGTTTTATTTTGGGACACTAAACTTAACAGGACAGATGTTGACAGTGAAAGTGTAATTTCCCTACTATGCAGCATTAATGTCACAGTCATAACATAATGCATTTTATGTGTAACCAATGTGCATGATCTCTTGTTAAATTTGGGATTAAGCATACTTCTGTCAATCAAAACCCTGGAAGCCCTTTTTGAAACTGTTATTCTCTTTGCAGAATTTTTTTTAAGAATAGAGATTCCTTTTAAAATCCAAACAAGACCAATTATTACCAGTTTATTCATTTTGTTGCAAAGTTTTTGACCTCAGCATCAACTTTTGAGTAAATAATTTTTGTGTTTAATATCTTGCTGCCTGATATCAGTCAGCTTCTCATGTTCATTTCTCTAGACAAGTTAAATGACTTTAATGAAAGCTGAATTATGTTATATCATCTTGACCCGTGCTTTTTGAATGAGCCACTATCCATTGCTCCACTTCATAAGAAAGCTCAGATAATTTGCATAAAAGCAAGATCTATTCAGTTTTCTCATTTTCATTTAACTTTTTTGCAGTGGAAGTAATGTTAGGACAACGCTGATTTCATACTACTACATTTCTGATATTGCATATGTGAACTTTGCTTAAAGATATTTTATTGCTTCCAGGGGCGATCCTCTGGTTTTACAGTCAACAAACCTGGCTCCAGGGATTCTGGGTCCCCCACCATCTGGATCCTTTCTTGCATCGAACAGAGGCATGGGAGGGATGGAATCCCATGGGGGTAATGAACATCAACTGCCTTATTACATTTTAAGCGTGCAGGATAAAATGTAATTTTTGACATCATGCTCAGTGTTGAAACCTTTTGCTCTGTTAGTAATTTATTCTAAATACTCTATTTCTTATATTTTATCTCAGCCTTGAAACTTTATTTGAACGATAAAGCCTATGATAAAATTACACAAGGCACCAGATTTATGCTTTTACCTGTGAATGTAGCACATTTGAGATGGTAGTTTAGTCATTGGGGCCATGATTGATTTTTGCTTCATGTGCCTTTTCTTTCAACTAAATACCTTCCTTAACTTGCTTGGTTACGTATGGTTGGTTTATCCCTCTCTTATAATCTTCCCTCCTCACTGGGATATAGTTTTGCTGAGAACAGTGAATTGCCTCCTTAAATATCTGCCACTGCTCGCCTACTATCTGCTGCTAATCTACCTGGTCAGTCTACTTTAGCCAACTTTATCCTCATTTCTTTGTAATTCTCTTTTTATTTAGGTTAAACAAAATTTTTCCCAATCCAAGTTTCTCAATTACAAACTAAATATTAAATTCACTTATCTTATTGTCATTATTTTGTGGGGGATCTTTTTCTGTGAGGTCATGTATTAAAACTGCCGCAATATCCAAGCCAAATCTAACTGGTCTGATACCTGATTGGCTCCATGACACTTTGCTCTGGAAAAGCCTATTAATTTATTGACATGGCTACCCTTTCCAACTTGATTATACCAATCGCCATGAAGATTAATGTCATCCATAATTAGTGCTGTTATCTCTTTACATGCTGTATTACTTGTTGACTTGTATTGTTTGCTAGTGTGGCTATTGAGTGGGGGTGTAAATGTCACTTCTACCAAAGTCGTCTTTCCCTTGCTGTTTTTGCCTCCACCCAAATAGACACTACATCATCCAAGCTTAGATCATCTCTCAACTGTCCTAATTTCATCTTTTAACAGTGCCATCCCTCCTGCCCCTTTCTGAAAGATCAAGTTTCCATAAGTGGAATTTATATGGATTTGCACCATCAGCTTATTTATCTTATTGCACATGCTTTGTGCATTGCGATACAAAACCTTTAGACTTGCTTTCTTGCCATTTTTAACTGTCCTGATTTTTCTTTGTACTGTAGCAGATGCTCAAGGGGATATTTAGTTCTTCCTAATTTAAAATATATTCTAGAGAGATAGAAAGTTTGTAAAAGGGGTTTTTAAAAAAAATCCATGGCTAAGCAAAGAAGTTAAAGATCACATAAAGACAAAAACAAAGACATGCCATATTGTAATGGCCGGTGTCAGGCTGGAAGATCATCAAAGGCTAACAAAAATTAATAAAGAGACCAACGGTAAATGATATAAAACCAGCACAAAATATAAAAGTGATTGGTGAAATCTGTAAGTATATGAAAGAGAAGAGAGCAGCTGAAGTGAGCATTGGATGAGACTGGGGAGTTAATAATGAGACACACAAATGACAGGCACTAAATCAGTATTTTGTCCTAGTTTTCACAATGGAGGCATGAATTCCAATCCAATAGTAATGGATAAAGCATAGAATCTAGAAAAGAAGAAATTGAGAACAATTCTCATCACTAGCAGGAAAAGCATTGAGTATTTCGGATTAAAGGCAGACAAGTCCCCAGGCCTGATGGCCTGTATCCTTGGGTCTTAAAGGAAGTGATATTAAAGATCTATCGGTCATAGTATTCAAAAATTCCCTGGATGTCAGACAGGTTCCTGTGGATTGGAAAAATGCAAATATAATACCCTCATTCAAAAAGAAAGAGAGGCAGAAAGTAGGCAATGTAGACTAATTAGATTAATGTGTTGTTGGGAAATTGTTAGAAACCATTATTAAGCAAGAAATAACAGGGCATTCGGAAAGTTAAAAAGCAATCTGCCAGAGACAGAATGGTTCTTTTGAAGGGTAAATCATGTTTGGTTAATTTGCTAGCGTTCTGTGAAGATATAAGAAGCAAAGTAGATAATATGTATCCTGTAAATGTATTGCATCTGGACTTCCAGATGGCATCTGATGGGGTGCTGCACACGAAGTTAGTACACCCGCTAAAATCACGTAGGGTTAGGGGTAATTTATTAGCCTGGGTATGGGATTGCTAAGCAACATCCAGCGATGTCCAGCATTTTAGGTACCAGTGTTCAGCCAATTTGATTCACTCCATGAGATATCAAGAAATGTTTGGAGATATTGAAAACTGCATAGACTATGGACCCTGACAACATTCCAGCAATAGTACTGAAGACTTGTGCTCTAGAATCTGCTGCTCCCCTAGCCATGTTTTTCCAGTACTGTCGCAACAGTGGCATTTACCTGATAATGTGGAAAATTTTGCCCAAGTATTTTCTGTACCTAAAAAGCAGGACAAATCCAACCTGGCCAGTTGCCGCCCAATCAGCCTACTCTTGATCATCAGTACAGAGATAGAAGGTATCATCGATAATTCTGGCAAATAACACCTGCTCAGTGATGCCCAGTTCGGGTTCCACCAGGGCCACTCAGCTCCTGGCCTCATTATAGCCTGGGTTTAAACATGGACAAAAGAGCTGAATTCCAGAGGTGAGGTGAAAATGACAGCCTTGATGTCGAGGGCTATGTTCGACAAAAGTGCAGCATCAATGAGCCCTAGAAAAACTGGAATTGATGAGTATTGGGGCAAACTCTCCGTTGGTTGGAGTCATACGTGGCCTGAGGAATATGGCTGTGGTTGTTGGAGGTCAGTCGTCTCAGCACCAGAATAACTCCGCGAGAGTTCCTCAGGGTAGTACCCTAGGCCCAGCTATCTTCAGCTGCTTCATCAATGACCTTTCCTCCTTCATAAAGTCAAGTGGAGATGCCCACACTTGATGCAGTATGATAAGCCCTGTTCGCGTCTTCTCAGATACTGAAGCAGTTCATGTTCAAATGCAACAAGACCCAACTTGGGCTGACAAGTGGAGACAAGTAATTTTCACTCCACACAAATGTCCGGTTTTGATCAGCATCATAAGAGACTATCCATCTACCTCTCCCTGATACTCAATGGTGCTACTATCATTGCAGCCCCCACCATCAGCATCTTTGAGGTTGCTGTTAACCATTCAGACTCAACTGGATATGCCATATAAACACAGTGGGTACAAGAGTAGACCAGAGGCTAGGAGTACTGCAGTGAGTAACTCACCTCCTGACTATAAGATAATCATTAAACATGAACCTGCATTGCAGCTTTTCTATCAACCAATAACCTGGGCAACTGATAAAATTACTTCAACAAATGAAATAGAGTCATGAAAGTAGTAACATTGGTTTTAATTTCGCAAATCTCCCTTGATTTGGGAATGGTCCTATTAGATTAGAAGGTAATAAATATTATTCCTCTAGTCAAAAATCGAGGGAGACAGAAAACGGAGCTGCAGACCAGTTTGCTTACAACCTGCTTAAGGAAGATTTTAGAAGCTAATATTAAATGAATTATAGCCAGACACTTTTAACATTGAGTTCTGAGGAAGGATCACTGGACCTGAAACGTTAACTGATTTTTTTTCTTCACGGATGCTGCCAGACCTGCTGAGCTTTTCCAGCAGCTTCTTTTTTAGTTCCTGTTTTATGGCATCCACAGTCCTTTCGGTTTAACATAGTCAAGCAGAGTCTACACGTTTTTGTAAAAACCCTTTTTTGAGGTTTTCCTGATTGTGGTAATTACACTTTTTTTTCGGACTATTATGTTTATGGAGGTGGAGAGTTTTATAAATGGGTTAGAGTGTTAACTGACTGAGTTACATTACAGTGGTTTATAAATGTTTAGTTGTGTTTAGAAGTTATTTATTTGTAATAAATGGCAATTCTCGTTAAATATAGAAACCTATTCTCTACTTTCTGTTACCCTGGGTCTAAAAGTCTCAAATTCTATGTACTTGTCGAACTTTTTTGACTTTTGTGATGAGCCTGGGAACAGCAGGGCTTGATTTTCAGTGAGCTACTCCAGTGAGACTTAACAGCTCTGTGATAAGGAAACGACATTTAACCAGTCTTTCAGTGTTTCTGATTACTAGAGGCATGCGTGGGTTATTCAACCCTTCAAACCTGCTCTGCCATTCACTTATCATACCTGATCCTTGTCTCATTTCTGTGTACCCACTTCCTACCCATACCCTTGATGTCTTTAAAATCTTTTTTAAATAAAAATTTCTCATGAATATATTCAGTGACGTGGCCTCTGCAGCCTTCTGTGGTAGAGAATTCAACATGTTTACGACCCTTTGGCTGAAGAAATCTTCCCTCCTCTCAGTTCTAGGTGGTGACCTTTTGGTTCTGAACTCATGACCAAAGAAAAATCGTCCCTAAATCCAGTCCGCCCACCTTTTTTAGAATTTTATATATTTCAGTAAATACCCCTCTCATCCTTCTAAACACGGAAAACCAATCTCATCATAGAAAGACGGCATGGTGGCTCACTGGTTAGCACTGTTGCTCCAGGGACCCGGTTGAGTTCCACCCTCGGGGTGACTGTGGAGTTTACACTTGCTCCCCATGTCTGCGTGGGTTTTCTCCAGGTGCTCCGGTTTCCTCCCGCAGTCCAAAGATGTGCAGGCTAGATGGTTTGGCCGTGCCAAATTGCCCGTAGTGTTCAGAGATGTGTAGCATAGCTGGGTTATAAGGGGATGGGTCTGTGTGGGATGCTTCAAGGGTCGGTGTGGACTTGTTGGGCTGAAGGGCCTGTTTCCACTCTGTAGGGAGTCTGTGCTGAAAAGAACTGTGTGTGCTGAAAGTCGGAAACAAAAGCCAAAATTACCGGGCAAGCTCAGCAGGTTTGGCAGCATCTGTGGAGAGAAATCAGTTAACATTTAGGTCCAGTGACCCTTCCTCAGAACTTAGATGTCGATAGATTGTTATTAAGGGGATGGAAGATCATACATGTAATTGGGAATGTGGATTTGAGGTTACAATCAGACCGGTCATGATATTAGTGAGTGGCAGAACATGCTTGAGGGGCTGAATGGTCTGCTCCTGCTGTTTGGTATTTTTGTGTTTGAAATATTGGGAAAATGTTATGATTTGTTGAGATTCCTTATAAAATTGTTTCCTGATGCTGTGAGGTCAGTTTGAGAAGGATCGATGTTATAGACAGCACAGCCATTAGTTATATCCAATAAGAAATGTTTACATCACAGAGTGTGAATCATGCAGGAGGCCATTTACGTTCCAGTTGATGGCATCATGTCAGGTTCATAATGCAAGTAAATATAAAAGAAGGTGAGGAAAGTTGAGAGGATGCAATTGCAAGATGTTTTTATAGTGACATTGCTTAATTATTTCTGTTTTTTAGGATCAGGTCGCAAAGGCCCTACAGATAACAAACAAGGAAACAACACTCAGAGGCTGCAGAAGCCAGCCAGAATGGTTGGTTTTTCATACTCTTACAGGTTTTTGCATAGAAGATTCTCTTGTAGAATAAAGTCTAGTTTTGAAGGCTTGATAAATCATAATGAGAAATGAATAAAAGAGTAGTATTTTACTATCTTTCACTGATCTAAATCATGGGTGCAGTAGTAGTGGCCATTATAAGTTATACTGGAATTTTGATTCAGTGTCTTATACTCTACGTGGTAAGCTTCTGACCTCAGAATATGCTTGTGTTCAAAACACTAAACATATGCCTAGAAAAAAGGTCAGTTGTGAATCACTGAGTTATTCTTCCGAAACTACTTGTGCATAACCGTAGGACAGGATTAACAGATGTGACATGGCTTTCTCATGCTCGGTCTCCACAACATTGTACCTGGAGTAGCAGTTAGTGTACCCTGAGAAGGTAAATTATGTATAGATCAAAGAATACTTGAGGAGGTTGGGATGTAGTGGTCATACTGCTGGACTAGTAATCCGGAACCCAAGGCTAAAAAAAGTTGGGATTTAATCACGCCATGGCAAGTGGTGATATTAAATTAAAATTTAAAGAAAACTGGAACAAAATTGAGCTAGCCCAGTGGCAATGTTTGACCACGTTCAATTGTCAAAACTCACCGTGATTCACTGATGTTATTTCGGGATGGAAATTTGCCACCGTTACCATCTTGTCTATGTCCACAACAATGTAGCTGACTCCTGAGAAATCAGTCTAAGCTACACGCAGGCCAAGCCAATAACGCCTGTATCTCATGAACTTCTTTTGTTTAGCATCAGCGTTCTACAGGATCACTCTTCCACACTGGTGAAAACATTGGATATTTTAGCTGGACTTGGGCAGATTCTTTCAAGAGGGAAAGATTTTTAAATTTTGCTTCATGAAAGGTTTGAGTAAGATAACTTTTACAGCTAAATCCTTTTCGTCTGACTTAGAATGCGAATGATGAGCCTGGACGAGTAGTTCACATTAGTGAGTTGCAGCGAGGTAGATGTACGAATCGTGATCTAATCAAGCTGGCTGAACCTTTTGGGAAGGTTACAAACTACTTGTTGATAAAGTCAAAGGGTGAGGTAAGCACAAAACATGGCTAGACTGTCATTCCCCAGCATTTTGTTAAAGCATGTGAGAATTTAACAATAAAAAAAGACAGCTTCTCTTAATAAGAAAATTTGTGAGTTATAATACAAAAATTATGAAATTTTAGTGATAATAAAAGGCTGTTCAGCTCATCAAAACTTAGACTTTAGATTCTCTTGTTTACCTAACCTATCACTTCAACTTTCTTTAACTATATACTTTCTCTTTTTTTCATCCTGATAATTCACTGGGTGGGCTAAACTTTTTTTTTGCCTTACCTTAGGCATTTAATACTTAGCAAATCTCAGAGAGTTTTTCTACTTTTTTTAGAAATTGATAGTGCAGTCCTGGTAATTTTGGGATTATTCTTCTTCTCTATATTTCATCTAGATAAATATATAAGCACGGCAGCCTAAATTATGCAGTGCTTAAAAGCACCTTAAATCACAGCACAGCCTGTGTAAACATTTCTATACTTTAATGTTTTTTTAATGTTGTTTCAGCATTAATGCTTTAAGAATTAACTGACATCTGATTCTCATTCAAGTGTATACCATATGGTGCATTAATAATGTCCCTACGCTGAGGTAGGAGGCCAGGGTTCAGATCCCACCTGCACTGGAAGCATGTCACAATATCCTTGGGCAGGTTGAAAATTAAAACAATATGTTGCAGTGGCTGTGTCCCCACCTCTGGACCAGGTGGCCTGGGTTCAAGTTCTGCATGCCCCATATAATAACATCTCTGAACAGGTTGATTAGCAGTGTCAAGGGTTGGTTCGTTACAATTCGGACCTGGTTGGAAAGGGGAGCGAATAGACTGGAGTTTGAACTGAACTATCAAATGCAAACAACCTGTGGCAGATGGATTGACTTCTGCATTTAGTGTATGGATGATAAGCAGCATAATATCCCATATAAATTTAGTCTCCTGTACTAATACCATTCAGTGGGTTAGGGGTTCTTGTGGCACAGTGGTAGTGTTGCTGACTTTGAGCCGGTAGGTCTGGGATCAAGTTCCATTTGCCATGGAGAGGTATCATAACATCTCTTAAACAGAATGTTTAAAATAATTTTTGTGGTTTTCTTTCATTGTGTATGGGTGTTATTTTTCCCCTTGCCCCATTGTAGAACCATTTGTTTGCCTTGAATATTTATTCAAATATTTTAATAATGTTTGGCTTTGAATGTTTATATTTGGAGCTGGTCATACAAAAATTACCAGGTGATTTTGAGAATCTGCTTGTATTCAGTATTTGTATTTTTAATTATAGGGATTTGTGGAATTGGCATATCCTGAAGCAACTCAAGCCATGGTGAAGTTTTACCAGATGAAACCTACGTTTATTGATGGCAATGCTGTCAGAGTGGAACTCTCCCAGAAATATAAAAAGCTGACTATAATGGTATTTTATTTATAACAGGATGTATGGGAGTTAATAGCTTTACTTATGTTTATGCAGGTGTACTTTCATGTAAGTACAGTCTTATTTGATTCAGAACCATAGATAATAAACATGCAAAAGAATTGCACAAGCATGTGAGCTAATAGCATCTCATTCCAGTCAGTCAAAATAATCGGTTTGAGCTTTAGTACAGTAAATCAAATATAAAGAAGTATGATTTGTATTCTCCAGTAACTGTTTGGGCCTAAATTTGTTATTTTAGATGCTTCATAAGGATATTTTCAGGTTCTGCGTGAAACCTAATTAGTGACAGTTCAACTTTCATGATATCACGTAAGGCCTCATGATGTTTCAGAACTGTGTAATTGCAATATCAACACAGTTTCAAATCCTGGAAGCTGTCTTATTGTAATGCACCTTTGGAATCTCACTGTCCAGGGCTTTCTTCCAACTTTATCTTGACTGATGACACTGCTGTAATCATTTGCTGCCAGCTCCAGGATCACTATTTCAATGGAGGTATAAAAGATCAGGTTTCCTGATCCACCTCTGATCACTGTCTTGGACATTGTACATCCTCCTCTTCTGTACATTGGGAGAAATTGCAACAATAATGCTGTGTTGTAATCGTGCCTTCATGTTTGTGAGCGATATGACCATTATTGGCAACAGTAATCCTCAATTGGCTCCTCTTTATTCAATGTACTGGAGTTGAATATCCCCCACCCAAACTTCCATAACTCCTGTTGTCATGCAGAGTGACATGTCTACTTGACGCCACCATCAACCTGGGGATCAGACAAGACAATGCTGTAGTAGACCAACATCACATTTTATATCCATCTACAGAATGGGTTAGAGATAATGGGAACTGCAGATGCTGGAGAATCCAAGATAACAAAGTGTGAAGCTGGATGAATACAGCTGATGAAGAGTCTAGGCCTGAAACATCAGCTTTTGTGCTGCCAAGATGCTGCTTGGCCTGCTGTGTTCATCCAGCTTCACACTTTGTTATACAGAATGGGTTAGTGTGATGATGTTCTTTGGATAAACCCAAGGCTGCTGACAACTGATGTAACCACATCTATTCAGCATTTTTCTTTGGCAAGGAGGTTTCCTTTTCCTATTGTGGACTGAGAGTACCATCCAAATATCACTTATACCTTGAAGAAGGAGCTGCAGGGAGTTGTCATCAAACCTTGGGGCCATCCTTGGTATGAAACCCATCCCAGTACTTGACCCTGTTTTCTTTGTTGCTCATAGAGAGAGAGAGAGATCCAAAGTTCTGATTTTTTACTGTTTCCCTAAACGTTTGATATTCATTAGGGGAATAGGTGTGCTGCTTTTAAATTTTCTTTCCTTCCTGATAAAGGTTTCAAAACTAGCAGAGCAGTTAGAACCAAGCACTCTTCCCTTGAAATAATTCACTGAAATTTAAATGCCACTTTGACCTCCAAATAGTTTTTGAAGCAGCTACCACCACCACCGTGTCAAAGATCCCTTTATAGTTCCTAAATGTGTGACTCACTTCATGTTCATGGACTTCGCTCTCTCCTCAGAGACCTTGGTCTGTTGACTGGGCATGCTGCCCATCTTCCTGAATGTAATTGGCTATTTTCCTGAGGAGCAGCATTAATTGGGCACTAAAACACATTGTTGACCATCTTTCAGAGTTGGGGATGGGAATTGCTGATCCACACACTTCTTGGTTGGACTCCCATCCACAGTCAGGGAGCATTAAATTCAGTCTGTGCTGTCTGTCAGAAAACAACTAGCAAAATGTAGAGAGAGGTATACAGTTAGGTTTTGAAATTGCTAGAAGCAAGTATCTTAAAAGTGACAAAATGGTTGTATACATTTTTTTAGTAATTGGATTCGGCAGTTACATTTTTAAGTCAAATTTGTTGTGGCTTAAAAATCAGAAGAGAATAGTCAGAAAAGCAAGTTGATCTCTGAATTGGCAAGTAGTCAGCATTTTAACAATTCTACCTATACTACTTCAAAAATGCTGATCTTGTGCTTGGATTCCATGAAATGAGGGATCTGTTTGGAAATGAATGCGATGACTCAGTCCCTTCAAAGCAAGTTAGGACCATTTGGTCTCTGGAAAGATAATTTTGTGCTGCTGTTCCTTAGCCTGATGGTATTGTCATAATGACTCATGTATCCCCTGAACGTATTGGGAAAGTGAGCTGAACCAACCTAGCATGCAGTTAAATAATGAAATTATTGTAATGACCAAAGGCTTATCCAATGTGGTCTGAGAACTGTAAGTTAGTAACGTTCATTTGACTAGCCCTCTTTAATTACTAATGACTAATAAGCAAACCATCAGTTGAGATTTTTCTTAAACAAGTTAAAGGTTAGTTTATTGCATGTGACATTTCCTTATGAATAAAGAAAGTTATTAAGAAGAACTTAGAAACATCAAGAATTAAATAAATACACCCAAGACAAAAGATGAGTCCCACTGCTGATTCTTTGGGTTCCGTTGCTTCAGTTCATTGGTGCTGAAGTGAAGAGATTGACACTTGAAGTCAGATCCAGTAGCTGTGATATCTTCTGTAGTTCGATAGTTGATGATTTGCTGTGAAGTTGGACAAGCAAGACAACAGGTTTTGGGAGACGTGAGACTCCTGGCTTCTGGCCCTGAAGGTGTGGCACTTTTAACTGTTCAATCAGTTGATAGCAGTCCATTATACGTTTCAAGATGTCTCTTTCTGTCTGTTCCTCATCTGTCAAAACTCTGCTCAGACAGTGTTTCTTGATGCTTCTTCCTTGGAGGTCTGAATCGTAAATTAGCTGTATGGTCAGTTTTATATAGTTTCAGCTAGTAAGATAC
The DNA here is from genome assembly GCF_030684315.1 of Stegostoma tigrinum. Classification (NCBI taxonomy): domain Eukaryota; kingdom Metazoa; phylum Chordata; class Chondrichthyes; order Orectolobiformes; family Stegostomatidae; genus Stegostoma; species Stegostoma tigrinum. The sequence goes on along the minus strand of NC_081366.1, from coordinate 77,016,709 downwards.
TTATTACAGACTGTTATTACTATTACTATTACTTTGTAGCTGAGAGTACTGATTCACCCACGTATTAGGGCAAGACTGGTCTTTTAGCTGAATTGATCATTTTTTGAAATATTGTAGTTACCCAGTAGAATGGCTCCCACTTTCATGTTTGTTGAAGTAGAAACAACTTTTGTTACTTACAAAGGATCCATTGTGCTGCACAAGACTAGATAACTATTTAACTATTTCCCTTTGCAATTTGAGGTACAGCTGGCACAGTTTGGTAGGCTTTGAAAGTTGACTTTAACAACCTGGTCAGGTGTGGCCTCCATCTTAAAGAAATATTTTATTATTTCCAATTTTTAAGACAGAAATGTCTTTTTAATATGTTTCTTTGCAGGGGAAGAAACACTACACCATCAGTCAGCACAGTTGTAAGAAGTGAGGACAGTGAGAATTATGAAGATGATATCTTTGCTGAGTTTTGACTTTAGTGTGCTTAAAATTGCTTTCTCTTTTTTTGTGATGTACAGTGCATCAGAATGCTTCCAGTAATTTGTTTTGCACAAAACTGTTGTCTGGTCTGAGGGAAAATTTGAAGCATTTGCTCATGTTTCGAATTATGAAGATCAGAGTCTATGTCACCTAATTTTCAAAGAAAAACATATTTATGGTGAAATTTAAATAAAAATTTCACTCTTCATGACTCTTCCCATTATTCTTAAAATCAATTAGAAATTATTGTAACCTCGTCCTGTCTGACAGAATTAAATTTGGCTACATTTTGAAAATCATTTGAAGTATACTTATACAAGTCCTGCTTGCTTATAAATACTCTAAATTCACAATTAATGTCACCTTTAATATAGTTTTCTTCGATAGCAAACACTTGTTTTGCAATATGAATTCATTTTAAAATAGATGAATATGAATGTTGTGAACCCACACCACAATAGCACTTCCTTACTTTTTGTTGCTCAAGAACAAAAATAAATTGAAGTGGAACTGGGCTTGGGAATCAAACGCACCTCTCCCACCTTTTGGTACATTGTGTTAATGTGGAGTTTCAAAGTGAAGAATAAGTTTTGTTTTATTTTGTAGGTTCTTCAGACTGCTCTGCTGTTCTGTGACTCTCATTCCGTGCTTTTCTGATGCCTCCATGTCAATGCCCTTTTCTACTTGAGGCAGTGTAGAGCTTGTAAACAATAAAACAGGGGGTGATGACCTAATGGTATTATCGCTAGACTATTAATCCAGAGACTGAAGTGATCTTCTGGACATCGAATTGAATAAGAATTTTGAATCATGCAATGACCTTTTTTTGTCCCCAACAATTGACAATCTGATTCACTAATGTCCTGTTAGAGAAGAAAACTGCAGTCCTTACCTGGTTTGGCCTACATGTAACTCGCAAGTCCACAGTAATGTGTGGTTGACTGAACTGTCCTTTGGGCAATTAACAAGGCCTGCATTCCAGGAATGAATTTTAAAAACTAGTTATTTTATGTAATAGATCATTCTAATCCATGCTGAAAATTATAGTTACTAAAAGTGAAGGAGTTTGGAGCCTGGTCTGCTATTTGAGCATTCAGAGTTTGAAAATGCTTACAACATTGAAACATTAGAAATAAGGGCAAGAGTAAGCCATCACTGAGTAATGGGGTACTTATTCCTCGCCATATAAATTTGCAGTGAAAATATATTGTATGATTATTGCTGGAAAGTGCTAAACTAACTTTGTTGTTTTCCTTGAATTTCTGGTTTAGCTCAAAATCTAATGATTCTCTCATTTGCAGTGCTGGATTGTTGGTGGCGGGAGAGGGAGTTGGTGAGATGATGTGTTTTTAGCATGCAGATATACAGGATGTTTCAGGCACTAAGTATCAACAGTTAAGTATTAAGGCTTGTGTTTAAATAATGTATTTCCATTCTTTCACATTTAGGGCAAAGAAAGTGAAGAACGAAGCCGGGTTGTCCACATCAGCAACTTGCCTTCTGTTGGCTATTCTGATTCGGAAATTGTATGCCTTGGTATGCCCTTTGGAAAAGTGACCAACTACCTACTAATGAGAGTTAAAAATCAGGTACTGTAGGATTAAAGTGCGAGCGGTTATGTGAAGTATTTTGCTAATATTCAGTAAGTCGGCCAAATAGTCATTCACATTGTATTCATAATTATTTTGACTATTTGTTTGGCATTTTGACATTCAAAAATGAATAGATGTTTACAAGGAGGAGAAATTTCCATTGTTTGGTAGAATTCTGACTTTTAGATGTTGGAACTCTGCCTGCTTTTTTTTTATTTCCATACTTTCCCTTCACTCACCCACCTCTAATTTCCTGCACCGACCCCTAGCTTTTCCACAACCCACTCTCCCAGCCCAGTCTCTGAGAATACACCTGCTGCTGGCACTTCGGCAGAGCTGTGGAGTTCAGGGTCAGCAGGCACAAGTCTCAGAAGGCTTCAGGACGGAGGGGAACAGATCAGCAGACCCCAAGACTTGAAGAGGTTTGGCAATGCAGAAGGAAGGAAGAAAGAGTGGAAGATGGACTTGATGTTACCACCCAGGTGGATAAGGTTGTCAAGAAAGCATATGGTGTTTTGGCTTTCATGAACAGGGGGATCAAGTTTAAGAGCCGCGAGTTTATGCAGCGGCTCTACAAAACCCTGGTGAGACCACACTTGGAATATTGTGTCCAGTTCTGGTCACCCTATTATAGGAAAGATGCGGAGGCTTTGGAGAGGGTGCAAAGGAGGTTTATCAGGATGCTGCCTGGACTGGAGGGCTTGTCTTACAAGGAGAGGTTGACTGAGCTCGGACTTTTCTCTCTGGAGAGAGGGAGGAAGAGTGGTGTACAAGGTAATGAGAGGCATGGATAGAGTCAGTAGCCAGACACTTTTCCCCAGGGCACGATTGACTGCCACGAGGGGTCATAGTTTTAAGGTTTTAGGAGGAAGGTATAGAGGAGATGTCAGAGGGAGATTCTTCACCCAGAGAGTTGTGAGCGCATGGAATAGCTTACCAGTGGTAGTTGTGGAAGCGGAGTCATTAGTGACATTTAAGCAACTGCTGGACATGCACATGGACAGCAGTGAATTGAAGGGAATGTATGTTAGGTTATTTTTATTTTTGGATTAGGATTTTTCCAGGCACAGCATCGTCGGCCGAAGGGCCTGTACTGTGCTGTACTTTTCTATGTTCTATGTATGTGGTTTGGGAAGTGAGCTAGTCAGTAGGAGATCCATGGGAAGAGGGTAGAATTTGGAGGAAGAAAACTGATTGTAGAATGTTCATAGAGGGGTTTCACTGCGTCTTTTGTTACTAGGGAATATGGATATCTTGGCAGAAACCTGCATGAGTACATAACCCTAACCACATCCTTACAAAGTACTGCAACAGGGTAGACTTCCAGATCTGAGATGCTGAACTTATAATATGCATACTTCGAAATTTAGATAGTGAACGCTACTGTCCAACCTTTTGCAGTTTGCTGATTTTTTTTGGATCACATGAACTTTCAAGCGTTCTTTTAATGTTCATTCATACAATTTGGGCTTTGCTGGCATAACCAGCATTTGAGACCCATCCATAATTGCCATTGAGAAAGATACTAGTGAGTTGAAGTGAAGTCTCAATGAAAAACAGTTTGCCAATCACTGTATTGTCCTTTGCTGTGCACCATATCTGTTTTCCAACGCAATCTTGTTATATTGTTCATATGGACTTTCAACTAAATTGAATACTAAAATGCTGAGGTCACTTTGCCACTTTGATATATATTTGTTGGTCCGTCTGGAGTTTTGACACTAATAGAGGAACAAAGGGTAAACTGCAGATAACTCTGCCTATCTGACATGGCCTAGAAGCGATCACAAATTGTGACAAGTGCCATAGTTATATGATTTCCTAACACACATTTTCAGACCGTTTTAATCTTCACCCACTTATCCTCGTATGGTTGGATTTTAATACTTCATATTTGGTTTTGAATGCAATTTTCTGCCATCTAAGCCACAGGCAGAATTTAGTTTTAAGTTTTGATATACAAACAATGCTGGCAAGATAGATTTTTTTTAACTGCCTGTTCATTGTTTAATTAAAGCTGTAGTGGTCTACTATCCTTGCCATGCAAATGCTTCCACAATTTAGTTAGGAAGGAATTATGATTCAGTAATGAAGAAGTAGTAGCAGTTATCCAATTTAGAATAGCTGCTTCTTGTAAATGATGGTGCTGGTGCGGTGCTGCTGTCCACCAGCATCATAAATGGTAGCTGAAGAAACCTTATTGAGTTACATCAAATGTTTGAAAATAATGGAATAAGTGGTACATGGCCTATCCTATTATACGTGTTAAAGTTTGTTTTAGGTGGATTTGTTTTGATGCAGCTTCTCTCTAACATAGTATGTTTGGTTTGTTGTGTAAGGGTTTTAATTTGTTCATCCATCCATGCTACTTCCTTTTTTTAAAGCTGTAACTTTTCAGCCTTAGACAAAGATGAACTCATCTGTCCTAACAGTTGCAACAACACAGAAGCAACTTTACTGCTCCCAGTGCTGAATTCATAATGAGTCCTTAGTAATAGATGTATATGAAAATATCAAGTCAAAACATTGACATCACAGGCATAAACAGAAAACTAGCATGGGGGTTGGAGGCATAAAAGTATGTATGAATCATTTAACAGAAATAGATTCAGTGAAAGAGTGCCTATATTAGTGTGGTATGACAGCATTGCTGTTGCAGGAGTTGGAAGAAGTTGAAACCGAGTAGGCAGAATAACTGAAAGCAAATTCTTTAAACTTTTAACTGAACAGTGCAAACTAAAATGATGGACAAGTCTAAACATTTTTAAGTGAGGTGGGAATTATTCTCTCTCGATGCACGTTATGAAGAAATATTAATGTTGATGCTTTGTTAGATTTACAGCACTTCCAATGCAATTGATGTTATTAAATATAGTGACTTTGTTAACTTCAAGTATCATTAGACACATAGCAGTAATATTATAAGTAAAATTGATTGCAGGATTCAAATGAAGGCCTGTTTAACATGAAAATTATCAACTAGCAGTGAGAGACTATCTGGAGCCCAGAGATAAATTTTCTCTGAAAGATTGTGTTAATTACACATCCCTGCTAAGATTGATGATAATTCTTAATTAAAAGTGCATTCTTTGAAAGATTAATCAAAGGTCTGCCTTTTGTATTTTGACTGTGGTGCTAAACCCATTACTTCAACACCTAGTTACAGTTATAATTCATGATGACACTTGTTTCGATCACAGGTTTTCCTGGAAATGGAAACACACCAAATGGCAATGGCCATGATAGAAAAGTTCAAGAAAATCCCTCTGATGTTCCATGGCAGAGAACTGAAAGTATATTTGTCTGAAAAGTATAGGAGCTTAGTGTTAAGGGTAAGTAGTATGGCTAATCATAAGGATTGAGGCCACTGAGTGGTTAAAGGATGAGATTGTGGAGTACTTGGAATTGCATGGTGAAATGGGGCTGAGTCAGAACGGCTTCGTCAAGAGGAATTAATGTTTAATAAATCTGTTACAATGCCTTAATGAGTGAGGTAGACAAAGTAGAGACAGTGGACACGATCTGTTTAGATTTCCAGAAGGCCTTTGACAAAGGAGGCTGTGAAATAAGATAAGAGCAAGGTAGTCGCATAGAGAGAGGATTGGCTGACTGGTAGAGGCAGAAAGTGGGGAGAAAGGAAGAGCCTAGGCCTGAAACGTCAGCTTTCCTGCTCCTGTCATGCTGCTTGGTCAGCAGTGTTCATCCAGCTCTACACCTTGTTATCTCAGATTCTCCAGCATCTGCAGTTCCTACTATCTCTGGGGATAAAGGAGTATTTTTCAAACTGACAGCCAGTGACTGGTGGAATTCCACAGGGTTCAGTGTTGGGGCACAGCTATTCATGTTATACATTAATGATCTGAACAAGTGAACTGAGGGCATTATTGCTAAGTACGATGACACAAAGGTGGGTGGAGGGTCAGGTATTGTTGAGGAGGTGGGGAGGCTGCAGAAGTGAGGAGAGTGGACAGAGATGTGGCAAATGGAATACATTGTGGGAAAGTGTGAGGTGATACATTTTAGGAAAATTAGAGCCTTTGACTTTTCTAAATGGGGAAAGGCTTTGAAAATGTGAAGTTCAAAGTGACTTGGGAGTCCTGGTTCAGGATTCTATTAACCTTAACTTGCACGTTCAATTGGTAACTTGAAGGCAACTGCAATGTTTGCATTCATTTCAAGTGGGCTAGAATACAAGAGCAGGGACGCACTACTGAGGCTGCATAAGGCTCTGGTCAGACCGCATTTAGAATAGATAATTAATCACGCAAAACTATATTATAATCCAGTAGGTTTATTTGAAAACACAAATTTACGGACCGTAGCCCCTTCATCAGGTGAAGTGAGAAAGGAGCGCACAGAACACAGAATTTATAAGATCAGAGGGTCGCAAAACTCTTGAGGAAATATAAACAAATCTAAGATGCTGTTAAATCTTTAATCCCTCTCTCTCTTCCTCTCTCTCCCTCTCTCGCACACATTTCAAACACACACACTCACACCCACACGTAGACCCCCTCCCCCTCTCCCTTCTCTACCCCCCCTTCCCTTTCTCTTTCACTTTTTTCTGTTTCTCTGTCTGTCTCTTTACCCCCACCATGCACGTGCGCAACATAAATTTATGGGATATTCTGTTTTGTTCAAAAAGCACCAAACTTATAGACAGTCAGTTTATGTGGCCTTTTATAAATTCCTACTTTAGAAATAAAACCAGCCTGACTCCAAACTAAAACACAGATTCTAAACAAGGCCTCACACCTAATATGTATTGTCTGACCTAAAATGTCACCCCTTTACACTGATAAAACCTGTACTTCTCTCAGGACTGTGTCTTGAAAGAAATTCAGGGATTTGCATATACATATTAATCAATTAAAACTTCTGGCTGCCTAAAGACTTAACAGCATCTTAGGTTTGTTTAATACATCCTCATCAGTTGTGTGACCCTTTGATCTTTTACTTATTTATTCTGTGTTCAGTGTGCTTTCTTCTCACATCACCCTACCAAGGCGCTGTTCTCTGAAATCTTGTGTTTTCAAATAAACATGTTGAACTGTAATCTGGTGTCATGTGATTTCTGATCTTGTCCATCCCAGCCCAACACCGGCACCTCTACATCACATTTGGAATAGTGTGAGCAGTTTTGGGTCCTGTATCTAAGGAAGGATGTGCTGGCATTGGAAGGGACCCAGAGGAAGTTTATAACAAGAATCACAGGGAAGAAGAGCTTGTCCACTGAGGAATGATTGCGGAGTCTGGGTCTGTACTCGTTGGAAATTAGAATGATGAGAGCGGATCTCGTTGAAACTTATGGAATACTGAGAAAGTTTGATAGAGTGGATGTGGGGATGATGTTTCCACTGGTAAGAGATTCAAGGGCACAGTCTCAATGAAGGGATGACCCTTCAGAGCTCAGCTGCACGGAGGTTAATCTGTGGAACTCATTGCCATTTAAAGCAGTGGGGGCCAAGTCATTGAATGTATTCAAGACAGTGATAAGTTCTTGATTAGTAAGGGAATCGGGTACGGGGAGAAAGCAGGAGAATGGGGTTGAGAAATATCAGCCATGGCTGAATGGCAGAGTAGACTGAATGGACTGGATGACCTAATGCTGATTTGGTTTGTGTTGTCAACTAGTGGTATCATTTGCTTCGACCAAAATATAGTGTTCCTGTGCCTGAATAGAACAAGCATTGCTGCAGTAGGCCATGCTGCCAGGTAATTTAAGTGGCTGTGTGATGGTAGGTGCATATTCAGAGCATGTACTGTAGATGCACATTTGCCTTCTAGTAACCAGAGATAATGGGAAATGCAGATGCTGGAGAATCCAAGATAACAAAGTGTGGGGCTGGATGAACACAGCAGGCCAAGCAGCGTCTCAGGAGCACAAAAGCTGACATTTTGGGCCTAGACCCTTCATCAGAAAAATCCAGCCCCACACTTTGTTATCTTGCCTTCTAGTAATCTTCTGTTTAAACACAGAATTTTCATTTCGATTAATGTGTAATTGCAGAATAATGATGGCATGTTTTGTTACACTCTTAACAAGCAAGTTATTTAAACTATCTAACAAGACAACCTCTTTACCCAAATAATGAGTTAATACTACTAGTTGTAATTTAAGAATTCTCCAAATAATTGAGGTATTAATTCAGGTTGCAATAAGGGATTGATATTTTTGTGTCATTTTCAGAAACCAGGCAAAGGAGTTGATGAACTCTTAAGGAACAGAGAACGGGAAAATCGGTATGCTATCTATTCTGTCACTTCAGCCTGTTTTATTAATCTGTATCTCCAAATTTCAACTGTAACATATTCAGAATTAGTTAAACTTGTTTGAAGGGTGACTGATCTGTAAGTGACTAATCTGCAGTTGATAAACGCCTGATCATTTGAGTATGACTTGTTCAGTAACATAAACATTTACCGTTTCAAAAAATGTGTTCGTAAAAAATGTAACATTTGACAGCATTGCTGTCTACGCCTCTGCTTCTAATTACCGAGCATTTTTAGTAGAGGCTTTTGGGATTGGTGACATCATAGATGGATTATGTATGTGGAAATGAAAGAAAACAATGAAGATCGTAAATTAATGTTTCTACTCGCTCACCCACACGTCTGTATTTCTGAGGCTAAGTTAGTAGATTTCCTTCTAAAGGTGAAACATGACTGCCTGCTGGAATTATAGGACAGAAGTTTGCATGTCATGTGATTTTAAGTTTCATAATTCCAAAACTTCCATAATAATGGATTAAGCAGTGATTTTGAATTCAGGGTATTTTCAGCCTTCTGGTTTTATTTTTTTTTGCGGCAGCTTTTTGACAACAGGAAACATAGATCTTGTGGACCAATGAGTTTAATTTCATATGTAGCTATTTTGCCTCTACCATATTTTTGTTTTGTGGGGAGTTTGTTAGCTCGGTGAGCTGGTTTGCAATGCAGGGTAACACCAACATTGTAGGTTCAATCTCTACACTAGGCTGGTGACCCTCAGGTTAAAACCACCAGTTGGCTTTCTGTAATGAGAGAGTAGCCCTATGGTCTCCTGGGACTGTGGCAACTTTATCTTTACATGGTCATTAACTGAAAACATAGATCAGTGACCTTCTTGATCTCTGCCATTATTGCAGACCTGTAGGAAAAGCATAAACAGCATTTCTCTGTCAGATTTCATTAGCTCATCCCTGTTGACAAATTACTTTACATCTGGTCTTTCAATGCCAGCTAAAATCACAAGCTCATAATCCACATAATCACTGATATAAACCAGTATTGAAACCCAGACATTTTCCTTTTCAAAGAAATACTACTTGTGGTACCTTTTGAAATACCACATTAAAAATACCAATTTTTATTACAGAAAAAGGGGTCGTTCTCATAGCCCTACTTCTAAAAGACCACGATCACCCAGCAACAAGAGAAAGGCTCAAGATAAATCCAAGAATTCTAAGGAAACAGACAATGAAAATGCACAAGTGGGCTCTCCTTCACTGGAGAACGCAAGTCCCAAACAGTTAGAAGGAGAGAATGTTGCAAAAATTAAGTCACAGGGTGGCCCTTCTCCAGACACCAAGACCTACGAAGAAGGTGGCCCAGAAGAATTACTGTTGACATACGATGAATTAGTGAAGGACAAATCTGCAACAGGTGACAGAGAGGATGTTTTGGAAGTGGAATTGGAACCGGATATAGAAGTTGGGCATTTCACTGAAAGTGAAATGAGAGATGAGTCTGATGCAGAACAAGGCTGTCGAGATGCAGCACACTCAGAGAAGGTAGGCATTAAAAGTTCCCAAATTTGCAACTTCGTTCAAGTATTCTAACAATTAAAATGTGTTAAAATGCATTATTTGGATTCCAGAAAGACAAGTTTAGGTAGTTTTGTTGCTCCCTACCAGTGTTCATAATCTTTTACTTGGCTGGTATCAGTGCTTTGGAATTCTTGCGCTTCAATCATTTTTCATTGTAGTTTCAAGCCAGTGTGTATTTTTAGTATTGTGAGTGTAATGTGTTAGTAATGGGTAGTAATGAATGCTATGCAACTGTCATTATAGTACACAGCATGAAGTAGGTGCTTTTAAGTACAGGAGTATCTGTCTTTTTTAAGAAGCCCAACTTTATCCTTTGCAGCTGGAAAGTCTTGAGATTAGCAGCAAGAGAGCCTGGGATAATTTACTGCTCCTAAGCTCCAGCATGGCAGCACTAAATTATGCTTGGAAGCACACCCAGTGTTTTCCATGCAGCCTTCACATACATATTGAGTATCACTATCCTCTCCTATGGGGAGTGGAACATAAAGTAATTGTTTTCTTTTATTCACTCATGAGACATGGGTGTTGCTGGCTAGGCCAGCATTTGTTGCCCATCTCTAGTTGACCATGAGAAGGTGATGGTGAGCTGCTGCCTTGAACTACTGCATCCATGTGTTGTAGGTTTATCCACAATGTGTTTAGGGAGGGAATTGCAGGATTTTGACACAGTGATATATTTCCATGTTGGATGGCGAGTGGCTTAGAGGGGAACTTGCATGTCGTGGTGTTCTCACATTTCTGCTGCCCTTGTCCTTCAAGATGGAAGCATTTGTGCCTTAGATATGCTGTCTGTGGATCTTTGCCAAATGCCTCCACTGAATTTTGTAGATTGTATGTACTGCTGCTACTGAGAGCTGATGGTGGAGTGACTGAATGTTTTTAGATGTGTTGCCAATCAAGTGGGCTGCTTTGTCCTGGATGTTGTCAAGCTTCTTGTGTTTTTGGAGCTGCATTCATCCAGGCAGTCCTGAAATATGCCTTGTGGATCATGGCCAGGCTTTAGGGAGGAATAAGGTGAGTTACTCACTGTGGTATTCCCAGTTTTTGACCTGCTGTGTGGCCACTCTGTTTATACGGTGAGACCAGTTCATCCTGGTAACCCCCAGGATTTTGATTGTAGGAAATTGAATGTCAAGTAGCAGTGGTTATAATGTCTCTGATTTGAGATAGTCGTTACCTGGCATAAATATGACCCGAGTGTTACTTGTAAAAAACTGATACTCGATGTAAGTGCAGTCATTATTGGAAAACTTATCTACCCAATAGATTTCTTTCACCTTTTTCTCTTGGATGTTGCTGTTGATGAGACAGTGGTTAGTTACTCTGTAACTTCCATACTATTGTGGTTCAATTCTTCAATATGGGGCATTTTCCATCTCCAAGAGGCTATCATTCTCTTTCCTGAAATGTAACATCTCTAGATGGGGCAGGTTTCATTTCCTGCCTGCTTGCAAGATTTTTTTTTCTGTCAATGCTGAAAAACTATGCATTGCCAGCCTTCTGAGAGTTCCTTGCTTTCAACACGTATTTTAGGAGCCCTGATGAATTTTTACAGTGAATTGACTATGTATTATGTGATATGGTGTACAGGTTTAAAAGCACAAAATCCAGAGCTACTGGACTGAGAATATATTATCCACCTGTTTATGTGGGACCACTGCAACGTAGTTCTTTAACATCAATTATATGGGCGGCACGGAGGCTCTATAGTTAGCACTGCTGCCTCACAGTGCCAGGGACCCGGGTTTGATTCCACCTTGGGCGACTGTCTGTGTGGAGTTTGCACGTTCTCCCCATGTCTGCATGGGTGTCCTCTGGGTCCTCTGGTTTCCCCCCACAGTCCAAAAATGTGCAAGTTAGGTGGATTGGCCATATTTAATTGCCCATAGTGTTCAGGGATGTGCAGATTATGTGGGTTACAGGGCACTGGGTCTGGGTGGGATGCTGTGAGGGTCGGTGTGTACTTTTTGGGCCAAAGGGTCTGTTTCCACTGTAGGGATTCTACATCTTGTTGAAACAGGCAAATTCAACTAAATAGGAGACAGCCATTTGCTGATCATTTCTCAACACATTAGGATCAACCTTCCTGGCTTAAGACTAAACAAAGTTTGTCACTTTTCTGTCATTCAGCATAAATGGATGCATTCTTCATGACACTGCCTTTACCAATTAGAGCCCCCTCGCCAACCAGTCTGTACTCATAAGTACGTATGTTGATTTTCTGCTTGAATTGGTATTCTTGCAGACTGTCTTGGTGAGTGCAAGACAAAAAGTTTTGACAAGCTGTCTTTTCTCTACATCTGGATCAATTGAGCCACAATGTTTTGTAGAACTAAACAAAAAATGTGCGGGCCTCCATGTTTCTGTGATCTACTTGAGAGTTGATGTAAAAGTCTTTCTTTTGGCCATTAATTTAGTGCTGATTGGGCTTTGTAGTTTGAGTTGTGACCATAAGTTGCTGACTTGTCCTTGGACCCTTCCATTGATTCTTGATGTTTACTTTGGCATTGTTTAGAAGAAGCCCCAGTTTTGACCCAGATGTATGTCACTGCCATGTTTGAATGACCTTTTATATGGTCTTCACCCTTTGCAAAAACATCCCTGTTTGCCTCCCTCGTTTTTTAAATTCTTGCCTCACTTTATCAAATTGATTTTTACTAATTTGCTCCCTTTCAGGGTGGCTGAAATTTATATCCAAAATAAAATGATATGCAATAAGAGTTTGCAGACTTTTGTATTTACACAGGGCCCGTTCAGATCATCAAACTCAAAAAGGCTAGTGCCCTATTCTTTTGTTACCTTAGCCAAAAACAACATTGGATCAGCCTAGAGATCTTACAATGGATATTGTATATGTAGTGAAGCTGTTCAGCCCTTTTCTGAATCAATGGCATTTTTTTGTTTTTTTCTGTTTAGCGCTCAGAAGGCATTCGATGTCCAGAGTACATGGATGAGTTTTTTGCCCTTGATGAGATTGATGATCCGAATGGTCAGAAAATCAAATCTGCTCAAACAGACAAACTGCTTACTGATGACATCAAAGATGAACAAGATGCTGAAAATGAAAGTTATCTAAGAAGTAATATGAATGAAAACACTGACATGGATGTAAAAACTGGTGAAGAAGTGAAGGGAAACATTTCCACGTTATGCGGAGAACCATCAAGTGAGCAAATCCAAGCTCTCTCTCCTCTTCCAGATGAATACAAACTTGGGCCATATAAACCCAACAATCCTGTAGGTAAGGTTAGTTTTGTTTTTTAAAATAGTTCATGGGCTGTTACTGTTAAGACCAGAATTTATTGGTCAACCTTAAAATCCTTAAATGCGGTGAGCCGCCTTATTGAATGCAGTTAATTGGTTAGCTAGGCTATTTCAGAAGGCAGTTTAAGAACATTGTTGAGTGTCGTGAAGTTATCTATTGTCCATACCATTTAGGGTTAGCAGACTTCCTTCCCTAAATGAAGTTAATTTGATTATTGTACTAGGTTTTTTTTGCAAGGCAATCTGATAGTCATGTATGGTGGTCATTACTGATAACTAGCTGTTTATTCCCAATTTTTAAATTGAATTAACTGACTTTAAATATTCTGTATTGAGATTTGGGCTCTTTTTGAATCACTAGTCCAACAACCTTAGCGTTAAATAATCCCCTAATATTTTCTTTCTCTCCAGGCAGCTAGATTCGTTAGTTGCCTTTCAGCAGAAAACCGAGGAGTCTAGGAGCTAGAACCATCCCTAAGATCTAACTTTTCGTGGAGAAATTGTTCAGTACTCTGTGGTCTCACTTGCAAGTAGGATCAGTAATAACTAATAATCCCTGAATGATATCCCTTTCCTAGCCCCACTCCCCTTAAGGGCTAGTTGCAACAGCTCCTCTCCCTGGCAGAGATTAGCTAATTCAGCACTGACTGATATCAAACCTGGAGCCTGTTTTCTATGGTGGAGAACTGCAGCAGCTTCAAATGTTGGCAACATGAAGCCAAGCAAAATGCTACTCTCCAAATACATTTTATTACACCTGGGTTACAATTGACTTCAAGTCCCCAGATTATAACAACCAGAATTAATTAGTCTGCATCCCAAATATATCCACAGATTGTTTCAGGCAGTTTAAAAGGGAAAAGCTGTTGTGTGATCTTGATTCCTTTAGAATTGTTTTGGATAAATTTTCTTTGCCTTTGTGCCAGCTGATGTCTTGACAATTCGGAAGCCTTAGTATTTTACATTAATGAAAATTCTGAGGACAATCCATATTGCCTTATTAGGCAAGCTAAGGATAGAATCAGGTGAAAGAAGGAAACTTATAATGGTGCCAAGAATGACGGTATTCCTGAGCATTGGCAGGTGATTTAGAAACTATCAAAAGGCAGTTGAAGAATTGATACACAAGGGAGAAAGTAAACAATGCAAGAACTTATGTATGTATATAAAAACAAATGTTACTAAAGATAAAGTTGGTCAGAAACAGGAAAAGTTTTCATGGGGGATGAGGAAATAGGAAAGAAGTTTTGCATAAGAGTATAGTGTTGGGCTATTTCTGAGCATCACAGACCAGAACTCGGAAAAGGTGACTCACAGGATCAGACTTTCTTTTCAGTGTGATGGGTTTCCCTTGGAAATGATCTGGAATAAGTGCAGAGGCAAGCTGAGCTGAAGTCTGCCTTGTGCATTGCCACTGTGTTAAAGTTAATTTCATTTTAAAATAGTTGTAGATCTCACCCCTCAATCATCCTGCCCAATAGCCCTTCCTTCCTCGCCACACACCATGTCCCAAACGCGTCACTTCATACTAACCTCGGCCAATCTCGTCCCAACTAGTACTATTGACTCTGTCTTTAAACTAACTCCCCCATATCTACTGTGTTCAAACTTCAGTGCCTTTGCAGAGATGAGGCAGTTTTTATTGCAAGGAGAATGGAATATAAAAGTAAAAAGTTTTGCTGCAGTTCTATAGGATGTCTGTAAGGCCATACATCTGAAGTACTGCGTACAGTTTTCACCTCCTTATTTAAGAAATAATGTAACTGTGGTAAAAGCAGTTTGACTGAAAACCTGGGATGGCTGGATTATCATTTGTTTATAAAAAGGAATTAGTACAATACAATTCTTCACCTGCCTAACTTTATAGAAATAAACATTCAATTGAAGTACACAATCCTCAAAAGAACAAGGATCGAAATGAATTTATAATTTAACTTTAAAGAGTCTGTAACCACTTGGAGCTGTCAATCAGACTGAAATGGCAGGAATAGTACTGTGATAAAGGATGGTTGTGAGATAAGTCATGTATCAGAATTCCTGTGATAGGGTCCCTCAAGTTATGTCAACAGACAGTGGGAAATAATAAGCAATATTCTGATTTAATACTTCAGATTGGCAGGATTTTAAAAGGTCTTGACAGTCCCTTCTGACAGGTCCCCTTGATATTTAATTTTCATGACTTTCACTTCTGTACATTTGCATTGACGGCCAATGTGTTTGTGCAATTTAAAACATTTCATGCCGACTTTGACCATTCCAAAAGGCGTCTGACCTCCCCCAAAGGGGGATCTTATCTCTCCAAAAAGATACCCTGGTTATCTAAATAATTATACAAAGTGTAGACCAGCTCTTAGATGGTCTGCTGTGCATACTTGAACTTCTCACTCCTGAGTGATCAAAATCACATTATTTAAATTGTTAGCTGTTTCCATAACTAGCTGATATTGTGAACTTTGCATGCATGAATCTCGTCTTGATCCCATTCCACTCATGTGAAAATGGCAAGCGCTATGTTTGAGGGTGGGACTTACAATTTTTTAGACTTAACCATTTTACACACAACCAAGAAGCTTTCCTGTAAAATTGTAGTCCTTTATGCTTGTCTTCACAGTACACAGGTTGTACATGCATATCACAAATTGAGAGTAACAAGACACCAATAAGAGTATCTAGAGGAAACTGACATTTGACAGATCCCCAAACTGATATCTTACATTTTAACATTCTAAAAGAAGTAGATGCAGAGATAGTACATCATCGTTGAGAAATTTCTTCAGATTACTGACCTGGTGATTTGGAAAGCTCTCATTTTAAATATGTGATCCATTCCTGTGAGCTAGTCCAAGATATGGGGTTCCTAAAATAATAGTAACTATTTATAGTCTGAGAGAGCAGGAACTGACTGCAGAACTGTAATTGGAGCAATGGGAGTTGAGCATGTGAAAATCTCAGAGTAGCTGCTCCTTCAATCTAAATTTTCTTTCTTGCGCAGTTGCTCTAGCTCCTCCAGTGATATGATCTGTGATTGGAGGAATGTTGATGACCATTGAATCATTTTGCAAAGTATCTGATCTTTCCTTTGATTGCATCCATAGTGGGGGTTCTTAGAAAAATAGTAGAGATCGTGGCTGCCAAAATACAATATTATGTTTGACAGTCTTAAGATTCTGTGGCAATAAAAGTGATAGCGTAGAAAATTGTAACTTGGCAAGTTTTAAATGGAAAACCCGGGTTTACGCACAGAGATGTTGGCTAGATAGTTTCGTGGTAACTTTAGAAAGGAACATTCGGGTAAAGTCCTTTCCTCTAGAGTGAAAATGAGTTCATAGAAATGTTATTGACAAAATACTGTCTAGATAATAATATTTGCCTTTAAATTAATTGTTCAAGATTCTGTACCAGTAGACCCAAATGCCTGTGTCTTGAATGGTACCAGCGCTCATGAGAACCCAGACTCCTTGAGGGTAGTGCTACTGATTAGAAATTCTAGATTTAAGAGAAAAAAGCATTTTGCTCCATTGTTGTGGTTGATTTCTGTACTTAAGTTGCAGACCAATGTATCTGGGACTCAGTGCAGTTTATTTGCAATAGATTCTTAATCGAACAGATTAAGTAACTGATATTAAGAAATCTACCCTAATGTTTAAGTTGTTCTGCAGTTTATTCAAAAGGGTCGACTTGTCTCATCTAAGAACTGAAGCAGGACTTGTATGGGCATTCCAGTCTTTTAAGCAATTTCTTCATTGTTAAATTGCTACCAACCATTGAATAACCAACAAAGAGCTTGATAAAAGCCCTGTGTTAATGGTAATGCATTTTATCGTCAGGTATCAAAGCGGGTACTATTATTAATTTTTAAAATTGAAACACCTCATCACCTTTATAAGAATATCCGTATTTCTTGTAAGTTGAGGTACATTGGTCCCAATGACGCTACATATTTATAGTATGGAGACTTCTGAAAGGTGGTGTACATAGTAAATAATGTTCAAACTGCATTATCCTTAAACACTGCCTTCAAGTGTATATTATGTACTAGTATGGTTAGTGTCTGTTGCGTTTATTTTGGTTCTGCTGTACTTGCACCAGAAGGATCATTTAGACTATAATACTCTCTGCGTTCTTTCAGGTTTAGATTATGTGGTTCCAAAAGCTGGCTACTACTGCAAACTTTGCCGTCTCTTCTACACAAGTGAGGAGACAGCAAAGCAGACTCACTGTGGCACCGTTGAGCATTATGAGAGACTTAAGGTAAGCCTGATTGTTCAGGGAAGCAGGTTTTTCATCCTTTCCCTATACATGTCCATTTTTTGAAGAAGTTTGTAAGTTGTATAATATAACCAAAGTATGATCTGTGAGGTAGCACAAGGTGCACAGAGGAGGAAATTCATTGCATTTAATTCGTGTTACAATTAAAGTATCTCAGACCATCTCTGTGGTCCACCTAGTTGAAGGATTAGTTTAAAGAATGAAAAACCATTACTTTCCTGATTTGTTGCTTTTCGCAGTTTTGTTGAGATGGGGGTTTTAGAAGCAATTTTTATTTTCTAGTTGGGGATTGTTAAAATTACACCCAACAACAGTTAATCCAAACTTAATTGAGCTGGTTTATATTCTGTATGAATGTGGAAGAATGTGTTATCTTTTATCATATTCTTATCAAGCAATTAAATTATGCCAAATTCTGTATACAGTATGTCTGATCTTGCTGCAATAGGGCATGGGCCATTGTTTATACTTGAAATTCCATGCTTAGTTTTGAAAATGTTTCCTGAAAATTTGTTTGAAGTGCAAACTGTTAACTGTTCAGTAAGGGCAACAGGCTGTGTGGAGGCTTGATGAGCAAAACAGGCCAAATATACGTATTTTCTTTAATCTTTGTGACTAAGAAGGCATTGAAGAAATACAGAAGGAGGATTGGCAAAGTGAGTTAGAGCTGGTAAATTCACTGTCAACGTAGGTGCATCAAGTGAGGGAAGCACTGATGCAAGAGAGACGTATAAAAAAAATGAAAAACTTTTCTAAAAATTTTGAGAACTAGACACTTTAACTCTCCTAAAACAATTTGTAAATTTTTTTTTGTGGAAATGAGTTTCATTAGCAACAATACATAATTATCCCATCCTTAAAAGGGTTTTTGTGCCATTAACTACTAGACTTGTATTTCTGTGGCAAGTTTACTGTACAATGAACATAAAAATGCAAAACTCGAAAAACATGATGCTGTTTTTGTGAAGCTTAAAGCAGGGGAATGCTAGGTGGCTATAAACCTATGGCAGGTCACACTTTATGAATATCTCATCCTCAATCCCACTTCCTGGCAAATTTATGCATTAATGTGGGAATACTTATTTATAAACCTCTTTCATCGAAACCTAGTCCATTCAATCACATTATGACTACAGTGATTTTGTGTTGGCAGATATGATGCCACCCTCAATTTATTGTACTGTAGACCAGGATTCATGTATGGCTGAATAAATTGCATAGTTATTTTTACTATGAAATCTAGCATGAGTACTTGTAATAAAAACAGGATTTGACTTCTTCATTCGCTGTTAATCACTCACCCTACTTTTAGGTGAGTAAGGTAAGGTGAGGGTCTTCTGTATCTTTGACAGTGTTAGTCAACTCAATCTTTCTGCTATATTTTCAAAGAAAACACTGGCCAAGCAAGCTATGGAGTACTGGAGAGAAAAACAGCAGCAATTCGTTCTGGAGTGACCGAACATAAGAACTGAGCAAAACATTGAGAAGCATAATTCCAGTATTACCCAAAACATTGAACACAATCTGACAACCCAGATGGATATGAGCTTTTTGCAGTTTTTAAACTAGAAAGATTTATATGAGTATCGTGCTGTAATGTTGAACAACTTAGGGCTGTAAGAAAGTTTGAATTTTGAAACATTGATGATAGATTATAACTTTAATGTTCATGTTTCTTTTTCGTTTTGAAGCTTCATTAAGTTCCTAGATGAGACAAGTCAACCCTTTTGAATGAACTGCAATAATCACTTTCTTCCAGCAGTGAAACACAGACCTGTGCTTCAATCCAATTATATCCTACAGTGTTGATCTCAAACTCGTTATCGTCTTCTCACAGTAAATTGCTTCTCAACACTTAACTATATTGATTATTTTTTATGCAACAGTGATAATGTTTTCAGTGCTAGCAGTATGAAGCTTCAAAACATTTTTTTAAAAGTTTGATTTGTTAACACCTGTTTAAAATAAAAGCCCAAAACGTTGAACTTCTAACATATGGTATTTGTCTCTGGTTAAATATCTGTGATTGGCTTGTGGAGACATGAAGCTTTTAATCATTCATTGCTAGTTATGTTTTGTTGAGCTAATATAAATGTTGACAATGTAACTGGCCGTAACTGGAAAAAGTAAAATACTGTTTAGAAAGAAATCCATTACAAGAATGAATGCAAGATTAAATGGGAATTAATCTCATCCATCATTGTTCCTTCACTGATTTAAGTTAGAATACTAAGTTGTCAGTTGTGTTTTCAATTGTAAAACCATAAGTAGAGAGTTTGTAATCTGGGTTGTGATATATTGGACCAACACTGATATCCATCCATCTCAGCCCAAACTAAGCAAATATTTTGGAGATTTTTTTTCCTTTAACATACATATAAACATTGGAAAAACATAACATATTCTGTTTTTGTTTTAAAGTAGTAGTTGTTGCTTCATTCAGTCACTGAATTTCCATCTTCAAGTAGGAATTATTGTCGCCTGCAGTATAAACCAGCTATAAGAAATGTCATTGTCTGGGCAATTTACATGTGCTAAGTGCAACATACTTGGGATTGTTTTGGCTCTTCCCCTCCTTTTGGATTAGCAGTAATTCATGTTTTTGTGAATGTTACTTTTTTCAGAGAATAAGGTTATGTACTGCAAGTACTCTGCCATTTTTACTTTTGTAAGCATGCTAAAGAACCATTTTTCAACACTTAGTGTGATATTTGGTAAACAAGCAATTATAACATAACAAATCTCAGTCTGCAATGAAGAGTGTTTTCCAAATATCATGCCTGGTTGTATGAATTTTGTTCATAGCAGAGCATATTTAGCTCATTTTATTGACTACTGTCATATTCAGTTCTCTTTAGGACCAAGCGATCAGTTAATGTAACAGCCGGTTTTTAAGGCACATAACCATAATTGTCAGAGATTTGGTCAATGATTGAATAGTGGAATAGGTATTTTTAAGATCTGTCTAATGTATCAATTTTAGGGTGTACATGAGATGCTGCATTTTCCGTTAACTTGTCTAGCCCTCAAGTAATATGTGGCAACCTCATCAAATTTGGATTAATCAAAATTCTAAATCTGGAATGCAATAAAAAAGTGTATTTTGGAAGTCCCCATTAATGTGTTTTCTAGACCGAAGTAGATTATTTCAGGACACTATCCATGCTGTGGTATGGGCACTCCATTTGGCTTCTTGGGATCTTTGTACTTTAGTTCAATCATTTAGATTGTAGCAAAATATCTGGCGTGCGTGGTGAAATCAGGGTCTCCATACAAAGTGACTACCTGAGACCGTTTAGAGCTAGGAAACGTGAGGCTTGAAATTTGCTGTGACCCCTGAGTGAGAACTAAGAGAGCAAGGGCCAGTTACAGGGAAGCATAGCTATTATAGTTCAGAGTTCTTCAGGGACCCTTACTACCAAGAGCTTGTGACCCCAAAATTTCAGCTCAAGACCTCAGTTGGACCTCCCAAGCCCCCACTTTGGGAAACCCTAATTTAGAAATCACCAGAGTGGGATGGAAAAATGGGGGGTATTTTGCTAAATTTATTTCACTGACTTTTATGCTGCGTTCAGTATAAGAACTTGCCAAACGGATAATAAAGGGGCATGAACTACGTTGGTTTAAATTCAGATGTCATGTTATCCAAAGCCTTGTGCAATTGTAGCTTATTTTTAGATATTCATGTTTCTGATGTCATGCATGTCATTGTGTAAATTCTTGCATATTGTCATAAAGATATTCAAGATATTTTTGCCATCAATAAAAAAATTGTAAATCCCAAAAGAGCCAAAGTAATTTGAAGTAATAGTTTGACACCATTGGATTAATTAAGCCTCAAACATTTTTGTCAGTTGCATATTTTCTAAGTACCGCATTGTGCAGTATTTAGAAAGTATAGGAATTCACATTGTTTGAAAAAAGCTTAAACTGTCTATACGGAACATACAGTGGCATTCTGAAAGTCTTATAGCTCAGAATTGCCACAAAAACTGATTTTTCAACTTGACAAGGTGTCAAAAGATCAGATTTGAGAACATTTGAGCTTTCTTTTACTGACCCAAATTTTATGTAATGTGACTCATTTTCAGTTTGACACAGTCAAAACCAGATTCTAATCTTCATTTGCAATTGAACTGAAATACTTGCTTTTGCATTTCTAAGAGCAAGCATGCTTGTTTATTAGATCTAAGAGTGTATTTAGTAAACTTCTGAGAGATGGTGTTGGTATTTAAAGTATACAGACATACTAAATCATTGCCGATTAGAACTGTGATGTACTCTTGCTTCTTGTTTAAATCTGTGGTCTTTGGTACAGACATTGTTTTGTATTCAAACTTGTTGAAATTTTTCTTTTGATTTTGATCTGTAATGAACCAGATGTTGTACAAAGAAGCCTTGGTAGATCACTTGCCTTCCAAATAGATGGCCAGAATTGATTGCTAGATTACCCTATCAGGAGAATCTTTCTGGCCTAGTCAGATAAGTGTTCCCAATTCTTGGGAAGCATGTGAAAGCAAAATGTTCCCTCTTAGAAGTGATCTGTGATTCCCAAGGGATGTATGGCATTTCTGAGAACAGCTAAACGTGGAATACTGCAATAAGCAGTAAATTGGTGAGTAACTTAGTGATTTGAAAACTGATAGTTAATGAAGTGGGCCGGCTTCCTTTTATTTCATGTTTGATTGCAGTGTTGTTAAAAACGGTTTGCTTTTAAACTCTTTCTTCAACTTTAATGTGTCCAGGATCAGTTGGAAAACCAGCTTTAAATGATAAAATGATAAAATGTGAAATTGTTGATTTATTTTGTTTGTTTAAAATTGTGCTGTTGAGAAGGTTGGCTGGAATGGAGAGCCTGTTATGCCTGAACACTACACAATAAAACTTTTATATTGTTACTGGTGCAAGATGGTGTTAGGAGAATCAACTTTTTTTTGCCTAGCAAGTATAAGGGTGATAAAGCTTGAAGTGCTGAGAAAGATAAAAGCAAGAATTTGAGAGCAGTGTTTGATTAGTTTATGTAAAAACAGAAGATCACAAAAGTAAAACACAACAGACTTATGGTCTATCTCTCGTGGCTCAGTTTGCTACTGATTTCTCTCCACTGAAAAACGGTGTAAATTCAAATCCCACTGCAGAATTTAAACAAGTAATCTAGGCTAACACTTCAGTCTGGTGTTGGGGTATGTTACATTTTTGAGAGAAGTTGTCACATTGTGGCATGTCTACCTGATAGGTGTATCAGTGACATTGTGCTAAAGGGCATAGTATTTTGCTGGAGTCCCTGTCCAGACTTAATTCCTTAACCAGCCTTGTCAAAAACAGACTATCTGACTACTTTGCCATCAGACACAGCCCCAGTTTGTGCATTTTGGGTGGGTTAGGGTAGCTGGTAAATGTTAATACTGCAGATGAAAGATTAAGTATAAATTGTTCTGATTTTTTTAAACATGCAGTTGGAGTTCAAGTTTCCACTCAAACTACTTTGAAATATCAAGAAACTAAAAGAATCAATGCATTTGGACACCATAACAGAATATAACTTGTCCTTGTGTTTAAAAAAAACGTATTGATGTGTTTCAGAATGGTAGCCTGCAGTTTTATTAATACAGCTGAAAATTGGATTATCACAAAAATATCAACTTTTAATTTATCTAGTCAATCGGAGCGGGCGTAGAACATACAATACTTTCAACCTACTCCACCAGTCAGTAAGATCAGACTAAACTATTCCATCAATTCTATTTTCTCTAATTCAATATCCTTTGATCCTTTCATAACCAAAATCATCCATTCTCAGCTTTGAATATCGTCATTGACTCAGCATCCAGAGTGCTTTGGAATTTGGAATTCCAGAATTCCATAATACCAACATTTATTGGTCTCCACTTTTTTCCGTCCTTCCTATTAAGTTTGATAACTTTATGCTTCCCAAATTATGGTCCATTTGCAAAGGTAAGTTAATACTGATGTACCTCTATTTGAAAAGCAGTGACAAAAATAAACCATGAGAGATTTGCCACCTGAGCTGAACATCCAAGAGTGTATCAGGTGGGTGAAATGAAATATTGCTTTTCAAATTATATTGTGTTCTGAGCAGTTGGCTTTTTTAAAAATTAGAAATCAGTCATTTTTAACTTCCACAATTCTATATTAATGCATCTCAACATCTGTTTAACTCCCTCTTGTGCCTCGGTTCATTTTTGGTCTGTTCTAGTTTTAATACTCCTTCACCAGTCACCAAATGTCAGTCTTGGGTTAGCAGCAGGATTCTTGCCTCTCAATAAGAAGAGCATGGGTTCAAGCCCAATTCCAAACTTCATGCATCTCTCGACAGTTCAGTGCTGCATGCGTGCAGTTGTTGACTCATAGATCCTTGCAACGCAGCAGGGGGCCATTCAATTCATCGTGTCTGTGCTAGCCAACAAACATCTGACCACAATAATCCCATTTTCCACCTCTTGACCCTTGATCCTGGAGGCTATGGCAATGCAAGTGAATAAACAGTGCTAAAAATGTTACAATATGATTCAACCACTGTTTTAGGCAATGAATTCCAAGCTGGGTGTTTTCTTAAATAAGTACTCCATTTCCTATTATCCTCTACCTTGAACCTTAAATCTATAACCCCAGCTAATGAACCTTCTACTAATGGGAAAAAGGTGCCTTTCTATCATCCAAGCTGTGCATTTCATAATGTTATACACCTTTATCAGGCCCCTTCTCAACCATTAAAGCTTCCAAGGATAACAACCCCAGCCTACCAAATTTCATCCTAGCTTAGACCCTTCAGCCCAGGCAGCATCCTGGCAAATCTTTGCATCCTTCATACTGCAATCACATTCTTCCTATGATGTATTGACCAGAATTACACGCGGTTTTGGTTGTGGCCTAACCAGTGTTTTATATAGATCTGGCATAACATCCTTGTTTTGTATTATGCCTCGGCTAACAAAAGGCAAGTATCCTAGATGCCTTCTTAACCACCTTAAATACCTGTCCTGCTACCTTCGAGGATCAGTCGATATATACAGCATGGTCCTTGCAATCTTCAGTGCTTTCCATTCATTGTTCAACCTCTTTGCCTCGGTAGACCTCCCCAGCGGCATAACCTTAGTTTTCAGGGTTGAATTCCTTTTGACAAATCTTGATTTCCTCACTATTTATCACCTTAAATACCTTCTGTATTTGAATCCAATTTGTTAACGTACACCATAAACAGCAAAACATACAGGACTAAGCCCTGAAGAATCTATACTGGAAATAGACTTCCAGTCACACACACATCTGTCCACTATCACCCTCTTCCCTCCTGCCTCCCTGCCAGTTTTGGAACCAACATGATTTTGCTTTGGATCCCTTGAGCTCCAACCTGCCATGAAATGACTTGCTTAAGTCCATGTAAACCACATCAAAGGATCAATATTCCCTAGTTACCAACTCAAAAGATTTGATCAGACTTATCAGGCACTACCTTCCCTTAAAAATCCATGCTGGTTAAACAATGTTTCTCCAAGTTAAAATATGTTCTAGAGATAGTAGGAACTGCTGATGCTGGAGAATCTGAGATAACACGCTGTGAAGAAGGGTCCCGACCCGAAACGTCAAGCATCCCTGCTCCTCTGATGCTGCTTGGCCTGCTGTGTTCATCCAGCTCCACACCGTGTAATTTAAAATATGTTCTGACCATTAAACTTTCTGATGACTTCCCCCACAGTGTGGGGATTCTGTGATGCACCACTGAGGTTAGACTGACTGGCTTCTAACTTTCTGGTCTATCCCATCCTCACTTTTTCATAACGCGTGGACATTGTCTTCCAGTCTCTGGCACCTTAGCATGTGAAAGTTACTGTCAGGTCCCCTGCTATGTTATCCCTTGCTTCCCTCAACTGCATGGAATACATTTCCTCTGGGCCTATGGATTTATCTACTTTTAAAGCTGTTATACTTGCTAGCACCACTGTTTCTTTCTTCTGTTATTTTGCACTCCTCCACCTTCATGTCTGTACCTATGTCATCCTTTTCCATGTGCCTTACTCTTTCCCTAGCTGGTTTCAAAAATAGACACATATGTGGGTTTTCCTTTAATCTTTATGCGGACGCTTTCTCAATTCATCTTGAAGCTTTTTTCTTTCCTACTTTCCTTTTTGAATTCCTTTGCTCTTTTTATACTCCTGTAGTCTTTGCAGGATTGAGCCCTCCTTATCTCCTGTAAGTTTTTGTTTTATTCTTCATCCTAATTTTGATGTCCCAATCATCCCGTCTTGGACCCTTTTTTACTGGAACATATTTGCCCTGTACTCTGGCTACTGGCACAGTTTTTATCTGCAGGTAGCTGCTCCCAGTCTATTTGGGCCAACTTGAATTGGAAGTGCAATCTTTCAATGAACTGTTAAATCCAGGCCTGACTGATTAGTGCAGATGAGTGTAAATATCGCACAGTTCTATTTTAAGAGGAGGAAGGGAGTGTTTCTGATGCTCTAGCCAATTTATCTTGCAGTCAGTGTCAATAAAGGCCCTTTTTTACTATTGCCAGGCTCTTGCTATGAGAAAATTGGTTGCTGCATTTCCTTTCGTTAAAGTTGCGTCTGCCATCTTAAGTGCTTTATTGGGATAGTTTGAGAAATGAAAAATCAGTGGGATACTTTTAAGATGTGAAACATGATATGAGTTCAGTTTCTTCCATTGTCATCTGACAACCAACTCAGTCTTGGTAAATGTGCTTTTCCACTCAATCCCTTCTTCAAATATTGTGTATTAAGGTTATGACATCTCATAAGTTACTAACCTACCTCAGGCGTTGTATATCCTTTAAGTAACCACACACTTTTCAAAATCTCCTTCGATTATCATATTCACATACACGCCTCTTTTGATCTTTGCAGAAGATGAATGTATCATGCTTTGCCTGTTACAAAGTTAATATTTTATATCTACTCCTTCAGATCTGTTTTTCAAATATGTTCACCATCAGTTTTCAATCTATAACTAGAGATTATTTAATCATTTATCAGATAATGAATCTTGTAAATGGAATATTTCAAAACCGTCTGTGCCTAACTTTATTTCTAATGAGGAAGGTTGGTGGAGTGTGCTGTCCTTCCAGCTCTACTACTCCATTGACCACAACAGGAACTTAAAATGCTTTGCACTGTTACCAAATGCCCAGTTATATACATTTGGATTAAAATAAGATTCATCAACCAGGTTTATTTTATAAGCTACATAATTGGTGATTTAGTGAAAACAGGACTTAGAATCGTAGAATCACCACAGAGTAGAAGCAGGCCATCAGCTCATCAAGTCCACACCAATCCTCTGAAGACCATCCCACCCAGACCGACCCCCCTGTCCTATCCTTGTAACCCTGAATACACTAGCTAGTTTGCACATCCCTGGACAGGGGTAATTTAACATGGCCAGTCCACCAACCCTGCACATATTTGGACTGTGGAGAGGAAACTGGGGCACCTGGAGAAAATTCTCTCGAACATACAGACAGTGGCCTGAGGATGGAATTGAACAGGGAGCAGTGACTTGAAATAACCTGTTGGGCTATAACCTGGTAACGTGTGACTTTTAAAGATGGTGACGTTGAAGTACAGATGATGTGTTTCAATCCTGACATTTGGGAATCTGCTCTAAGTCACTGTCTAAGATATTAATTAAAGCTGTGTTTAATTGTGTTCTGTTTGTGATTCCAATTCAAGTTGCCCATAAGCTTGTGAATTTGTTCGTTTTTTTTTCATTCAGTTGCAATGTTTTCAAAATCAAGTTCACATCTTTGAGTTTTTTCCTAAAACAATTCAGCTGCTAAAAAAAATTGGAATGTTACAGGACTGCAATCTAGCAGATTAAGTTACAAAAGAAGGGCTATCAAAAGTGTCCTGTTTGGTTGACTGCTAAAGGATGAACATTAAGCACAATAACAATTCATTGTTTAAGTTTAAAGTTGTATCGTTATTAAAAGCAGGACTGTTTACTTTCAAAATTTGATATAATTATCAATTTTAGGGAGGTGATGTCCTAGTCGTATTATCGCTGCACTGTTAGTCCAGAGACCTGGGTAATGTTCTGGAGGTCCGGGTTTGAATCCTACCATAGGATGGTGGAATTTTAATTCAGTGAAAATCTGTAATTAAGAGTCTAATGGTGACCATTGTCAATTGTCAGAAAAACCCATCTGGTTCTCAAATGACCTCTAAATACCATCATGTTCTCTAGACTCCACGTATCTGCAGACCCACAGCAATGTGATTGACTGTAATCTGTCCTCTGGGATGGCCAACAAATACTGGCCTGGCCAGTGATGCTGCCATCCCATTAATGAATTTTAAAAATGCCAGTTTAATGATACATTTGATTTAAGCAATAATTCTCATTTTGGCTTCACCTATTAGTCTCGTGTAATACAGAATTGGTTACTGTTTTAATCATAGATCACTGTAATTTGAATTTAATGATCTCATCTTATTTACACTTCCTGTTCTATTTAGTTGAAATCTTCCTTCATAGAATAGTGGTGGGTGTGTAACTAGCCTATAATGGTGTTTATACTCCATACAAGTGCTCTCACCTTATTTCATTTAATCCCATCAACATATCCTTTATCTGTTTGCTTCACGTGTTTTATCTAATTTCCCCTTGAATGTGTCTATGGTATTTCATTCAGCGTTTCATTCAGTTATTCTGTCGGAGCCGGTTCTGCATTCTAAACACTGTAGCTGAAGAGGATTCTCCTGAATTCCTTATTGGATACATTAAAGAATATCTCACATTTATGAGTGCTGCTTTTAATTTCCCCCAAAAACTGACACATCTGCAATTATCTTATGAAATCCTTTTAAAGTCTTAAAGGCCTCTCTTTGGTCCAACCTTTAGCGAGGGAACCATTTACTGACATTCACAAGTTCAGATCTTGTGTAGAATTGTTTTCTATTACATGTGATGGCAGGGTCTGTCATTTTTGTCAACACCTGTTCAAGTATAATTACTGGTTTTGAGTTTTGTTAACCATTTTGGATAGGTGTAGAAGGGTTGTGTCTTAACGTTTCCCATTGAAACAAGAAAGGCATTGTTCTATATCAGTGGGATAAATGCCAAATCCCAATTCCCAATAGAAAAACTCACGTCAAACCAGGGGCTTAGCCATTTATAATTTCCAATGTTCAATGCATCATCCATTTCCAAAGATGTCCCTCAAGTAAACTGACAACTGGCTGAAGCTCAACAACTAGCCTTAGTCCTGGATACTTAAGAACTCCATTGGCAACCATATATTGAAATGAAAAAATTAATTCTAGATCAACATTCTTTATTCCTTGTAAAAATTGCACTGTAAACTGAGCAAGCAGTGGGAATATGTATTATCCTTTAAACACAAATTGTGCAATTTGCTTAATATATACCAGGATCTGTCCATCTCCAACAAGATTCTACGTCATCTTTTACTCCTGATCACTACCCAGGTCGAGGTTTTCATTGAAGATAATGTTCTGCAACCTCGATGAAGATTTTCTCTTCACTGCTAAAATCAAACTCTTGTTAGTAAGTGTCCTGTATTGTTTTGACATTCCCTATAGTCTTCAGAAAATCATTCTCTATCTCTTTAGCCTGTGCAAAAGCAATCAATGTAGAGCAATGCAAAATGGAAATTAAAAGAGACAAGGCAGGTAAAGACCATTATTACAATGAGCTGGATGAATAGAACTCCGGATGGAGGGGTTGGACAAGGATACAGAAAGATGTACAATTTACAAGACAGAAGAAATAGGCTATCTACTATTTATATTTTAATATGATGAAGGATTCAAAAACATATCTTTGAAAGTGACAATAAAATGATATAGTTGAATGGTTTGAGGGGCTAAATAGGCTACTCTTTGTGTGCACCTTTTTTCCAACATGATTTATTTTGAAAAGTGCAAGAAATCAAACATTTCTGTAATTCCCAAATATCTCCAAAATATGATTCCAGGCAATGTCATCAAACTTTGCTGTTCCTTCCTTGGTTTTGCTGAAATAAAAATCTTTTGAAGTAAACCCAGAAACCTAATTGATATGAGGATTTTCAAGCATCTGCTCAGATGTTAGATGTAAAATAAAAGAAGCTGGAATGCAGAACTAATTTCAAACCACTCGGCTTCCTGATTTGGACATAAATTGCTGAGTCAAAATCTGGAACTTGCACTTTAATAGCATTGTCAGCCTACCAAAACCAAATGGAGTGCAGTGGTTCAAGAAGGCAGCTCGTTACCGCTTTTTCGTGGGCAATGAGTGCTGGCCCAGCAAGCAATGTCCACACCATGTGAATGAATAAAAAGAGTTGTGACTCTTTATCCCTAAAATTGTGAATTTTCTACTGATATGGGTTTTAATAACCAATTGCAAGTTCATTGGTGAAAAATTGAGTGGATATATCATTGCTTTGAATTATAGTTTGACAAAGCAAGACTTTGCATCACTGACAATTTCACTGAATACAGGCAAGACTTGCTGAAGTGTACATCCCTGTGATTTCTACAATCAGTTTCCAAAACTCATTAGCAAAACGGTATGGTACAGAAACCCCTCCCATGGTCTAAATTTAGGATTTTTGTCCAGATACCTTATGATAGACGTTTTCGTAGAAGGATTCCTGTCTGGTGTTCAGGCTCAGCATCTCACTGAAATTTGCTGCATTAAGAAATTGAAACATTTGGTTTACATCAATGTTTCTGCTGCCTTGTTTAGTACATTATTGTTTAAAAATGCTTATTGATGTCAATATTTCCTCACAGTTAAGTTTCAAAGCAATGGTTTAATAGAATCATGGGATAGCAAAGAACATACAAAACAGTTCCACCCTTCCCTTAGCAACATTCTAACCTCATTACAGCCTTGGTCCAAGCATGGTCAAAAGATCTGAATTCCAGAGGTGAGGTGAGAGTGATCAGCCTTTGACATCAAGGCCATATTTGCCAGAGTGTGACATTAAGGAGCTCGAGCAAAACTGGAATCTATAGAAATCAGGGGCAAACTCTGCTGGCTGGAACACAGGAAGATGGATGTGGTTGTTGGAGGTCAGTCATCTCAGCTCCAGGACATATATCTGCAGGAATTCTTAAGGGTAGTGTCTTAAGATACCTCGTCAATTATTATCAGTTATTACATAATAAAATCAATTATTATAAGCTACCTCATCATTGCTATTATAAGAAGTGGGCATGTTTGCTGATGATTGCAAAATGTTCAATACCATCCATGACTTCCCAGATGCTGAAGCCCTCCATGTTCACGTGCAACAAGATCTGGACAGCATGCAAACATGGACTGACAAATGGCAAGTGATACTTGTGAAACATATGACTGGTAGTGACTTCTTACTGGAGATAATCTAACTACCACTGCTTGGTCTATGACTGAATCCCCCACTATCAACATCCTTGGGGTTGCCACTGACCTGAAACTCAACTGACTGACTCTACAAGTATAGTGGCTACTAAAGCATGTCACAAGATAAGAATACTGCAGTGAGTAACTCAACACCTGACTCCCCAAAGCATGTCCATGATCAACAAGGCACAGATTGGGAATGTGATGGAATACTCCCCTGAACAATGCTCAAGAAGCTTGATGCCATTCCAATTGAAGCCAGCCCATTTGATTGGCTCCAGATCCATAAGTATCCATCACTGACATTCAGTAGTAACAGTGTGTACTATCAACAAAATGCACTGCAGAAATTCTCTAAAGATCCTCAAATTGCATCTTCTAAAGCCAGGACTACTTTCATTCAGAAGGACAAGGGCAGCAGATACATGGAAATGTCATCACCTTCAAGTTCTCCAAGTCAGTCACCATCCTGACTTGGATGTATAGCCATTCCTTCACTGTCACTGGGTCAAAATCCTGGAATTCTCACCTTAAGAGCATTATGGTGTACTTCCAGGATGTGGATTGCAACAAGGGACAGGCAATAAATGCTGACCCAGCCAGTGAGGCCCACATCCTGTGTGATATTTTTAAAATTGAGACTGAACCAAACAGCTTGTAGTGCTGATGTTTTATTTGACTTTAATTTCTGACCACATGTCCAACAGGTCACCAAAACCAACAGTTTCTACCTCTTTTGCTTCACCTTTGTATCAATTCATCTGTGTGTAATATCCTCCTATTCCCTTCATTACTCTGAACTTGACCATACGATTGGACTCCTGATTAACCTCCCATAATAAACTCTCTAGAAACTTTTGATTGAACTTTGCTTATTGCCCATATGCCAAGCCTCTTCTCCCAACACTTCACTCTTGGCTTACAATGGCTCCAAGTTAAGAAGCACCACAATTTTACGATTCTTAATCTCATTTTAAACCCTAACATTTTCCTGCCCCTTCTCATCTGTGTAAACTCTTGTCCTATGGCCCACTGAAATATCTACTCTCCTCGAATTCTGGCCCCTTGAGCATCTCTGAATTTAAGTGCTTTGCCATTGATAATTGTACCTTCAAATGCCTGAAAGATAATCCTTAAAATCTACCTCTTTCACCAGAATTTTGGTTGTATGCTCTCAGCAACTGTATTTATTGACAAGCCAGTTTTATCTTCACAAGTTAATAATTGTGGCTTGGTGTCGTATTAAAAGCATAAAGCATTTTATGATGATTTGCTTTGTCCTAAGCATCATAAAAATAAATCTTTTGACTTGGCACGAGTTCTATTGATGGATATTCATGGTAACCAGTCCTGATTCTCCAATTTATTTTCATCCTTCAAGTTTCCTTTTAAACCTCCTCTTAATCTGCGTCCATCGGTCTTATGGGGCGGTGCATTACAAATCCTCACAACTCTGCTAAAATAAATGTTCCATTCGGGTTATTGCTGATTCTTTTGCTTATCTTAAATTTGTGCCGTCTTCTTTCAGCAATTGGAAACAGCTTCTCATTATTTACTCTCCCAACTCTTGTGATTTTAAACAGCTCTACCAAATAACCCGCTAGTTGCCTGTTAGGAGAACAAGGTGTACAACACCTGTAATTAACAATGGTACCATTTCCTCTGCATCAATTGCAATTAAACCAGACTTACCAGTCTCAGTGCCAGACGAAGAAATGGCTTTCTTGCAGATCATTGTAACAGCAGTGATAATTAAAAGCAAACCACTAACAGCAGCCACAATGCACAGAGGAACCATTATCCTTGGGGATCCACTGGATATCCCTGTTTTTAGTATAAGGAGACAATAGAACTTTATTGAGCAAGGACGATCAGAATTAAACAATTTCCTGATTCACGAACAAAATGTGATGTTTTAGATGGAGTGACACCTGCCAGTCAAAATTTATCTTCATGACGTGCTGCAGAAACACAGCAAGCCGGGACAGTGTGGAACCATTAGCAATGGTAGTATTAGTAACCCCTTTGTTTTTGGCTCTGAGCACTCACAATCTGTTCTACAACATAAAAACGAACTTTTCCAAGCCCCTTCAGTCCTGGAGAACAGCTGGATCAGGCTCAAGACTTTAACTCTTGTTTTTGTCTCCACAACTGTTGCAGAATCTGCCAAACCCACGCTGCAATCCACCCCCATCACACAGGCATCTCCCCCTCCCATTCACACACCTGTATACACACATTACACCACATTCTCATACACTGCTGTGGACTTTACCCAGATCCTTAGTGACAGCTCTCTGCAGTGCCTGTCCCAGGGACACATGTTTCACTTCACAGCAGTAGGTGCGGTTACTCTCCCATTCTGCTGTCGGCACGGTCAACTGGGTCACTGTTCGGTAAGCGCTGGCACTGCCCAAAACTACCGCAAACTGGGTCACTCCCATATCCACTGGGCCATTCTCATCTCTCCAAGTCACAGAAATATCGGCAGGGTAAAAGTCTGACACCAAGCAAGTCATGGTAACATTTTGTCCTGCAGAGGCAGCGTCAGACAGAGGAGCGATCAGGTGGATCACAGGCTTCTGAATGAAGCCATCTACAGCAAAGACAGGAACAGACCATTAGAGAAGCAAATATTTACAACTTCAATACAGGCATCAAGTCAAATGTATTTCAGGAAAATTAAGTGAGGGCACTGCAGTGACTATGGTTTACAGCATCAATAATGTAACACTGCAAGCCTGGAGTAGGAATGTGGAATATTAACTTTGGGCTCCCCGCTACATCAGGTGAAATACTTGATGATTCATAAACAGATAAATTATAAGGGAACACTAGCCAGATGTCAATGATCTAGCTCCTTTGTGAATAATAAGCTCAGAACTCAAGGCAGAATATAGGAAGGTGGAAACCTATCCATTCCCTTCTTGGCAGGTAGGATTGGTGTTGTTACTGACTTTCCCTAATATATATCGTAAGCAAGGTGAACAATCATAGGCGTGGCTTCCAGGAAGAGAGACTATAAAACCATTCCCTTGACCCTACTTTTGCCTCCCTGAAGATGAATAAGCAAAAAAAAGGGAAGCCTGATTCATGGATATGGTATCGAAATACTCCCCGCTTGGTCCCAGCCTGGGTCCCACAGTAGTTTGTACGGCAGCCCTTGTTAGTGTGATTTACATTAATGATTTGGACTTAAAGGTAGGAGATATATTCAAGAAGACCTCAGATGACATAGAAGCATAAAATGAAATATTGCAGGGTGATAAATAGTGAAGAGGATAGTTGTAAACTTCAGGAAGATGTCGGTGGACTGGTCGGGTGGACAGAGAAGTTGCAAATAGAATTCAACCTGGAAAAATTAGATTTTAGGAACTGCCACCAAGGCAAGGAATGTTGGGGCCCTGTAAAGTACTGATTATCATTGATATGCATGTATTGAGACCACTGAAGAAAGGAAGACATGTAGATAAGGTGGTTAAGAAAACGCATAGGATACATGTCTTAACTGGCCAATGTATACAAGAGCAAGAAGGTCATGCTGCAATGAAAACAGAAGTGCTGGAGAAACTCTGCAGTTCTGGCGACAAGAGAAACAGAGCTAATATTTAAAGTCTAAAGACTCCTCTTCAGAGCTGAAGTATCTTGAGGTAATGTGCAAGTGTATAAAATGGGTCGCCACATTATAGGAAAGATGTGATTGTACTAGAGAGGGTGCAAAGGAGATTCACCAGGATGCTGCCTGGACTGGAGAATCTGAGCTATGAGAAAAAATTGGGTACACTGGGGCTGTTATCCTTGCAGCAGTGAAGCCAGAGAGGAGGCTGATAGAGGTGTGTAAGGTTACATGGGGTAGAGATAGGCTGGATAGGAGGGCAGATTTTTTGTGAGTGGTGGGGTCAATAAATGGGGTATAGATTTAAGGTGAGAGGTGGAAGACTAAAAGTGTTTTGGGGAATTATTTTCTGACAGAGGGTGACAGGAGTCTTGAACTCACTGTCCGAAACATTGCTTAAGTTAGAAGCTTACATAATAATTCAGCTGCATTTAGATATTCACTTGCACTGTTATAGCCTCCAGGACTATCAGCCAAAAGCTGGCAAATGAGATTAATGTAGTCAGATCTTTCTCAACCAGCATGCACATGATGGGTTGATTGGCCTCCTCAATGCTATAATAGTCTATGAATGACCAAGTGCACTAGTTCGAGACAATTGAACAACTTGTTATGGAAGACTTACTTTAAAATAAACTTTTGTTCATAGATCTCTCATACAAGGGTTTAAAGCTGCAAAAATAGTCCATTAGCAATTTATATCCCTATTGTATTAGTGTTAATTTATCTGTAGTTCTATACTAATTTTAGTAAAGCGTAGAATATGTAGCTTGTAGGGTCAAGAAGTGTTGTAACTGGGCCTAGGAGTAAGACGATTTATGATTAGCTTTTCCTCTAGTCATGTTAGGAGTCTGAAGGGAAGAGGATAAAAAGAGATGAAATAAATGAGGAACAGAGAAAATGGTGCCAGACAGAGCCAGGCTAGGGCAAGATAAAGCGCGCTCTGTTTGGGTGAGTAAAAGGTGTTTATCTGGATCTGGAGACACATGCTTTTTATATGATAATGGGAACATAAAATCATACAGTACAGAGGGGGCTCTTTGTCTCACTAAGTCTGTATGTACAAACAAGATTGGAATTTGAGTAATGATCGGTGTATGTGATAGGGAAAGTTGATTCCTTGTATTTGCTAGAGTCTGCTCTACTTAGTTTAGAATACACTGTGCGCACTTGTATAGATAACGGTAAACTCATTTTTACAATTCCTTCAGTCAATCATTAGAAGTAACATCAACAATAAGAATTCATTGGACATATCTTGGTCTCCTCAGATGATATTCCATGCTTGAGGTTTTTAGAACATGATATAATTTTGAGTGGACAAGAAGTTTTTCGCAGGAAGGAGAAATAAGAATCTAGAAGAAATTCTAGAAGAATCTAGAATCTATAAGAATCTAGAAGAAACTTGGCTGCATTCAAGTTAGACTTTGTGTAGTTTTAGCTCATTTAATGCCCTAGGATATATCAAGTAAACATTTAAAGACAAGCAAATTCAACATCCTTACCAGTTCTTTTCCTCAAACTGTGCCTTATAGGAGATGACATTGAAACGTGTTGAATTTGGCAAGTGTACAAAGATCCAGATTCCCACTCATCCGCAGTGACTGTTAACTCACTTCTGGAAGTGTAACTCCCATTTGTGTTTAAAGTTGGTGGAAGAGTTTTCGAACTAAACACAGTTTTATCGTTGTTAACCAGCCAGCTAAACAAAATACTTTTGGGGTAAAATCCAACAGCCAGACACACAATTGTTGCAGTTTTCCTCACATCAATCTCTTCAAAAGTTGGAGGGAACATGTAGATGGATGGCAGAATCGGGCCTAAATGAATAGAAGTGGTTATTGGTCAGAATAGTATTGTTCAGAAGTCAATTCATGGCAGCAGAATAATTTGCATTTAGATATCAAAGGTTCAGAACATCCCAAAACATGTTAGAACTACTGAAGTTACTGTTCCTTTGTTGGCAAAATGTGGGATCTAATTTGCACTCAGTGAAATCCTGCAAATGGCAGTGAAATGAATGTCAAACGAAATATTGAGAAAATAAATCTTGTTTCAATCATTATTCATATATCAAAATAATATTTTCTCTAATGTAATTGTGGTATAATATGGGTTCTGGGCATGGGAAGGTCTAGGGTCTGTCTGACACACTAATTTACAGAGTTCAAATAATTAATTTTGAATAACACTGGGTCCCGTATATTGACAAGAATCTTCTCAGATTTCTGCCTGTTTCCCACCAGGAAAATCAATACCTTTCAGGTTGAATTGGCTGAACCAGTGAAGAACTGGAGGAACTGAAACATAAGAGAGTTATATCCCATACCTGCTCCCATATTGAATTTGTGAAATTCTACCGATCGTCCTGATTTAATTAGGATCTTCAAATTTGCCAATTGGCTCACATACATAAGTTCAAGAAGACTTGTTTTGAAATTACGTTTAAAAAAATTACAAAAAATCTCAAGGCTGTGCATTAATTAAACAATTAAATTAGATCAGTATAACTTTAATGGTATTTTCATTTGGAAGAACACAGTCTACTAAAATTTCTTAATTTTGCTCAAAGACTCACTTTCAGCTCTATGAACAAAATTTCACAAACTTAGCTCTTGTAAATTCTTCAGGTATACATGTTGATGAAAGAAAATGAAAAATATCAGTGTGATTTTGGAAAATGATACTAATGGAAATGTGACACAGCCTAACCAATGCCATTCCAAACCCATGTTGAACTTGATTTCCCATGTGTAACCAAAGCAGAAACTTTATTGTCCACAGGAGCCCGATTCTCTACATATTCAGATCCCTACATGAAGGGAATTGTTCCTGGGATAATCCCCCATTTCTGCTTTAACTCTAGTAAAGCAAAAGGAATTATTGGAGGTAAGTTTGGGCCTGAGAGTGGATCTGTGGGACAGCAACATATTGATCAGAGGTAGAACTGAGTGCAACAGTGTAAGAGCTGAAACCAGACACGAGGATGAGAGAATGAGTTTTTGGAAGTCTTAATGTGTTGGCAAGGGGCAGTGGGGGAATGACTTGTGAGGAGCTGGTGAGCTTTATTTTAAGATTTAATGTTAATTCTGTTAATTGAATAACTGGCCTAATAAGTAGGGGCATGGTCAGGAACATAGAACAGTACAGCACAGTACAGACCCTTCGGCCCACGATGTGCTGAACTTTTATCCTAATCCTAAGATCTATCTAACCTTCATCTCTTCCTTATACTATCATCCATATGCCTATCTAATAGCCGCTTAAATGCCCCCAATGAGGCCGACTCCATTACCCTCTCTGGCAATGCATTCCACGCCCCGACCACTCTCTGAGTAAAGAACCTACCTCTGACGTCTCCCCTATATCTACCTCCACTCACTTTAAAACTATGTCCCCTCATAAAAGCTACCTCCATCCTAGGGAAAAGCCTCTGGCTGTCCATTCTATCTATACCTCTGATCATTTTGAACACCTCTATCAAGTCACCTCTCATCCTTCGTCGTTCTGAAGAGAAAAGCCCTCGCTCTCTCAACCTTTCCTCATAAGAACTCCCCTCCATTCCAGGCAACATCCTGGTTAAAAAAAAGCACATTCTAAAACACATTCTTTTACATGTGGGAATTCTACTTCCCACGGGCTGAACATAGCCGTGATGTGGAGGCCTCAGTATGGGGCTGATGTGGACAAAGTCAGGAGTCACATGACACCAGGCTATAGTCCAACAGGTTTATTTGAAATCACAACCTTTCATAGCGCTGCCCCTTCTCAGGTAACAAAGGAGCAGGGCTCCGAAAGCTTGTGATTCAAATAAACCTGGTGACTTTTGATCACGTTCTAGGATGGATTGAGAGTTGTGGAGGAGCTTGAACAATGTTGAGAGCTATGTGCCTGCTTCCAAATACTTAATTAAAGGGTAGCTACAAGAAAGTAGTATGCAAGAGATTTTGAATAAACCTGTTGATTTAACTTACCGTCTTTACTGATCACTCTTCTGATGGGGGAAGGCAGGGTTGTGTGTGAAACTAGGCAGGTGTATTGAAGACCACGTAGCCACTGAAGCGCTGGCACCGTCAGCTCGCTGATGATGGTGTAACTCCCTTCCGACTCCGTCAGTATCCCGGAGCTGGAAATGCCCGAGGAGAGCCGCGCGCTGCCAATGTACCAAGACACGGAGACGGCGTCCGGGTAGAAATCACTCACCACACAGGCCAGTCTGCAGCCCCCCTGCGGGGAAATTTGCTTGGGCGATGGCTGGAGGAGGCGAACGGAAGGTGGCCTCGGTGGAATGACTGCTTTCAGAAAGTGAAGAGAAGTTGGTTCAATTTTCCTTCGAGTGAATCTACAGGGTTATAGCCAATCCTTCACCGTGCTTCGCTGCCATACTTTCTAGCCACACTTCAGCGCCTCCTCAACGTGAAATCTAAATTTGCACTGACTCCCTAAACCTGTTCTTTCCCCCCATTGACTTGTCCTGGACTTATTCGGGGATGTTATGGCACAAGTTGGATTGAGAATGCTAGCCTCCTGGTCTAGAGGTGAGGTCTAGAGGAGAAAACAGCTTGTGAACCAGTTCAGCCTCGCCCCCCCCCCAACCCCCCAAAAAAAGCAACGAAGCTCCTGTGTTTGGGGGAGAGCGCCTGTTAGATTCCCACTTGCCCAGCCTGGGTGAGAGGGTCCTCAATCTCTCCTGGGCTCGAGCAATAACCCTGCTTTCTCTCTGCACTGGCCCTACTGAGCATTTCCAGCTTTCTGTGTCTGTGTTGCTGACTTGAGGCTGGCACCGACCTGGTTTCACGTTGAGGGTCACCGCACAGCCACACCAGTCCTTCGCCTTCGCCACAACGTCCTTACTTTGACAGTAAAACCTCATGGAGTCGGTCCGTTTCAGCTGCCCGATGGTTAAAGTGAATTCACTGCCATTGGCGCCGGAGAAACGGGGCTCAAACCCGGCCAGCCGGGTGAAGTTAGTCGACCCCGGGCTCAGGGACATGATCCATTTGATGGTGGAGTTGGCCGCTGGCACGTAGCCCCAGGTTAGCGAGCGCTGATCCTGCTGCTGGCTGCTTCTGCAGGCCAGCCTCACCGTGTCACCCTCCCGGGCTTCCTGTACTGCCTGCAGGATGATCAGGTTGGAGTTGGAAAGGACTGCATCTGAACACAGAGAGAGAGAGAGTCAGGGGAAAGGGACAGAACATTCAGAGAGCTCAGAAACATAGAAATCTTGCGGTTTCACTTTCTGGTTTACACCATCCGCAGTTCTGTCGGTATTCCGGGAGGGTCCTTAGCTCCTTACCCATCTGTAAGACCATCAGCAGCAAAGTCCAACACATCCTCAGCTCCCTTTGCCAGGCTCTGATGTGCTGGGAAGCTCAACAGACTGTGTCACTGCGAGCAAGGGACTTCTCAGCTCCTTCCTCATTTCTCAGAGCGCAGCAAGGAAGGGACGGGGCGTGAAGGACTTGTTCCATATTTAACTCTTCAACTCAGTTCGAACACAACTGTCAGCCCTTCTCTGCACTGTGAACCAAAAACGTTGGAAATCGCAGCATGCCTAAAGAGAGAGAGCCACTCCAAACACGAGCTTGCTCCTTCTCCGTGCATGCTGTTGTAATCTCCAGCATTTTGCTGTTTTCAGCGCAGCTTCCAGCATCCGCAGTAATTTGCTCCTACGTTGTGTTGTCTCCTCCCCCCCTTGAAGCCAGTCCCAGTGCACCTTCCAAACAAGAGATTTCAGTCCAAGCTCTGGACTCTTGCTAAGTTCAAGAAAGTTCTGACAGGTCCGTCAGCAAAAACAAAGTTGCCTGCCCTTTTTACAGCCCAGGATAATAAAGTGTGAAGCTGGATGAACACAGCAGGCCCAGCAGAATCTCAGGAGCACACCGTGTTCCCTGGCCAACATCTCTGTCCCAGGCTTGCTGCAGTGCTCCAGGAAAACACAGCACAAGCTGGGCGAACAGCATCTCCATTTCTGCTTGGGGGCCCTGCAACCTACCGGACTCGATATCGAGTTTTCAGGCTTGAGCTCTCCCATGCCCTTTTCTCAAACCCCACAAACCAGATGTCCAAGCCCACCGACTCCCACAGCTACCTAGAATACACCTCCTCCCACCCGCCCTCCTGCAAAAATTCCATCCCCTATTCCCAATTCCTCCGCCTCCGCCGCATCTGCTCCCACGATGAGGCATTCCACTCCCACACATCCCAGATGTCCAAGTTCTTCCAGGACCGCAACTTTCCCCCCACAGTGGTCGAGAACACCCTTGACCGCGTCTCCCGCATTTTCCGCAACATATCCCTCACACCCCGCCCCCACCACAACCGCCCAAAGAGGATCCCCCTCGTTCTCACACACCACCCCACCAACCTCCAGATACAACACATCGTCCTCCGACACTTCCGCCATCTACAATCCGACCCCACCACCCAAGACATTTTTCCATCCCCACCCCTGTCTGCTTTCCGGAGAGACCACTCTCTCCGTGACTCCCTTGTTCGCTCCACACTGCCCTCCAACCCCACCACACCCGGCACCTTCCCCTGCAACCGCAGGAAATGCTACACTTGTCCCCACACCTCCTCACTCACCTCTATCCCAGGCCCCAAGATGACTTTCCACATTAAGCAGAGGTTCACCTGCACATCTGCCAATGTGGTATACTGCATCCACTGTACCCGGTGTGGCTTCCTCTACATTGGGGAAACCAAGCGGAGGCTTGGGGACCGCTTTGCAGAACACCTCCGCTCGGTTCGCAATAAACAACTGCACCTCCCAGTCGCAAACCATTTCCACTCCCCCTCCCATTCTTTAGATGACATGTCCATCATGGGCCTCCTGCAGTGCCACAATGATGCCACCCGAAGGTTGGAGGAACAGCAACTCATATTCCGCTTGGGAGCCCTGCAGCCCAATGGTATCAATGTGGACTTCACCAGCTTCAAAATCTCCCCTTCCCCCACCGCATCCCAAAACCAGCCCAGTTCGTCCCCTCCCCCCACTGCACCACACAACCAGCCCAGCTCTTGCCCTCTACCCACTGCATCCCAAGACCAGTCCAATCTGTCTCTGCCTCCCTAACCTGTTCTTCCTCTCACCCATCCCTTCCTCCCACCCCAAGTCGCACTTCCATCTCCTACCTACTAACCCCATCCCACCTCCTTGACCTGTCCGTCTTCCCTGGACAGACCTATCCCCTCCCTACCTCCCCACCTATACTCTCCACCTATCTTCTTTTCTTTCCATCTTCGGTCCGCTTCCCCCTCTCTCCCTATTTATTCCAGTTCCCTCCCCCCATCCCCCTCTCTGATGAAGGGTCTAGGCCCGAAACGTCAGCTTTTGTGCTCCTGAGATGCTGCTGGGCCTGCTGTGTTCATCCAGCCTCATTTTATTATCTTGTTATAACAATGCCTGGTATTACACACAACCCATTGTTAGCCACTAACACTCCACGTTAATAACCACCACCAGACACATACTCCCATTCAAGTTATTTATGTAAGTGACAAACCACCAGACACATATTCCACTCGCCTCCCTTGTGCACCTTCCTCAGGGACCATTCCCTCTGGCACACCCTGGTCCACACTCCCTTCACTCCCACCACCTCCCCACAGTCCTATGGGGCCTTCCCCTGTAACTGGCAAAGGTGCAACACCTGCCCATTTACCTCCTCCATCCCCAGTATCCACGATCCCAAACATACCTTCCAGGTGAAGCAGCACTTCACCTGCACTTCCCAGAATCTAATCTACTACATTCGCTGCTCGCAATGTGGTCTCCCCTACATTGGGAGATTGAAGCGTAGATCTGGTGACCGCTTCACAGAACATCTGTTCTGCTCGCAAAAAAGACCCTGAACTACCCGTTGCCTGCCACTTCAATGCACCACCCTGCTCCCTGGCCAACATCTCTGTCTCTGGCTTGTTACAGTGTTCCAGTGAAGCCCAGCGCAAGCTGGAGGAACAACACCTCATTTTCCGCTCGGGGACCCTACAGCCCTCCGGGCTCAATATTGAGTTCAATAATTTTCGGGCCTAAACTCTCCCATGTCCCAGCTCCCCCCACCCCACACACCAGGACTTGTTACCACATGCCTGCCATTACACGCCCCCTGTTGTTAGTCACTAACAGTCCCCGTTAACAACTATTCACCCTCCCAGCCTGATCGTTAGCAACTCCTTTATCTGTCCAACTGTCTTTCTCTCTCTTTAGGCTCTATCCTATTGTTTACTCCCTCTCCCACCCACCTCCCTATTTTCTGCATATAAACTGACGTTTTCCCAGCCACCATCAGGTCTGAGGAAGGGTCACCGGACCTGAAACATTAACTCTGTTTTTACATTCACAGAAGCTGCCAGACCTGCTAAGATTCTCCAGCAACTTTGTTTTTGTCTCCGTTAATAGCTATTCACCCACCCTGCCTGCTGGTTATCCACTCCTTTGTCTATCCCCACCTATTGTTTACTCCCTCATCCTATCTTCTGCATAAAAACCAATAACTGAGTTCTTTTCACAGATGCTGCCAGACCTGCTGAACTTTTCCAGCAACTTGTTCTTGTTTGTAAGCTCTGATGGTTTGGTTTCACAGGAGCACTTGTGAGACTCCGCAATGGTTTTTGAATCAGTGTGACAGCGGGGAGGTGGTGATTTTTCTCCGGATGTGTGTAGAAGTTAATCCTGCAGCTGTAGATCAAGAAGAAGCTTAGAGATCAGGAATGGAAGAGGGATATGCATGGGACCCTATCATGGATAAAGAAGGATGGAAACAGACCCTTTGGTCCAACTCGTCCACACTGACCAGGTATCCTAAATGAATCTAATCCTATTTACCAGCAGTTGACCTATATCCCTCTAAACCCTTCCCATTCTTATTCCCATCCAGATGCCTTTTAAATGTTGTAACTGTACTAGCCTCCACCACTCACCACTCTGGCAGCTCATTCCATACACACACTAGCCTCTGTGTGAAGTTAACCCCTCCAGATCTTTTTAACTCCTTCCCCTCTCACCTTAAACCTATGCTCTCTAGCTTTGGACTCCCCTACCCTGGGGAAAACACCTTGACTATTCACCCTATCCATGCCTCTCAATATTTTATAAACTTCTATAAGGTCACCCCTCAGCATCTGCTGCTCCAGAAAAACAGCCCCAGCCTATTCAGCCTCTCCCTGTAGCTCAAACCCTCCAATCCCGGCAACATCCTTGTAAATCTTCTCTGAACTGTTTAAAGTTTCACAACATCCTTCTTACAGCAGAGAGACCAGAATTGCACGCAATATTCCAAAAGCATCCTAACCAAAGTCCTGTATAGCCGCAACGTAACCTCCCAACTCCTGTACTCAGTGTACCGACCAATAAAGGCAATCACACCTTCTTCACCATCATGCCTACATAGGACTCCAATTTCAAGAAACTATGAACCTGCACTCCAAGGTCTCTTTGTTTAGCAACACTCTCCAGGACCTTACCATTAAGCATATACTTTCTGCCCTGATTTGCCTTTCCAAAAGGTAGCATCTCACACTTATCTAAATTAAACACCATCTGCCACACCTCAGCCCATTGGACCATCTGATCAAGGTCCCATTGTACCCTGAGGTAACCTTCTTCGCTGTCCACTACGCCACCCATTTTGCTGTCTTCTGCAAACTTACTAACCCATACTTCCTACCTTCACACCCCAATATTTTATATAAACGATGAAAACCTTTAAAGTGTACATATTTGATACACTCCAACCATCTGCCCTGATATTATCTCATGTGGCAGGAT
This sequence comes from Stegostoma tigrinum, assembly GCF_030684315.1. NCBI lineage: Eukaryota > Metazoa > Chordata > Chondrichthyes > Orectolobiformes > Stegostomatidae > Stegostoma > Stegostoma tigrinum. The sequence continues at coordinate 76,972,540 of NC_081366.1, read as the reverse complement.
GTCAACATTTATTTTCTAATGCTATTGTGAAACATTTTGCGGTGTTTTTATTACATTATAGATACTTTACATATTTACAGTGTTCTTTTGCTAGATTGCACTCAATCTAATTAAAAGCCGACTTGTACAAAATTGCATGTTTGCAGTAAGGAAGCAAACATAGGTTTTGTTAAAACAGTTGTGATCATTCGCTAATTCAAATAATTAAGGTATCAGTTTGATATCAGTTTGGCCAATTTCTCACAGTTTCTATAATACATAATGCATTTATTTCTGATGCATGCCTAATAAATGAAGCCATACACTTCTAAAAGAATTGGAATAATATGGACTACATAAAACAGAAAACTGTACAATGATTGCAAAGCATTTCCAAAATCTGACACGTGTTCTATAAGTAGCCTAGTACTGTGACGTACAATTTCTGGTAATTCATCTATCACTTGTGGTTAGTGAGATGTTGTGCTAGTTCGGATAAACATTCCCGAATTTAAAAAGAAGACTATTTGACTGCAGTATCCAATTTCTTCTTAGATTGTTCCAAAGCTCTGTCAGGAACTCAGTGTTTTACTGATGACTCCAAGTGTGGGACTTCTCAGACTAAGTCCTGTGGCAGAATCTTTCCGAATGATGTGGGCAATTGTCCCACGTACCCTACCGAAACTAAACTGCAGCAGTTATCCAGCAGGAAGTCTGAGCTGTTAGCTGGTGACTGCTAGCTCCTTAGCCCCTCAGGCCTGCTGAGCACGGGCAGTGGGGCCTGGCATTGGGCACGTAACAGCCTCAATGCAGAATCGTGGCACACATCTCTGACCCACTTACTATATGGCTGTGCACTTCAGTGCTGCATTTTGGAGCGCACTGGCATCTTTGGGGCCAGGCCACCGTGTGTGGAGGGGAAGGGGTGGCCCACGTCATGGATTACACTGGGGAGCATCTCAGGTCTCGTCCCCTGCTCTGTTAGTGCTCTATTACTTTGTGCCTTCTATGATGCTCACAGTGTCTCTGCTTTGCCTTACTAGTATACATTCTGTCCCCATAGTCAGAGCTTGAAGGCAAATGCTTTGCCTTTATGAGCGCGTTACAAAATCAGGCAGTTCAGGCACTAGCCATGTTGCTGTTCCATCAATCTCACACCCATATATGATCATGTTCTGAAGCTTGAGAAGGGTGGTCCTTACTTAGACCCCTGACAGGGTTTTCCAGAACAGAGGGCAGTGTCCAATATCAGACCAGGGGCATGGCTATGGCCAGACACCCACTAGTGTGGTCAGTGTTACTGGGTCCATTACCACCACTGTTTAGCAAACGGGGCACAGTTAGTCCAGAAAGGCCAATACAAGCAGTTTGTGAAAAAAATGGAGATCAGTCAGGGATCTTCACGGAGATCAGTCAGGGACCTTCACGGAGATCAGTCAGAGATCTTCACGGAGATTAGTCAGGGATCTTCACGGAGATCAGTCAGGGACCTTCACGGAGATCAGTCAGGGACCTTCACGGAGATCAGTCAGGGTTCTTCACGGAGATCAGTCAGGGATCTTCACAGAGATCAATCAGGGATCTTCACAGAGATCAGTCAGGGATCTTCACAGAGATCAGTCAGGGACCTCCACGGAGATTAGTCAGGGACCTTCACGGAGATCAGTCAGAGATCTTCCCGGAGATCAGTCAGAGATCTTCATGGAGATCAGTCAGGGATCTCCTTGGAGATCAGTCAGAGATCTTCCCGGAGATCAGTCAGGGATCTTCTTGAAGATCAGTCAGGGATCTTCATGGAGATCAGTCAGAGATCTTCCCGGAGATCACTCAGGGATCTTCTTGAAGATCAGTCAGGGATCTTCATGGAGATCAGTCAGGGACCTTCACGGAGATCAGTCAGGGATCTTCACAGAGATCAGTCAGAGATCTTCTTGGAGATCAGTTAGAGATCTTCCTGGAGATCAGTCAGGGATCTTCTTGGAGATCAGTCAGGGATCTTCACAGAGATCAGTCAGATATCCTCACGGAGATCAGTCAGAGATCTTCAGAGATCAGACAGGGGCCTGTTCACCCATTAATCGGGGCTGCCTGCTTGACTCAGTCAGGGTTGGGTCACTGTGAGCCATGCCCATCCCTGGGATTGACTGCAGCATGCTGGGGTACAGAGGGGAGCAGGCAATGTGAGGATGTGATGGAGACTGTAGACCCAGGAGAGCAACAGCGGTCTTCTGAGGAGAAGAGAGGAGGACATTGAGCAGGAGGGAGAGCACCTTCAGCATGACAGAGTGATGCAGAATGAGCCGGCAACGGGCTGCACTGCCAGTCGATGTGAGCTGGGTGCTCACTGCATCGAGGTTGTTGTTGCTTGAAGTGTGGAGGCCTGTTTTTCTTTCCTTTTGCTGGTTGCTGTGCATCTTTAACCATTTCCAGTGAGCAGATGTGAGATGAGACTGACATCTGGGAAGGGGTGCATTGGGCTGGCAACTGCGTTGACGTCAGGGGCAGGGATCCTGCGGGGCAAAGCGTTGTCGAATGTGAACCATTGGAGTGAAGTGCTACTGAGGTGCTCTCCGAAAAGTCCATTTTCCTGTGGGCCTCGTGTTTGGCCGATACTGGGTGACAACGGCTTGGCTGGGAACCCAACCGCATTCCATAAGCGGATCCAATGCAGGAAATTGCAGGAAGGTGCTGGCAGGAGCGACACTTCCAGCATTGACGAGCTGGCAGTGTCACAGGATGGGTACCATGGAGAGGTGGTACAGAGAGTGGCAAAGGTCTGATGAAGCCGAGTGAGGAATCTCGCATCAACCAGAGGGAAGCAGCCCTGCAATCGAGCCGATTTCTGGTTGCTAGTTTCGTTTTTCAGAGAGTCTTTTGTTTCCTGAATATTTAAAAGCTCAGCAGGTTTGGCAGGGCTTTATTTAGCTCTGTTTCCTGAGTGATATCTCCGGGGTGGGGAGGGGAAGGGAGGAGGCACCCTGCTAAATCCCAGAAGCTCTCGCTTGGTCAGCTTACACTGACCCACAGTAAACACAGCGTGACCGCCAGAAATCTGCTATTTCTCAGTGAGAAGTCTGGAGAATCTCAGCACCTTCGTAACCAGCTCCCTGTAAGTGCTCATCAACCAAAGAGCAATTACAAAATCCATTCCTCACCGTGGAACAGAACTCAATTGTGAATTGTGGAAACTTCTTGAGCAGACAAACCGAGATGAAAATGTTCTGCATCTTTGTTCTGATCAGCCTGCAGTTGGGTAAGGAGCTAATCCCCTGGTGTGGGTTTATCTTCATTCACACTGGGCCTGTGCGGCTCACTTGGTGATTTTCTATCTCTTCCATTTCAGGTCCAGTTGTACCCCACACTGCTCTGTCGATGCCTTCGGCTACTGTGCTCGCCCAGGAGCAAGGATCAGTGACACTTGAGTGTTTAAGTTCTAATGAGAAGCTCCTTATGAAGTGGGGATACGTGAGCCCGGGCTCTTCAGAAACCAAGTGGCTCATGAACTGGAAGCCGGGAGAGAAAAAGGCGACTCGAATGCCAGGGATCGAGCCTCGCTTCTCTCAAGCCGGCGGCAGCAAATATGGTCTAAAAATCGACGCCTTGAGGCTGGAGGACTCCGCCACATACTACTGCCAGAGTGGTGAGGTAGGAGATGACTGGTGTGCCTGTGGGACCACACTGAAGGTCAAAGCATGTGAGTGAAGGAGCATATTGAAGCAGATCAGAGCATTTACTCCGGCTGTTGAAACGGTTAATATTGCATCAGTCTCTGATGTTTCACCCGAACTGTGATAGCTGAGGTCTTCCCAACATGTCGGATGCTGTTTATAGATATTTTCCAAATCGACCTGGTCAGAGATGTTATTATACACTGCTGGAGCAGGTGGGACATGAACCCAGCCCTCCAGGTCCAGAGTAGGGACATTACCACTGCACCACAAGAGCCCCGGGGGGTGGGGGGGGGGGGTAGTTTATATGGAGCAAGAGGAATAACCCAAACCTGGTGCTGATAGAACTTGAAAACGCCCGTTTGGTTAAACTGATGTGGGTTGAACCAGATAGCCACAGAGTCACACAGCGCAGAAACAGATCCTTCAGTCCAACCAGCCCATGCTGACCATAATCCTAAATCAGACTAGTCCCACCTGCTTGCTCCTGGCCCATATCTTTCCAAACCTTTCCTATTCATGTACTTATCCAAATGTCTCTAACACGTTGTAACTGTACCCAAATCCACCACTTCCTCAGGAAGTTCATTCCACACGTGAACTACTCTCTCTGTAAAAAAAGGTCTCTCTTCTCTCACCTTGAAAATGTGCCCCCCTACCGTGTCTTGAAACCGCCCCCCCCCCCCCCCCCCCCCCCCCACATCCTAAGGATAAGTTAACAACTGATAGCATTTCCCAGCCGTAGATGGAGCAGGTCAGCACCTCTGGGGTAGGAGACCACTCAATCTATTGAGTCTTCACCAGCCCTCCAAATGACCACTTCACTTAGTGCCATTCCCCTGGCTTGTCCAAGTGAACCTGAACAGTGCTCCTTTCCAAGTAACTGTCTAATTCCCCTTCAACAGCCTCAGTTCAATCGTGACTTCGCCCCACTCTCAGGCAGTGCATTCCAGGTCCTAAGCACTCACTATGTGAGAAAAATTTTTCCTCATGCCTTATTTTAGCAATTTACTTTAAACATGTGCCTTTTCATTCTCAAGCCTTTCATGAATGGGAACACTTTCTCCCTATCTGTTCTGTGCAGGCCTCACGTTATTTTGAACAATTTAGTCAGATCTCCTGTAGTCCCAGCTTCTCCAATCTATCTCCGTAACTGAAATTCCGCAGTCCTGGTCCCACTCTTGTAAAGCTTTGTCTGCATTCTTTCGAATGGCTTCACTATCCTTCCTAAAGTACAGCACTAGTACTAGGTACAATGTTCCAGTAAACTGAGCTAAGTGTCTTGTATTAGCTCACTGTGGCCTCCTTGATCTTACAAGCTTTGCCCTTATTAATAAAGTTTAGGGTATTCTGACCTGTCCTGCAATCTTTAATGACTGATGCACAGATACACTCACGTCCCTCACTCCTGCACCTACTTTAAACATGCATCTTTTATTTTGTGTTCTTCTGACCAAGATGCGTGGCCTCGCTTCCCTCCCCTTAACTCTGTCTCTGTCTTTCCAACTGCCCTTTCGAACTTCATTTGCACAGTTTACAATGCTGCCTTGGTTTTGTACAGTTTGTGTGTTTTGAAACGTGTGCCAAGATAAGCTAATATTTGGAAAACCAAGGCGCCCACCACTGACGCCCAAGGAACTGAGCTGCAAATGCTCCCCTGAAAGGTGTTTGATGCTGCTTGGCCTGCTGTGTTCATCCAGCTCTACACCTTGGATTCTCCAGCGTCTGCAGTTCCTATTATCTCATTAATTATTACTTTCTGTTTGCTGTCTCTCGACCATCGTCGCCTCTATGTTGTGTCTACCCCTTTCATTCCACATGTTCTAGTTTGGCTCCCGCACCTTTCGAGCGGCTCATGGATGGCTGTGTCAGCCTTTGTTACATCATCTAAAACCTCCAGCAAGTTCAATATTGTCCAGTGGCTGCTGATTACATTCTGAAATATTGTCTCAAGAAGTTGCCCAGCTGCTGATGTTAAACTAACCAATCTGTCGTTAGTCGGTCTATCTTTACACTCCGTTTTGAACGAGTGCAGAACATTTGCAATTCCTCCGTCCTCCGTCACCATCCCTCTGTGTCCAAGGGGAAATTGTTGCCAGTGTCTCTGTAGTTTCTGCTCTCTCTTCCCTCATTATACTTACAGTCATAGAGTCATAGACCTCTACAGCTCAGAAACAGACCCTTGTGCCCAACTCATCCATACTGACCAGATATCCTAAATGAATCTAGCCCCATTTGCCAGCATTTAGCTCATATCCCTCTAAACCCTTCCTATTAATGTACCCATCCAGATGTTTTTACATGTATTAATTGTATCAGGCTCCTCCACTTTATCTGACAGCTCATTCCATACACACACCAGCCTCTGCGAGATAAAGTTAACCCCTCAGGTCCTTTCTAAATCTTTCTCCTCTCAGCTTAAACCTATGCCCCTCTAGTTTTGGACTCCCCCTACCCTGGGGAAAAGATCTTGTCTACTCACCCTATCCATTCCCCTCATGATTTTAGAAACCTCCATAAAGTCACCCCTCAGCCTCTGACGTCCCACGGAAAATAGCCCCAATCCATTTTCGATACATCTTATACAAACCCCTCTTGGGTTCTGAGGTGGGCTGGGGCGTTATGGGTTAGAATAGCATGCATCAGGGATGTGGCAGTTGTTAGGATGTGTAGATTGTCATCGGGTACGAGGGATTATGGGGGTGAGTACAGGGGCAAGGGGGATGAGGGATTATGGGGGTGAGTACAGATGCATGGGGTATGAGGGAATATGGGGGTTTGTATTGAAGCAAGGGGTATGAGGGAATATAGGGGTGAGTACAGATGCATGGGGATGAGGGATTATGGGGGTGAGTACAGACGCATGGGGTATGAGGGATTATGGGGGTGAGTACAGACACATGGGGTATGAGGGATTATGGGGGTGAGTACAGAAGCATGGAGTATGAGCGATTATGGGGGTGAGTACAGAAGCATGGAGTACGAGCGATTATGGGGGTGAGTGCAGACGCATGGGGTATGAGGGATTATGGGGGTGAGTACAGACGCATGGGGTATGAGGGATTATGGGGGTGAGTACAGACGCATGGGGTGTATTTGAGGCTATAAAGGGCCATGGCGATGAGTTGGGCAGAGAGGTTACTGAGGGTTTTGAGGTGTGCAGATGGGACTGTTGTTTGGTACAGAGGGACATGGGAACGTGGGTTGGATGAAAGATGGGCGAGGGCTGGAGGCCTGTATTTTGGTATTCTTGCATCTGTCCCAATAAGTGAAAGTTGAGAATCTTTGACAGTTATATATTTAAGTCCTGAATGCACAATGAATATGATGAAAATTAATTGCCTTTTCCCCTTCTAGTTTCAGCCATTTTATCACGACCACCTTCTGTGCATCTCCATTACGTAACGCCTGAGAAAGAATTCCCACAGGCGGATAGCTCGCTGCTTTGTGTGTCAAGAGAGTTTTACCCGGAGAATATATCTGTGTCTTGGTATGAAGGGGGCAGACAGATATTCTCAGGCATCACTGACTTACGTAGACTGGTGGATTCAAATAACCATTACACTACAATTAGTAAATTGACGATTTCAACATCTCGGTGGCTCAGTGGTTCTCGTTACTTTTGTATTGTTTCACATGAAGCCTTGCCTTCTCCACTCATCAGAAAGATCAGTATAAATGGTATGTCCATTGAACAACATGTTTCTAGATCCTTTGTAGAACCATTTTTGATTGCTGGCTTCTTATTAAGTCTCACCACTTGAACAGAACTTAGCCAATGTGTCCCCTACAGCCATTCGTGTACAGTTGTTACTCTTTGTTTGAACGTTTTCTAATGCAATCTCTCAGATGTCCAGAGTACAAAACGGTTCTAATTTCGATAATATAACTTCACGCAAGTATCCAACCTGCAACAGTTTTGAAAAGGAGGAATGATGATGGGGGTTAATACGTTCCCTGAATTTAGTAGATGAACCCAACTAATCAAACTCATTAAAGATAACAAGGTGTGGAGCTGGATGAACACAGCAGGCCAAGCAGCATCAGAGGAGCAGGAAAGCTGATGTTTCGGGCCTAGACCCTTCTTCAGAAATGCTCTGGAGGGTAACTTCTTCAGGATAGGCATCCTTAGAGGAGGCTTCGCAGTGGAGTTTAAATTGTATTTTAAATGTGTGTTTCTGATGAAGAGTCTAGGCCCGAAATGTTAGCTTTCCTGCTCCTCTGACGCTGCTTGGCCTGCTGTGTTCATCTAGCTCTACACGTTGTTATCTCAGATTCTCCAGCATCAGCAGCTCCTACTATCTCCTAATCAAACTGATTGATTGAAAGTTTACCACTTTCCAGAAGTACTGTTTATCTCGTTTTGACTTTTATTCACTTGGATTACTTTTTGTGATAGCTTAAAATATTTCTCAGTTCTTTTATGCTTTTGGTTGAAAAGGTTTGCGTGACTTTCCTTCTTTGTAACTTGTGTTCCCCAATAATTCTTAATGGCTCTTCAGCATCTACAACATCTGAAGTTGGTGACTGGAAACTGGCTTTTATTTGTTCCTGGCATGTGGGTGTTACCGGGAAGGTCAACATTTGTTGCCCATTTCTAGCTGCCCTTGAGAAGGTGATGATGAATTGCGTTTTTACATGGCTGTAGTCCACATAGTGTAGATGCAGCCACAGTGTTATAAGGAAGAGAGGTCCAGGTTTTTGACCAAGCAACAGTGCAGGGATGGTGATATAGTTTCAGATCAGGCTGGTGTGTGGTTCAGAGGGAATTGGCAGGCAGTGGTGTTCCCAAGCATCCACTGCTATTGTCCTTTTAGGGAATGTCAGTGATAAAGTTGGGGGCAAGCGAGATTTAATGACAAAAGGGTATTTAATGCAAACAACCAAAGGGAGTGGAAAATAGGATAAATGACGAGAACCTCTCCTGCTTTACACCCTGTCAGCCACCTTCCCCTTTGTTCCATTTCCCACTCTCCACCAACTGTTCTTACTTTAAATTCATTGCACATTTCCAAAATCTCTCAAATCTGCTAAAAGAAATCAAGCCAAACATTCACTCTGTTTCTCTCTCCAAGGTGCTGTAAGATCTGTTGAGAATCTCTAGTGTTTTATATTTTCATTTCAGAAATTAATTATCTTTTTTAGACCAATTTTGTGCATCAGGTACTATAGGGATACGTTCTGTAGACTCTCCATTGTGTGGCAAATACAACATAAGTTGTGTGAATTGATTTATCCCTTACTGACATACACAGTCATACAGCATGGAACTCTTTGGTCTAACCAGTCCATGCCAAACATAATTCCAATCTGAACTAGTCCCAAATACCTGCTCCTGGCCCATATCCCTTCAAACCTTTCTTATTCATGTTCTTTTCTAAATGCTTTTAAAACGTTGTAACAGTGCCCACATCTGCCACTTCCTGCAAATGTTCGCTCCACTCGCCAACAAATTTCTGTGTAAAAAAATTGCCCCCATGTATTTTTTAAATCTCTTTCCTCTCACCTTAAAAATATGACCCCTAGTCTTGAAATCCCCCATCCTCGGGAAAAGACAACAATTTTCAACCCTATCTATACTCCACATGGTTTTATAAGCCTCTATAAGATACCCTCAAGCTTCTATGCTCCACTGAGAAAAGTCCCAGCCTATTCAACCTCTCCTTATAACTCAAACCCTCCATTCCGGTCAACATAATGGTAAATCCTTTCCGAACCCTCTCCAGCTTTATAATATCCTTCCTATAACTGGGCAACCAGACCTGGACACAGTATTCCAGAAGCGACCTCACCAATGTCCTGTACAACCTTAATGTAACTTCTCAACCCCTATATAAGTTAGAACATTAATGTTCTAACTAATTATAACATAATTAGTGTTCAAGCCTTACGGTATACCTGATTAGTTATTTATGTTAAACATTGGTTTTATCTTTTTTATTATAAAATGATTTTAAGGAACATTAGGGTCAAGTGTCCATTAATAAAACTGATACTGCCCCTTTGTACTTCACATGCTTGTCTCAAACCAGTGCCTCCCCCAGGTTGCAGTGGGCATTGCTGTGGGGAGACATGATTTGTGTTATCTTAAATATGTCAAGTAATATATTGACAGGACCATCTGATAGCTTCCCCATAATTTTAGATTTATGTATAAAATGACCAAAACATTAAGACCAAACTAATCTTATAATTACATGATTAGCCATATGTTAAAATACTCTTAAGTTATTTTATTTTTCAAAGACAACAACATTTTTACAGCCATACATTCATAGAGCTGTACAGCATGGAAACAGATCTTTTGGTCCAACCTGTAGTCCCAAACGAAACTAGTCCCACCTGCCTGCCCCTGGCCCATATCCCTCCAAACTTTTCCTATTCGTGTAAATGTCCAAAAGTCTTTCAAACACTGTAACTGTACCCACATCCACTACTTCCTCAGGAAGTTCATTCCACACGCAAATGATTCTCTTCCTGGAAGGTTTGCCCCTTACGTCTTTTTAAATTCTCTCTCCTTTGTTTCAATATTTTTCATTCCAGATACTCAGCTCACATCTATGTGCCTTATAAATCTTAGAATAGTGTGCAGCAAGAGTTCCATGCAAAATATTTCTAATTATTCTCTCAATTAATTCAGTTAGGAGGCCGTTGGAAGTTTATTTCATGTGTTTGAGATTAGTCTGAAATATTGACAGACGAAATTGCTATTCTGTCAAATAGTGACAAATGAGCTGTTAGGGATTATAACAATGTCATCCATTAGTACATTGACTTCAATTTGAGTAAATTTTAATAACATCAGAATTATGGAGGTTTTATCATTTATCATTTTGAAGTTAGAAGTAAGAGCTGGAAAACCTTTTACGGTTACTTTTTCTCAAACCTGTAGGTCCGAACTCCATAGTTCTATTACATTTCTGAGTGATTAATTGATTTTGCTGTTATAACTTATTGATAATATTTTACAAAGAAAATCACTGCTCTCTGCCTTCACTTAACATATTCAAAACGCATTTGGTCAGATGCATGTGATAAAGCATTCATTGAATCTTTGGTCTAATGATCTGTTCCTGTCTTTGCTGTAGATGGTTTCATTCAGAAGCCTGTGATCCACCTGATCGCTCCTCTGTCTGACGCTGCCTCTGCAGGACAAAATGTTACCATGACTTGTTTGGTGTCAGATTTTTACCCTGCCGATATTTCTGTGACTTGGAGAGATGAGAATGGCCCAGTGGATACGGGAGTGACCCAGTTTGCGGTAGCTTTGGGCAGTGCCAGCACTTACCGAACAGTGACCCAGTTGACCGTGCTGACAGCAGAGTGGGAGAGTAACCGCACCTACTGGTGTGAAGTGAAACATGTGTCCCTGGGACAGGCGCTGCAGAGAGCTGTCACCAAGGATCTGCACGACGTCTACACTGGTGAGCTGGTGTGGAGGTGCTTTGGAAGTGCTGAGGGCTCAGTGCATGTGGTATGCATGGTGCATGTGGATGGGTGCTTGCAGGGGTGTACGTGGGGAGTGTGGAAGAGCGTACGTGTGGAATTGAGCTCCATGAGTCTGGGTCAGATGTGGTTTTGTGGAAGGGAGTTGTTTTTTTCTCATCTATGGTGGGGCTGTCAGTTGGGTGCCTTTGAGGTGTGGGTGGGTTGCTGGGGTTGTTGTGTGGTATGCAAGTGGGTACACATTAGTTAATGTTTGTGAGGGCTTACACAGTGTTCGTCTGTAGCCTCTTCACACTATCCTGAAGAACATTCTGACCACATGGGGAGACCCACGGTTTCAGAGGTGGCATTTTTCTGAGGTGTGGAATGTTAAATGTGAAAACGAGCTGCACAGCAGAACATCCATGGTAATCTTTGGTTTGAATTGCATTCATTTACACAGAGAAGCGTTTACAAGTGAATTGTGATGTGCAGAGATGCGGTGCTAATGGATCAGCTCTGGATTCACAATTGTGCAAAGTGGAGGAAATCTGCTTCCTTATTGTGAACACTGTAGATTTCCAGCATTGATTGATTGCTCACAATGAGGTTAAGTTGCAAAAGCAGCACGCCAACCAAAGAAAAACTTATTTAAGGCCATAAAACCATAAGACATAGGAGTGGAAGTGAGGCCATTCAGCCCATCATGTCCACTCTGCCATTTAAATCATGGCTTATGGGCATTTCAACTCCACTTACCCGCACTCTCCCCGTAGCCCTTAATTCCTTGCGAGATCAAGAATTTAACAATCTCTGCCTTGAAGACATTTAACGTCCCGGCCTCCACTGCATTCTGTGGCAATGAATTCCACAGGCCCACCACTCTCTGGCTGAGAAAATGTCTCCTCATTTCCGTTTTAAATTGACCCCCTCTAATTCTAAGGCTGTGTCCATGGATCCTAGTCTCCCCGCCTAATGGAAACAACTTCCCAGCGTCCATCCTTTCTAAGCCATACATTATCTTGTAAGTTTCTATTAGATCTCCCCTCAACCTTCTAAACTCCAATGAATACAATCCCAGGATCCTTAGCCATTCATCATACGTTAAACCTACCATTCCAGGGATCATCCGTGTGAATCTCCGCTGGACACGCTCCAGGGCTAGTATGTCCTTTCTGAGGTGTGGGGCCCAAAATTGGACACAGTATTCTAAATGGGGCCTAACGAGAGCTTTATAAAGTCTCAGAAGCACATCACTGCTTTTATATTCCAAACCCTATTGAGATAAGCGGCAACATTACATTCGCTTTCTTAATCATGGACTCAACCTGCAAGTTAACTTTTAGAGAATCCTGGTCCAGCACTCCCAGATCCCTTTGTACTTCGGCTTTATGAATTTTCTCACTGTTTAGAAAATAGTTCATGCCTGTATTCCTTTTTTTCTAAATAAGAAACACATATTCCATTGCAGATTCTCCCAGTTCTTCAGCAATGATTATTCACTGTCTTGATTAGTGTGAACTCACAAGTGATGTTAAACTATGTTTGGTTTTGAGGTCTGATTGAAAAACAATGTTATGACTGAAATCACTGTCGGAAGGGAAGGTGAAGACCCCAGCATTGTACAAAACCCACATGTTGAGTTTGCTTACCGATGGTGACTTCTTCCTGTGACTGCTTATTTTCCCCAATTTACATGCTCTGAGGTTGGCTTTCAGAGTAGGTTTGTATGTAAGTCTGCAATGTTCCATGATGTGAGTTCAAAACTGTAATTTGGGGTGGCGCATTTGTTCAGTGAATAGCACTGCAGCCTCACAGCACCAAGGACAAAGTTTGAGATCACAGACGGGTATCATCAGAGAATCCCCACAGTGTGGAGGCAGGCCATTCGGCCCATCGAGCCCATACCAACCCTCCGATGAGCATCCCAACCAGACTCACTCCCTGCACTATCCCTTGTAACCCCTTAGTTACCATGACTAATCCATCCTAACCTGCACATTGCTGGACAGTGGAAGGAAACCAGAGCTCCGGAAGGAAATCCACGCTGACACGGGGAGAATGTGTAAACTCCACACGGACAGTTACCTGAGAGTAGAACTGAATCCAGGTCCCTGGTGCTGTGAAGCAGCACTGCTAACCACTGAGCCACTGTGCCGCCCTAAATTCCACAACCTTGAACAAATGAAATAAAACTTTACTGTCTAAGTTATGACACTAAAACTGTACATAGATATTTACCTTATAGTCTACAATCTAGATTTAACGTGAGGTAACTATGTGTATACAGACAAACACCTGTTAAATATCCCAAAGACCACATCAAGTAGCCAATGTTGTCATGGCAACAATCAAGATGGCAACAGGATTTCTCAGCAGTTGCTTTCCACTGCACTATCAGATGTTAGTACAAGCATAGATCTCCATAGAATCCCATTAAAAACTTGTTTCCTTCACAAATGGTTTCAATTCTTAACATTGGAGGTCCTAACTCTGAAGCTCTTGCTAAAATTACCCTGTCAGATACTGCCTGGACAGCTCCTGATGTCCGAACCATTCAGTCCCTTCTCTCACATTTCACCAGGCTCTCAAGGTCACACTCTGGAACCTGCTCGTGAGTACAATTCTAACTCTTTTGCAGACAAGTTACATTGACTAAGCTGAAACAACTCTTTGTTTATCTGAGCTCTAATCATTCTCAACTGTATCAAGCTTGACCTGTTTTTCTACTGCCTTCATCCTAACTCTCAGCTACGCTGAATTATCAATGGTCCCCAGGTTGTTCTGAGTCCCAACTGTTCTGGATAGCAGCCAGGATCTCTCCTCCTGAGATCTAACTCCAAATATTAGCTCTGCTTATTGGCCCCCTGGAGCCCTTACTGCTGGAATGCGCCATAGCATCACCTTTTTAACATGGAACCCCTTTCCCAGCTTGGTGAGAAACTGACAGATAAACAGGCTGAAGGTAGAAGTCTTTGATCTCCTCTGACCAAACAACTGAAACTGACTGCTCGATGACCCTCGAACTGTGTCAAACGATCAATTGAAAATATTGCAACAAGACCTTGATCCTAGGCAGGATCAAATATAGTAACTGTTGAATGTAACAATTAGAACATCGTTTGCAATTTTCACCAAACCCATTCTTTACAGCTGTCACCTTCAGAACATAGGCAGAGTCGCAGAAAGATGTGTTTTATTTCACAAACCCCACAGTGAAGGTCTGAAACTGAGCTCTGATGAATAGGCTCTGGATGTAAGACATTTGAAGCTTTGTTGTTGGGGATTTTGTCCTTCCACTTGCAGGGAGACCTCAGACAATAAATAGCTTTGATATGGAAGTGCCGCTGTAGGACTGGGGTGGACAAAATTAGAAGCTGCACAACTTCATCATGTGATGCTCCGAAAGCTTGTGATTTCAAATAAATCTGTCAGACGATGCCTGGTGTCGTGTGACTACTGAGTAAATTGTGTTGTGCAATTCGGGTAGATTATCCCACCTCCCAAGTGATGTGAGAATCATTACCTAGAGGATGTTAATGTCTCAAAAAGCTGTAGGTGAGTCTGGCTAATTGTTTGTCTCATTGAAAGCGATTCACTGGAGAGAATGTTACAACATTTGCAGGCCTTCTGAACTGAATTGAGGGTGTGTTGTTGGTTATAGTGATATAGTGGCCAGAGGTGGGTTGGCACAAAGTATTTGTCTTTTTCAGAAGAGTTATGAGCCGATTGGGGTTCTGAGGCTCGGGTGTAGTTGTTAATAAGAATCTGGTTTCTTCTGGATTGTGCTATCCACTATGTGTGATTACTCACAGGAACACAGGAGTTCACGTTGCACCTGATAGAAGTTGACAAAATTACAAAACTATGAGAGGCAGAGATAGGGTTGACAGTCAGAATGTCCTTCCTGGAGTTGAAATGTCCACATTTAGGGGGCATGCATTTGAGGTGAGAGGAGGAAAGGTCCAAAGAGATGTGAGGGATGGGTTTTTTACACAGAGAGTCTGGAAAGCGCTGCCGGGGATTGGTGGAGGCAGATACAATAGGGGCATTTAAGGGGCTTTTAGATAACCACATGGATATGCAAGAAATGAAGGGATATGAACCGCGGACAGGCAGGAGGGATTAGTTTAATTCGGCGTCGTGTTCGGCACCACATCGTGGGCTGAAGAGTCCGTTCTTGTGCTGTACTGTTCTGCGTTCTATCTGCTCAGTGATCTTTGTAAGTGCCTTGAACCTTTGCAGATGGAAGAAGTTGCCATCCGTCCTGAACCGAGAACGTGAGGAACGGAGATGTAAGAGTGACCAAAACGAGGCGGGCAAACAGAACGGGAGCTATCGCATGTCTTTCTTGGTGGTACTGGCTGACAGGAAGGGCATCTGATAAGGCACCATTCTGCACCACACCAGCCTTTTGCCATCATGAAAGATCTCTGCACTACTCCTCATTCCTCTGTCATGATTCACTAATGATCCACTGTCTCCTTTGTCTGTAATTAGTGAAATCCAGTGGAGTCCCAGCGGTGGCATCGGTTTTGTTGTGGATTCTTGCGGCCGTGGGGTCTCTGATTTTAGCTATTCTCGCTGTTACCCTCATCTACAAGAAAGCCACTTCTTCCTCCCACACTGGGGCTGGTAAGAATTTTGCTTCCCTTCCCTCTCAAACAATAAACATGTCTCTGGGACTTTCCCTTTGAATAATGCCCATCAGTGTAAGTGGTTTTATTCCCGGGATGTGAAACCCCAGTTGGACTAAGCACTGAGTTGAAAATTAGGAGTGGAGAGCAATGCGTCTGCAGTAGAACTCATTAAGTTTTTCCTTCCACGTAGATCGATGAATAGAAAATGGGGCCCGTTCTGTACAAACCATAGCGCATAGTTGGACAATCAGCAAGTGAGTTTGTAGAATAGAACCATAGAGCAGTGTGGAAACAGGCCATTTGGCCTATTAAGCCCACACCAGCCTCGATTAAGCTATTGAGTTGGATGATCAGCCATGATGGAGTAGGCTCGAAGGCCTCCTACTATCCCACCCAGAAATCCCCCCAGCCACATCCCTGTGACCCTGCATTTCCCACAGCTAATCCACCTAGACCGCACATTCCTGGACACTACAGGCAATTTCCCATGGCCAATCCACCCTAACCTGTACATCCTTGGACTGAGGGAGGAAACCGGGGCACCCAGAGGAAACCCACGTAGACACAGGGGAAGAACACACAAACTCCACATGACCAGTTGCCTGAGGCTGGATTCGAACCCAGGTCCCTGGCACTGTAAGGTAGTAGTGGTAACCATCATGTCACCCTGGTTAAAACTGTTTAAACAGTTTAATACAGATCCCACTGTTTTCATGTTTAATCCTTTGGGTGCCATTATGCTGATGTAAATTCTGGGATTGGCAACTGCAGAATATAACAGAAGAAATTCTGATCCCGTGGTTAAATTTTGGTTTTGTGGTCAGGATCGAATCTGGGTTCCAACACTCCAAGTGTAAGTTAGAGCCACGATCTTCCGAAGCGGAGCCAGTCAGTGGCCAGGCAATGTGCTCTGTGTTCCATTCAAGGACAGTAGGTGATTTCCTGAAACTGGAGAACTAATAGAATGGCTAAGGTGGGAGAGAAAAATAAAATAACTCATTATCATAAGCAGTTATGCACTTGGCAAAATCAGGGGAATAAAGCCTGACACAGTCCTTGGACTTGGAGATGTGCTCCCTGAACTCTTAAAAAAAAATTGCTGAGGGAAAGCAGATGCATTAGTTATAATCTTTCAAAATTCCCTGGATTCTGGGAAGGCCTCAGTGTGTTGGAAAACTGTAACACAACAGTTGTATTGCAAAAAGCAGGGAACCAAGGCAACTTAGCCTCACATCCATCATTGGAAAAAATGCTGAAATTCTCATTAAGGACTTCACCTGACGAAGGAGCAGCGCTCCGAAAGCTTGTGATTTCAAATAAACCTGTTGGACGACAACCTGGTGACTTCTGACTTAGAAAATCGCTATACAATCAAGCCCTGCCTTTGTGGTTTAATGAAAAGAAAAAATCAGGTTTTACAAATGTGTTAGAATACTTTGAGGATGTAACAAGCAGAGTGGATAATGAGCACCCCATAGATGTAGCGTAATTAGATTTCCAAAAGGCACACCGTAAGGTCGTACATAAAAGGATATTGCGCAAGGTGTGTTGGGGAAAATGTATCAGCATGGAAACAGAATTGGTTAACTACTAGAAAACGGACAGTCAGGTCAGATGGTTCATACTTAGACTGGCAAACTGTAATCAATGCATTGCTGCAAAGATCAGTGCTGGGGTTGCAACTGGTTATGATGTACATTAGTGAGAACGATGTAGAGACTGACAGTAATGCACCACAGTTACTTGTGAGTAAAAGTAAATGGGAAAGGAAATTGCGAGGAGGATGCAAAAGGATTTAGATAAAGTGAGGGGGCAAAAAATGGCTGATGGACTCTAATTTGGGGCGGCACGGTGGCTCAGTGGTTAGCATTTCTGCCTCACAGCACCAGGAGCCTGAGTTCAATTCCACCCCCGGACGACTGTCTGTGTGGAGTTTGCACATTCTCCCTGTGTCTGCGTGGGTTTCCCCCGGGTGCTCCAGTTTCCTCCCACAGTCCAAAGACGTGAAGATTAGAGTGGGTTGGCCATGGGAAATGCAGGGTTTTGGGGATAGAACGGGATGCTCTTCAGGGGGTCGGTATGGACTTGATGGGCTGAATAGCTTACTTCCACACTGTAAGGATTCTGTAATGAGTGAAAATATGAGGTTATTCATTTTGACACAAAAAGCAGGGTATGACATAAATGGGTAGAGACTGCATATTGCTGCAGAACAGAAGGATCTGGGAGACCTGGTACACAATTGACAAAAAGCCATTGTTTAGACACAACAAATGGTTAGGAAGCACGTTGGTCTTTATTGCGAGGAAGGTGGTGCCTAACCTTAAGGAAGCCTTTCTCCGATGCTGCAGGTAATTGATGTGACTTCACCTAGACTACTGGTACAGCTTTGGTTTCTTTATTTAAATGCAGGGAGGATATTGGATGTGGTTTACTGAAGCCCATTTGGTTGTTTCCGGGGATGAAGGGTAGCATTGTGAGGAAAGGCTGAGAAGATTTGGTCTATGCCAATTGGAGTCCGCTGGTATTTGCGGGAAGAGTCTAGAAAGACAGGGTGATGGGGGGGTGGGGGGCGCGGGAGGTGGGGGTCTGTCATGGTATCAGAATCAGGGGTTGCCCATTGAAGGTGAAGATTAGGAAGGAGACCCTTCTCTCAGAGGGCCACGACTTTCACAGCATCTCAGTGGAGAATGAAGCGTGGAACAGAATCAGCACTGAGGGACACAGAGTTATTGGGGAGTCAGTTCTTATTGGAAAGTAGAGTTGAGACCAAGATCAGATCAGCCAGGACCTTGTTAAATGTTAGAACAGACTTGAGTGGCCTAATTATGCTTCTTTTCTTTTATATTTTATTCTTTTTAAATTTCAGGAAGACACTGAGCTTGAACTTCAGACAGGAATCTACCTCTGTCACTGGAAACCTGTATAGGAGCTATGCTTACAGATTGCAGCGAGATGTTAAATTTGCATCAAACTATAGGATTTTTCGGACTCTTCGCTATCAGCAGTAATGCTTAGATGTGTATTAGCTGTCAGTCAGTCACACTCTGGTTTCTGAGGCAGAAGATTGTGTTCCCAAATTCCACCCCAGGATTTCAGTTCAGGAATTAAGACTGACATGCCATCACTGTACTGAGAGAGCTACATTGTCTGAAGTGTTACCTTTCGTTTGAGAGACTTATCAGAAGACCTCATTTACCCTTGCAGCTGAGCATAAAAAATCCCAAAGCACTATTGTAAAGAAGGGCAGGGGAATTATTCCTGATATCCCTCGATCAGCATCACACACAACAAAAATCAGATTATCTGATTGCAGTCACATTGCTGTTTGTTGGATCTCACTGTGCATAAATTGAAGGCCACATTTCCTTCATTGCAACAGTGGCTACATTGTTTCAGTGGCTGAGGGGATGAGAGCTTCTGTCGAATGTGAGCCTATACTTTTTTCTCAGCCCTTAGACAGTGTAATGAATCCTTACTGAGAAGTTTTAGCCGAGATGCAGGAGTGATGCTATTCTCACTGACCAGAACGGTCAGAAACCAGAGATGCCAGATTTAATATAATTGGCAAAATATTCAGGAGCATAAGGAGATGTTATTTTGTGAATTATCTGTATTACTGTGTCTGAAAGCATGATGAAGTTAACTTTAAAAGAAAACTTGCAAAGTGGAATCGGGATATGTCATTGAAAAACAATGAATTTTCAATGCTCTTGGGAAAACACAGGGTGATTGGGTTATTTAGGTTCCTTAAAAAGCTAACAGACACTGTGGGCTGAATGGCCTCATGAGCTGTACAATTCCGTGATGCTAACTACAATCAAACTGAGAATTCCTTTTGTCACACTCCCATTGTGTTTTGTAACTGAAGCCAATTGCTGGCTCAGAATCCAATAGACAGGCAGTTCCCAAAATTTATTTACTCTGCTTTTGGCAGAAAGAAGCATTTTGGAGGCACTGCATTAAACCTTCAGAATCCGATGATCCAGTGTACAGTGTATGACTCTGTTGGAATTCCTGGCTGCCTATTACTCTCTTACACATTGGAAGAGAAAATATGTACACCCAATTATAGGGAACTTTAAAGAAAAAATGACAGCTCTGATTATGCTTACATCATTTCTTGGTTTAGTCTTTTAAATAAATTTAAATAATAAAATGTGTAGGTGAGTCTCCCAAATGCCTCTGTTCTGTGGCTTTCTGCAGTCTTTCTCCATTTAAAAAATTTCAGTTACTCTTCCTTCCTGCCAAAGTGCAACACCTCACATTTCCTCACCTGATATTATATATGCCATGGTTTGGACCACCTGCTTAGCTTGTCCATATCCCTCTGCATCCTGGCTGTTGGCCTTCCCAACTATTTTTGTGCCATCTGCAAATTTTGTACATTCACTTTCGCCATCTGAATCATTCATATATATTGTAAATACTTGTCACCCCAGCACTAATCCCTGTGGCACTCCAATAGCTACAGGTTGCTATACTGAAAGTGTCTCTCTTAACCCAACCCTTTGATTAGTCAATCCTCTGTCCATGTTAATGTGTTACCTACAACACTATAGGCTTCTGTCTTATTAAGTAGCTTAATGCGTGGTACTGTAACAAACACCTTCTGAAATCTAAATACATTACATCCACTGCTTCCCCTATATCTAAAAACCAAAAGAACTATAGATGCTGTAAATCAGAGACAAAAACAGAATTTCATGGAAAAGTTCAGTACATCTGGTGGTATCGGTGGAGAGAAATCAGAGTTAATGTTTCAGCTCAAGTGACCCTTCCTCAGAACTATGAAGAATGGCACAGTGGCAAAGTGGTTAGAACTGCTGCTTTACTGCAGCAGGGACCCAGGTTCAATCCCACCCTTGGGCGACTGTCTGTGTGGAGTTTGCACATTCTCTCCGTGTTTGCATGATTTCCTCTGGGTGCTCTCCCACAGTCCAAAGATGTGCAAGGTAGTCGGATCAGCCAGGTTAAATTTCCCACAGCGTTCAGGAACATGTGGATTAGCAGTGGGAAATGCAGAGATCGGGTAGGGGTGCGGGTCTGAGTGGGATGTCCTTCAGAGGGTAGTGTGAACTTGATGGGCCCAATGGCCTACTTCCACACTGTCAGAATTCCATGACCTTTAGCTATCCTTGTAAATGCATCAGAGATGATTTCGCCTTCATGAAACCATGCACAATCTGTTTGATATGCTAGTTTATTGTGAAAAATACGCTCATGTATTGATGGGTTGAACTTTGCATTACATTAAGGGAACTCAGATTGTTGCTGGATTCCCATCATCCAGTTTTCTAATCATCACATTGGATATAAGAACCAGAGATCACTTCCCTCTGAAACTCATGATACTGAAATGCTGGCTTTTTTCATGTATTCATTGCGTTTTGAGAACAATTTTACAATAAAGTGATGACCTGTTAAACCAACTAAATCTCATGTTGAGGGTTTTATTTCCTATCTAAAGCCATTGAAACATCAAAAGATTTCTCCACAGACTGAAAAATGAAGCCTGATCTCGGAATGATCACTGAAATTCCAAGGAATAGCCTCTTCATGTTGAAAAGAATCAACTCTCCAGCGTTGGTTGAAGGGGGAAGGGGGTAAATATTGCCCCACCACCTCTCATGTCCAGTCCTTTCAGAAGTGTGGCTGGGTAGGAATAAGGAATATTGTAGTTGCATTTAAATAGAAGTTTAGTAAGTGTTTAAATACCAATTAATGGTGCAGAATGCCAAAGGCAGTCACCAGGGTGTTGAAGACAGAAGCTCTTTTCATTTTGCAGTAGCACAGTTTCTGGGGACAGAATTTTTCGAATGCTGCTGGCTGTAAAGGATGTTTTATAGCTTATTAAGTTTGTATATCATATTTGTATAAAGAAAATTAAAGGGCTCATCTTCTCCAACACCACATTTGTCAAACAGCACACTTGATTGTATCATCAGCTCAGAATCATGCCATTAAGCTGAAATGTAGCTGTTCTTAGAGCGACCTGTCCTGATTACCAGTTATAGAGTCCTAGAGCTGTACAGCATGGAACAGACCCTTCGGTCCAACTTGTCCATGTCGACCAGATATCCTAAATTAATCTAGTCCCATTTGCCAGCATTTGGCCCATATCCCTTTAAACTCTTCCTATTCATGAGCCCATCCAGATGTCATTTAAATGTAATTTTACCAGCATCCACCACTTCCTCTGACAGCTCATTCCATACACACACCACCCTCTGTGTGAAAAAGTTAGCCCTCAGGTCCCTTTTAAATTTTTCCCCCCTCACCTTACTCAGAGAGTAGTGAGGGCGTGGAATGCCCTGCCTGCAACAGTAGTAGACTCACCAACTTTAAGGGCATTTAAATGGTCATTGGATAAACATATGGATGATAACAGAATAGTGTAGGTTAGATGGGCTTCAGTTTGGTTTCGCAGGTCGGCGCAACTTCGAGGGCCTGAACTGCGCTGTAGTGTTCTATGTTGTGTAAAACTGGCCTGCTTTAGAACCCTGCTTTAAAAGAAGTATATCAGCCTAATTCCAGTTTCTGCTCACACCCCTGCCTTGTGCTGTTTTCAAGCAGTTCCCCAATTCTAAGGAAACATTAATTCTGTTTTTTTTTAACTTCACAGATACTGCCAGACCTGCTGAGCTTTCCCAGCAAGTCCAGTTTTGGTTCCCAATTTGAAGGTTCACTCAAGTTTCAACCAAGATTTGTACTAGAAATTGCCCAATATTCTAACCACTCTACATGGGTATAACCTTCTCTAATCCTTTTTTATTGGTGTTTGTTTGATGCTTTGCCCTCTTATTAACATCCTACAGACCAATGGAAACTTTCTTCCAGGATTTACCTGACCATATTCCTTTATCTCTCTCACTGTCTGTCTGTCTCTGTCCCTGCAGAGCCTTGAACACAATCTAGATTGACACAATCAGGCGGTGTTAATGGTGTGTTGCGCTGTCAGTGATACTGTCTCAATAAGACATTAAAACCGTCCCTCCAGTGGATCTAAAACACAATCCATGACACATTTGAACACGAGCAGGAAAATTCTAAGCATCGCCCCATGCACTATTCATTCTTAAGCAATATCAGAGAATCTGGTCATTAGCTCACTATTATCTGTGGGATCTTCCTTTGCCCATAGTTGTCGTGTTGGTGATGAGGTCAGCTAAGTGGGCCTCATAGGCTATGGCTCCTTGACTGGGTCTGTTAATCTGGCCCAGTCAGGGAGCCCAGGCTGGCAGATACTTACATGAGTGTCAGAGGTTCTGTTTCATTCTGAGAGTTAGCTCTGAGGGAACTGGATCCAATTCCACGATTCTGCAAGGACCACCCAGTACTACTGCCATGTGGGTAAAAGTAAGGGCAGGAACCAGTTTGTTAGAAAAGGAAGGATTCACTCTCCCCCCTCCACTGGGCTCACTCTCCCCCGATCCTGCACCAGGCTCGCTCTCCCCCCCACTGTACTGGGCTCAATCTCCCCTCCGCCCTGCACTGGGCTCGCTCTCCAACACCCCCCCCCCCCAACTGGGCTTGCTGACTCTCCCCCCACGCCCTGGCCCCACACTGGGCTCACTCTCTCCCCCTGTACTATGCTCACTCTCCCCCCCACCCCCTACTGGGCTTGCTCTCCCTCTGCACTGGTCTCACTCCCCCTCCTGCACTGGGCTCACTCTCCCCCTCTGTACTGTGCTCACTCTCCCCCCCAACACCGTACTGGGCTCGCTCTCCCCCTGCACTGGGCTCACTCTTCCACCCCCGCACTGGGCTCACTCTCTCCCCCTGCACCGGTCTCACTCTTCACCCGCCCTGGGCTCACTCGCCCCCAGCACCGGGCCCACCCTCTCCCCCCCTCCCCGTACTATGCTCACGCTCTCCCTTGGCACCAGGCCCACTCTCTCCCCTTGCACAAGGCCCACTCTCTCCCCTTGCACTGGGCCCACTTTCTCCCCCTGCACCAGGCTCACTCTCTCCCCCTGCACCAGGCTCACACCCCTCCAACCCAGGACTACCTGCTGCTGCTGATGCCGTCTGGTGTCTTCACAGGAAGTAAGTGAAAGAAAAGAGAAATAAAAGAGGCCAAAAAAGAGAAAAGAAACAAAAAGAAAAGCAGAGATAACGGTGAAGAAGGTTCTTGACCTGAAACATCAGCTTTCCTGCTCCTCTGATGCTGCTTGTCCTGCTGTGTTCCTCTAGCTCTGCACCTTGTTATCTCAGATTCTCCAGCATCGGCAGTTCCTACTATCCCTGTAATAGAAAGAAAAGCAGACTGAGCAGTTGAGTCCCAAGCTCAGGAGCCCTACCCCACCGTCTTCTTGAGATATTGGTGAGACAGGGAACACAGGGGAGATCCTAAATCTGACCATTGTCGCCAATCTATCTGCCAATGATGCATCCATGCTTGACAGGAATGTTAGGAGCAATCATCCTTTGGTCCCTGTGGAGATAAAGTCCGATTCTGTCAATAAGGACACACTCCATCCTGTTGTATGGCACTACTGCAGTACTGAAGGGAATGGATTGAAAATTGGACGATTCCAATCCGGACAAATGTGAGGTGATCGTGGAAGGTCAAGTACAGGTGGAAATTATACAGTGATATAGCACAACCCTCAGGAGTATTGATATGGAGAGGGATCGGGGTGTGAGGGTCCACAGATCACTGAAGGTGGCACTACAGGTAGACAGAGGAATAAAAAAGAACTATGACATGCTTGCCTTCATTGAAAGGGGGCATTCAGTATAAGGATAGGCAAGTAATGCTGTGGCATTACAGAACTTCAGTTAGGCCACACTTGGAATACTACATACAGTTCTGGTCACCACACAACCAGAAAGACATGGATACTCTGGAAACGGTACAGTAGAGGTTTACCAGGACTTTGCCTGGAGTGGGGGATTTTAGCTGTGAAGAAAGATTGGATAATCTGGGTATGTTTTCCCTGGAACGCAGGAGGTTGAGGGGGGACCTGACAGAGGTTTATAACATTGTGAATGGCACAGATAGAGAGGGAAGTGTGAGGCTTTTTCCCAGGGTGGAAGGGTCAACTACTGGGGGACACAGGTTCAAGGTGTGAGGGGGTAAGTCTAAAAGAAATACTCGAGGCATGATTTTCACCCAAAGGGTGGCGAGTGCCTGGAACATGCTGCTGGAGGAGATGGTGGAAGCAGGGTTCCAGAAGCACCTGACAAATACATGAGGAGGAAGGGAATTGAGGGATTTGGATGCTGTAAGTGAAGACAGTTTTAACATGGAAGGGAGAAATATGTCAGTGCAGACTTGTAGGGCCAGAGGGCCTGTTCCTCAGTTGTGTTGTTCTTTGTTCAAACTGGTCATCCCCAAGGCATTGTGTGCCATCAGCAACTGCAGCAGAATTATATTTGATGGTAATCAGTAACCTTCTGGACTGCATAATCTCATTATCATTATCATCAAGCCAGGCGATCCACCCTGGTTTAATGAGTAGTTTAGCGGAGTATGTCAGAAGCAGACTGTGGCATTCCTAAAGATGAGGTGTTAACTGCAATGCACGTCTCCATGACTGACGAACAGAGAAAGTAGAAAGAACCAAGGAATTCCGATACCAGTGCATTCAGTTGAAGCTCTGTAATTCTTTCACGTTCAGTTGGGAATGGTGGTGGACAATTAAACAAGTCATGACTAGAGGGAATTCCGTGACTTAGCATCATCCTCAAACTGCAGCGTATGCAATCATCTTTGACCGAAAGCGCTGACTGGAATGATCCCCCTCGTCCTCATCCTGAGATCTCCAGCGTCAATCTGCAGCCAATTTGATAGCGATGTCAAGTAGTAGCTGAAGGCAATGAATATGGCCGCAGGCTGTGGAAATGCCCTGGCTGGAGTATCGAAGGTATGTTCTAGAATGAACAGTCCTCTCAGCCAAGCTGCTCCCCAGACACCTATAGCATCCACACCAACGTGAGGAGCATGCCCAAAGATTTCTACTCACAAAAATCAGAACAAATCAATCTTGACAATTACTGCCCCTTCTGTCTGTTCTGAATCATCAACCAAGTGATGGAAAGCATTGTCGCTGTCATATGTGCACCAATAACTCCATTTGAAGTCTGGCAAAGTCACCCAGCTCTGGAGCTCATTGCAATCTTCATTCAATCAGGGCTAAAGGGAGACAGGTGAGGTCAAAGTGACTGACCTTGAGACCTCACATTTGGTGAAGAGTCATAGCCTGGAGCCCACTCAACGGTGAAGCCAAAGTTGGGAATCAGCTTGAACCACGAGACTGCTGACCACGCTCATTACTCCACCAAGACTTAAGAGGAAGTGAGTCGAAACTGTTATAGTTCCATCCAATACGAACTGCTTAAAAATTTAAGGAACAAGAAAGTCTTGAAATTACACCAGACCATCACCATCTCAGGTTCTTTGTACTTCCCTTTAAAGTGAATGCAACAGTTTGGAATACAGTCATTGTTGTAATGTATGATACACATCAGCGACTGGCGCACAGCCCATGGTGTTGAAGGTAATGTATTGGCATGGATAGAGACTTGGTGAATAAGCAGGAAACAGCGAGTGGGGTTAAGGGGTTCTTTTGCAGGTTCCACAGGGATGAGAGCTGGGCCCACAACTGCTTACAATTTATATTAATGACGTGGAGGAAGGAAGTGAAAGCACTGTAGCCAAATTTGCAGGTGACAAAAAAGCGGGTGGAAAGGCAGATTGTGAGAGAGATAGAGACAAGTTATGTAAGTGGGCAAAAGGTTGGCGAATGGAGTATAATGTGAACTATTTCATTTTGGAAGGGAGAGCAAAAGTACAGAATATTATTTAAATTGAATGAAACTGCAGAAAGCTGCAACAGACGAGGGACTCGGGGGACATTGTGTATGAAACACAAAAATCTCGCAGACAGGTGCAGCAGGTAGTCAGGAAGGCTAATGTGGGCCCTTATTTCAAGGGAGTTGGAGTGTACGAGTGGGGAAATCTTACTGCAACTGCACAAGGTGCTGGTTAGACCACACCTAGAGTACTGTGAGCAGTTTTCGCCCCAGTATTTAAGGGAAGAGATCATTTCTTTAGGGGCAGTACAGAGAAGGTTCAGGAGGATGATCAATAGTATGGAGGGATTGTCTTATGAGCAAAGGCTAAACAGGTTGGAACATTATTCACTGGAGTTGAGTAGAATGAGAGGTAGTCTTTTAGAAACATAGTATTCCATCATACTCCTTACAGATTGTGGACAGGTTTTGGGGAGTCAGGAGGTACTCCCTGCTGTATTACACACCGTTACTCACCTGCCCTTGTAGCCACCCTATCTAAATGGTGAGTCCAGTTCAGTTGCTAGTTAATATTAAGTCCCAGAATGTTGAAAGAGGGAATTCAGTGATGGTTAGATTCTCTCTTATTGGAGAGGGATATAGCCAGGCATTTGTGTGGCATGAATGTTACTTGCTATTTGTCTGCCCAAGCCTGGATATAGACCAGGTTGTATTTGGAGGTGGACTGCTTCAGTATCTGAGGTTATGGGAGAAGAAATCTATCGACCTGGGTTAATAAGCTGAGGCACTATCTGCTTCATCAGAGCACCATATGTGTAATAAGAACAGCAAAACTATTGTAGGCCAAGCAGCATCAGAGGAGCAGCAAAGCTGACGTTTCGGGTCGAGATCCTTCTTTAGAAATTTCTGAAGAAGAGTCTCAACCCGAAACATCAGCCCTGCTGCTCCTCTGATGCTGCTTGGCCTGCTGTGTTCATCCAGTTCCAAATCTTGTTATCTCAGATTCTCCAGCATCAGCAATTCCTACTATCTCTGTAGCAAAACTATTATCCCCATTTCTCATTAAGTCCTTGACTAGTATTAATAAACATCAATTGTTCATTATCACGTTGCTGTTTGTGGGATCTTACTGTGCACAAGTTAGCTGCTGCACTATGTTACAACAGTGAGTACACATCAGAAGAATGACATTAACCTCAAAGGACTTTGTGATGGTCTGAGAGACTGCATAAGGTAACTACATTTTGTCTCTTGAAACTTTGCATGAATTTGGCATTGTGCAAATATAACCATTTTGTCTCATTTCCTCTTAAGTATTTTGGTAAATACTAACTATGAACTACAGTCATATAAATAGTATCAGATGGGAACATTGAGAAATGATTTTTTGATGTGTATGTTGTCGTGTGTTGGGAGGAGGGCACTGTATTTCTCTAGCTTTAGCATTCCACTAGTCACAGCATATAATTCAATAAAAAATGTTTTACCTATTTATCAGTTTGGCCAATTATATATACATTGAGTCATAAAGATATACAGCACAGAAACAGACCCTTCGGTCCAACCAGTCCATGCTGACCATAATCCTAAATCAGACTAGTCCCACCTGCTTGCTCCTGGCCCATATCTCTCCAAATCTTTCCTATTCATGTACTTATCCAAATGCTTCTAACACATTGTAACTGTACCCCCATTCCACCACTTCCTCAGGAACTTCATTCCACATGCGAACCACCCTCTGTTTAAAGAAATTACCCCACATGTCTTTTTTAAATCTCTCCCCTCTCACCTTAAAAATGTGCCCCTAGGCTTGAAAACCCACATCCTAGGGAAAAGGCACCCCAATCTATACCGTTCATTATTTTATTAACTTCTATAATGTCACTTCCCAACCTCTTACGCTCCAGTGAAAAAAGCCCCATCCTGTCCAACCTTTCTTTATACCTCAAACCTTCCACGCCTGGCAACATCCTGGTAAATCTCTTCTGAACCCTCTCCAGCTTAATAATATCCTTCCTACAACTGGGCGACCAACACAGGACACAGTATTGCAGGAAAGACCTCACCAATGTCCTGTAGAACCTCAACATGATTTCCTAACTCCTATACTCAAACGACTGAGCAATGAAGGCAAGTGTGTCAAATGTCTTTTTAGCCACCCTGTGAACACAAACTTCAAAGAATTAAGTACTTGCACCCCATGTATATCACTAATTTAGTTGTTTCACAATACAGAACCACCAGTCACGTCTCTGTAATAAAACTAAAGCAGTTGATATTCATAAATAAAATGGGATTTATTCAACAAAAGCTCAATAACACACAATTTTGCATATGACATCATACAGACATGTTAAAGAATTAAAATGGAGATTTCTTTGCAGACATTAACTTTCAGAAATAATTTTGGCTTGATAATTGTTAATTGTTGAATAGAAAAGGGATGAACGGTTCCATCTGGCAATCATACATTAAGATAAATCTCTAAACACAGATGGTTGTCACTAAATAAGTGTCATTTTCCCTGGAATATCTTCAGATGCAGTTTATTCAGGAGGTGCTAAAAGGAAGTCTTTGTAAAACTGTCCCCGGACGAAATGCCATCTCTGTTTGCTGCCCTCATTCTGGATTCTGAGAAGACGGAAGTACAATTGACTTCTCTCAGCAATCAACTGAGCTCCAAACCGTTTCAAATATCCACAACTCCTGACAATTCCTGGATACATGGGGTACATGGATAGGAAAGATTTAGAGGGATATGGGCCAAATGCTAGCAAATGGGGTGGAATTAATTTCGGATATCTGGCTGGCATGGGCGAGTTGAACCGAAGGGTCTGTTTCCGTGATGTTCAAATCTATGACTCAATCCTTGTTTGTGCACAATACATTGGCTGTAGCCAGTCAGCTCAGAGTCAGTTCCCTGAACTGAGGAGACTCTGATTCTCCCCCTCATATTTTTCCCCCATCAGCATCGCCCTAACCGATCTTTGCTTGTTGCTGGTTCCTCGGCCACACGGGTGTTTTCCTAGCGGTGGAAAAATGGAATAAAAATCTTTTGTTCTCACTGAGTCCGTATACTTACACACACCCAACATGGTTGCTCTGGGGGAAAGAAAACAGTGCTGCTATGCAGCAGTTGTGTGGGATAACAATAAAACCACTCTACGACACTATCCAGGCACGCGCTGTCCAGTAAACAAATTCAAGCTGTTAGCTTAAGTCACAAAACTTCTATTATGTGTCTTCTAAATAAAGTACAAAGTATCCTTTTTGGCCCTTTTTAAAAACAAAACACATCAGTACTTCCTCAATTTTTCAAATGAACCAGTTTTGACAATCTCTTAAACATGAGTACTCAAAATATATTCATTATAGAAGCACCTTCATAAGACTGTGCTGTATATTTCTGAGCAAGTACCACTGAGAAGAAATCATAAGCTTTATCAAGCAGCAACCTTCCAAAGTCTAGATTTTCAATGCAGCCAGGGTGATTATTGGAAACATGATGAGATGCAACCTTTCTCTTGGTCCTTAACGCAACTCAGATCTGTCACAATGCCGACATTTAGGGAAATTAATTAGTAAATTTAACAAAACAAAACATCTTAAATCATAGACTCCATAGAACACGTACCATAGCAGGCCATTCAGCTCATTGAGTCATCACCAATCCTTCAAAGAGCATCCCACAAAGACCTACCTCCCTACTCAATCCCTATACTTGCATTTCCCATGGCTAACCTCCCTAATCTGCACATCACTGCACACTATGGGACAATTTAACATGGCCAATCCACCTAACCTACACAACTTTTGACTGCGGGAGGAAATCGGATTTTGCAAGATGATTACAGATGAGGAAGGATATCGGTCACATCTTATTTCTTCCAGCATTCCTCAACTCAAGCTACTTCTCCTAATTAGAATAAGGTTTATTCCCCCATAATCCTATCTGGAAGTTTATTTTACATGCTAATTTCCCAATTTCTGACCTAAAATTACCTTCACTAGTTTCAAGCAGCATTCTGCTGTCACAGTTTAATTTAGTGTATTGTTCTTGATTAACATTTTCTTCATCTAAACTTCTTTCAGATAAATTCTTAAGACCACCTCTCAGTTGCAATCTCCCATGGCTGGTTAGCCAATGATTCACATCTTTCTGTATTAATTAAATTCTTGATTCTAGGGTTCATCCTCCAAACTATTCCCTCACACATGGCTGCAGTATTCAAAGTCCCCCGCATGCTCCAGTTGCCCCCCACAGTCCAAAGATGTGCAGGTTGGGGTGGATTAGCCATGTTCAATTGCCCCATAGTGTCCAGGGATGTACAGGCTGGGTGGGTTAACATGGAAAATGCAGGTACAGGGATAGGGTAAGAGTGTGGGTCTGGTGGGAAGCTCTTCAGAGGATCGGTGCAAACTTTAAGGGCTACATGGCCTACTCCTACTCCGAAAGGATTCTATGATGATTTGAGAATCGTACACTAGTTGTCCATACTCACAATGCTTAGCGTACCTTTCGTCAATTTAGGAGTATCATGGCCAGTTTGATAATCGTGCAATAACACCTCTTTACCATCATCCTTGATTATTTGAAGGTCATCAGTCTATGACTTATTCTTGAATAAGTGAGGACACAGGCTCAGAGTGTAACTCAGCCTGAATAGGAATTGATTCTTGTGCTGTTGGCTTTATTCTAATGTGGAGATGCTGGTGTTGGACTGGGGTGGACAAAGTCAGAAGTCACATATCACCAGATTATTGTCATAAGCTTTAGGAGTGCCACTTTCAAAAACACCTGTTGGACTATAACCTTGTTAATAAAATGTGAAGCTGGATGAACACAGCAGGCCAAACAGCATCTCAGGAGCACAAAAGCTGACGTTTCGGGCCTAGACCCTTATAACCTTGTGCTGTGTGATTTTGGCTTTATTCTGAGCCACATGATGGCCAATTGACCATCCAGGAACCCAACGAAAGCATTTAACAATTTTTTTTAAATGGAAATTTGGATTCATATTATAGTTAAATTAGCTCCAGACATTCATTGATTTAAGTCATGGTTACTGGACTAGGAATCTGCAGGCCTGAACTAGCTCCCCCTTTCAGGTGGATAGGAAGGATCACTGGCATATGTAGAACAGCCTTTGCCAATATCCATTCCACACATTAATATTCCAAATTGCTATTGGTGGGAAATTGCTGTGACCATAAATCCATAAGAAATAAGATAAGGAGTAGGCCATTCAGCACCTCGAGACTTCTCCTCTATTCAATAGGATCAAGGCTGATCTGACCTTCCTCACAACACTTTCCTGGATTTTCCTGTAACTTGATTCCCCTGGAGATCAAGAATGTATCTATCTCTGTGGCAAGGAGTTTCGAAGGTTCACAACTCTCTGAGAGAAGAAATTCCTCCTCATGTCAGTCTTAAATTGGTGCCCCTTCATTCTGGCAGTATGTTCCTAGACTCTCATATGATGGGAGGGGGGGAGACATCCTCTCAACATTTACCCTGTCCGACCCTTGAAGAATCTTCTATATTTTACTGATTTTCAATGAAGGCTTCTCTCCATGAGGCCTCGTAACATCGCTCATCCCATCTGACCAAACCATCCCTCAATAACTGCTCACCTCGCCCGTAAGGCCAATCCCTCTAGTTTGATTCTAGCCCTGTTCTACCACTCACCATACCCTGGGCCAATTCGTCACTGCCGAGATACCTGGGAATGGACTAGATTCCATGATCCTCAAAAGCCAGACACTGTACCAGCATACTCATTATCGCCTGCAACATCCTCCACACTCGCCCTCGCCCACCCTGATATCACTAATGCTCTCTGCCTTCTGCACTGCCCACTCACTCAGGACACCCCCTCACCTGAACCAACAGTAATAGCTGTGCCGCTCACTTCCATCTCCCACGCTGCCTACCTCTCTCTCATTCCAGGAGGAACAAACTCCACTCTCAAGGGCTGCCTGATATTCAGCTCCTCACACCTTACGGAGAGTTTGGACACTGAAAGTGAGTGAGCACTGAGAGAGCCAGCAAACAGCTTGGATGGCGATTCAGCCCAGTGCAGTCCCCAAGCTGGGAGGTGTGTCCCTGAGCACACAGTGTTCTTGCTGCAGTGTCGCAGTAAGAGTTACTGGGGCAACCTGAAGTTGATTGTTTGGTTAATCGGTTTATTATTGTCACATGTACCGAGATACAGTGAGAAGTATTGCTTTGTGTGCTACACAGACTGATCATACCACACAATCTGCAGCAGGTTAGCAGAACAGAGTGCAGAGTACAGTGTCACAGCTTCAGACAAGGTGCAGAGAGAGAGATAAACATTAACATTTGGGAGGTCTGTTCAAAAGCCTGATAACAGCAAGGAAGAAGTTGTTCTTGAATCTATTCAAACATGCATTCAAACTTTTATATCTCCTGCCCGACAAGATGGTGGAGGGCATCTACACGGGGTGGGAGGGACCTTAGATTATGCTGTTTGTTTTCCTGAGGCGGTAGGACCTGTAAATGGAGTCAATGGGTGGAAAGATGGTTATCACAATGGACTGATGTCTGTCCATGACTCCTTGTAATTTCTTGCAGCTCAGCATTGAAGAGCAGAAGTGTTCCACAAGTTGATCGGAAATCTGACATGAGGCTGGCACATGTCAGATGCCAATTTCTGTGGATGTGGGGTTCATGTGGCCAACGCCCATAGGATGTGGCTGAGATGGTGGTGACTGGCATCAAACATGGAGGTGTTTTGGAATAAGCAGTGGGCTGGAGCTGCTACATAACTGCCCTGACTTCCATATCAAGAGTTGTTACAGTCTCAAAGTTGATTGTAGGATGGAATGTTGAATGATAATGACCTGAAATTTTCTAATAATACAATCAATAATCCCCTGGAATGAGCAACTTGTTGCGGTTAAATAAGAATTTCAGTCGCTGCTTCTGGAACAATGCAACATGATGACCCCAACATCGAGAAAGGATTCGACCAGATTTCCCTCCATAATGTATATAATCAGGCCCTTCTCATATTTAATCCACAACTACTGTGCTAATGTGGAACCAGCTACAATCTGAGCGATCGGCATGTTGAATAGACTTCCTGTACAGCCATGGAGCCAAAAATCTCAGAACAATTTATGAGGTAGCTGGAAATTGTGATGTGAGGGAAGTTAGAATTTCTCAGGTAAGTGAATTAAGATGTGGCAAATGCCCTTCTGCATTTCTCATCATTAAGAATAGAATAGAATACCCACAGTGCATAAAGAGGCCATTCAGCCCACTGACACTCTGGAAAGCATCCCATCCAGACCGAAACCCCAACATTATCCCCACATTTCCCATGGCTAACCCACCTAAACTGGACATCCTGGGGCTTTTCATCTGTTTTTTCCTTTATGTTAGCATTTCATAGAATTCCTAAAGCATGGAAGAAGGCCATTAAACCCATCAGGTCCGCTCTGATCCCTCAAAGAACAACCCAACTAGACCACCAGCCTATCCCTGCATTTTCTATGGCCAATCCACCTAGCCTGTACATGTTTGGACTGTGGGAGGAAACCAGAGCACCCGGACGAAACCCACGCAGACAGGGGGAGAACATGCAAACTCCATACAGTCAGTCACTCGAGGATAAAATCGAACCCATATCCCTGGTGCTGTGAGGCAGCAGTGCTAACCATTGAGCCATCACGCTGCCCAAGCTTAAATTAAGGAATTAGTTATTTTAAAACAGTAATTTCTGGTAAAAATTTCAACATGCACGGAAGCATCTATAAGTATATCACAGAGTATGCAATTTACAATTATGCCTCCAATGTTCAGATCAATGCTATTTATAAGACCGCTGATCAAACTTGTTTCTTTCCCAAAATACTCAGCAGGAAGTGAATCCGAACTGTTACAGTAACACTCAACACCAAATTTATTTAAAGTTTTAGAGACAAAGGAAGTCTTGATATTACATCAGAGAAAGTAGGAACCGCAGATGCTGGAGAACCTGAGACAACAAGGTGTAGAGTTGGATGAACACAACAGGCCAGGCGGCATCTGATGCTGCTTGACCAGCTGAGTTCATCCAGCCCTACACCTTGTTGTCTCTTGATATTATATCGTACTTGTCAACACTGTAGGCCATTACAACGTCCTTTGGAGTAAGTAAGGCTCTTTTGAAGTATTGTTGTTGCAATGTAAGAAATGCAGCAGCCCACTGTGTACTCAGTATGATCTCAAAAGCAATGATGTGGTCATGACTAGATTATCTAGGATTAGCGGTGTTCCGCAGGTATCTGTACTGGGACATCTGTTGTTTGTGATATATATATAAATGTCTTGGATGAAAACGTTGATGGGCAGGTTAGTAATTTGGAGATGACACCAGGATTGGTGGTGTGGATAGTGTAGAAGGTTGTTAATGATACAGCGTTTTATAGATCAGTCACAGGTATGGGCAGAGAAATGGTAGATTGAGTTTAAAGTGTGAGGCACTGCACTTTGGGCGATTAAACTTAAAAGAAAAGTATAGGTTTAATGGAAGGGTGCTGAACATCATTGATATATGGCGGGATTTTGGGTCCCTCGTCCACAGCTCCCTGAAAGTGGCCACACAAATAGATCGGGTGGGAGAGAAGGCGTATGGCATGCTTGCCTTTATTGATCACGGAACTGAGTATAAGAGTCAGAATGTCATGTTGCAGCTTTATAAAACTTGGGTTAGGCCGCACCTGGAGTATTTTGTTCAATCCTGGTCACCACTACAGCATATCTTTTAACATAGAGAGTGCTCAACGTGTGGAATGAACTGCCAGAGGAAGTGGTGGATGTGGGTACAGTTATAATGTTTAAAAGATATTTTGATAAGTCTATGAATTTGAAAGGTTTGAAGTGATATTGGCCAAACACAGGAAGATGGGACTAATTTATTTTGGAACATGGGCTTGTTGGACTGATGGGTATTTCCACGCATACTAACTTGGTAACTCATTATTTATAAACTGTAAATCCTTCTGCACCCTAGAATTCTGCAGTCATTCATCATTTACGGAATATTCTACTACTATTTATTCTTCCTGCCAAAGCGAATGATTTCACATTTTCCTTCATTATACACTGCCTGCAAGATCTTTTGCCCATACTAATGTTCTGGGTTTCAGAAACTGTAGGAAGGATAGAAAGGGAGATAAAAGATGAGAGGGAGTGGTATTTTTTAGAAAGGAAAACATTACTGCTGTAACTAGAAGAGATATTAGAAACAAGAAAGAAATGACGTGAGTGCACTGTATATCCCCCAGTAATCAGAGGGAAATTCAGCAACAAATATGTAGAGAGAGCTCAGATATACGTAAGAATAATAAGATTGTAATGGTCGGTGATTTTAATTTTTCAAACATTGACTGGGACTGCCATTGTGTGAAAGGTTTGGATGGTGAATGATTTGTGAAATGTGTTCAAGAAAATTTTCTTTATCAACAAGTCAATGTGCCTACAAAAGAAAGCGACAACCCTTGAGCTTCTCTTAGTTACTAAGGCAGAGCGAGTGACTGAGGAAACAGCGCAGAAACACTTTGCGTCTAGTGATAATAATTATATCAGTTTTAAAACAGTTTGGGAAAAGGATATGCCTTCCATCAAAGTTAAACGCTTTTAATTGGAGTAAGGCAAAATTTCATGGCATGAGACAAGAACTTCCAAAAGTTGATTGGAATAGACTGGAGGTAGAGGACATCGAATAAGTGGGAAACTTTCAAAAGGGTGGTAACAAGAGTTTAAAGTCATTATATTCCTTGTAGAATGTAAGGTAAGGATGGTAGGGCTAGGGAGCAACGGATGAAAAAAACATTCAGGTTTTAGTCAAGAATAAAAAATAATCCTACATTAGATATCAACAACTGTGTTCAACTGAACCTCTTGAACAGTATAAACAGTGTTGGGAGACAAAGTGGGGGGTATATGAAATTGCCTGATAGATAATGTTAAGGATAATCCAAAGAGATTCTAAAGGTGCACTAAGAGAAAAAGAGCAACTAGAGAGGAAACAGGGCCCATAAAGATGAAAGAGGTCATCCTTGCGTTGAACCTCGGGAGATGAGCGAGTCTTAAAGGAGTATTTGCATCAGTTTTTACTATGGGAGAAAGAAATGGAGGCTAGAGAACCCATGGAAAGAATATTGTGTTTTGAAAACAGCTCACATGGACCTCTTCAAAAATATAAAGATAGATATAAAGATGGGGAGGATTTTTAATGGATATTTCTCCTCTGTGTCTAATGAGGAGAGAATCATGGATGCTAAGGAATTAAGGGAAACTAGTGGGGATGTTTTGGACCGCGTATATATTACCAGAGAGAAGGTGTATGCACCCTTAAAGCACATTAAGGTGGATAAATCTCCTGGGCCTGATCAAGTCCTTCCTCAGATGTTGTGGGACGCTAGGAAAGAAATTGCAGAGGTTCTTGCAGAGCTTTTTGCTTCTTCTACAGCCACTGGTGAGGTTCCGGAAGGTAATGCCACAACGATATTTCCCCGAAGGTTGCAGGAACAGCAACTCATATTCCACTTGGGAATCTTGCAGCCCAATGGTATCAATGTGGATGTTACAAGTTTCAAAATCTCCCCTCCCCCTACCACATCCCAAAACCAGCCCAGCTCATTCCAACCCCCTCCCTAACCTGTCCTTGCACCGATGTTTCCCCTCTCCCACCTTAAGCCCCACTGCCATCTCCTACCTACTAACCTCATCCCTGGACTGACCTATCTCCTCCCTACCTCCCTACTTGCACTCACATCTACTGGCTCCATTCCTGCCTCTTTGACCGGTCTATTTCCACTCCACCAATCTTCTCCTCTATCCATCTTCTATTCACCCCCCCCTCCCTATTTATTTCAGAACGACCTTACCCTCCCCCATTTCTGAAGAAGGGCCTAAGCCCGAAATGTCAGCTTTCCTGCTCCTCTGATGCTGCTTGGCCTGCCGTGTTCATCCAGCTCTATACCTTATTATCTCAGCTAATGTTGTTCCTTTGTTTAAGAAAGATAGCGAAGACAAACCAGGGAATTACAGATGAGTGAGCCTGATATGAGTGGTTGGCAAGTTATTGGAGAGAATCCTAAGGGACAGGATCACCCAACATTTGGATAGTCATGGTCTGATTAGGGATAGTCAGCTTGGACTTGTGTGCAGGAAGTCATGTCTGACAAATCTTTTGGAGTTTTTGAAGAGGTGACCGAAAGATGAGGATAAGGCAGTGGATGTTGTCTATATGGACTTTAGTAAGGCCTTTGACAAAGTCCTGCACAGCAGGCCAGTAATGAAGCTTAGGTGGCATGGGATCCAGGGAGAGCTAGCTAATTGGATTCAAAATTGGCTTGATGGTAGAAAACAGAGGGTGGTAGTTGAAGTTTGTTTCTCGAACTGGAGACCTGTGCCTGGTGGTGTGCCACAGGGATCGGTGCTGGGACCTTTGTTATTTGTTATTTCAATAAATGATCTGTTTGTGAATGTACAAGGCATGACTCACAAGTCTGCAAATGATACAAAGTTAGGAAGTAACTTTAATAGTGAGGATGGTTATCAAAAATGTTTCCATGCTGTTTGACCCTATGTAAACATTTCTACTAGAAAAGGAGCAAAACTTGACCTTGTCTTGGGTAATAAGGCAGACCAAATGACTGCAGTGATTGTATATGGGAACACTTTGGGGCCAGTGATCATAATTCTATCAGTTTTAGAAGAGTTACGGAAAAGGGTAAGTCTTCCATTTAAATGGAGTAAGGAAAATTTTAATGTTATGAGACAAGAACTCTCAAAAGTCGATTGGAGTAGAGTGTTCACTGACATCTGGTTAAAGTGGGAGGCTTTCAAAAGTGTGATAACAAGAGCTCCAAGCCATTGTGTTTCATGCTGTTCCTGTTAGAATGAAAGGTAAGCCTGGTGTGATTAAAGAACAATGGATGAATAAAGATATTGAAATCTAGTCAAGAATGAAAAAGAATCAGATATTAGGTATAGAAAACTGGGCTCAAGTGAATTTCTTGAACAATGTAAAGAGGGTAAGGGCTTTCTTAGGAGCGAGATGAGGAAGGCGAAGAGGGATATGAGATAACCTTATCTGCCAAGGCTAAGGAGACTCCAAAGAGAGTAGA
Source organism: Stegostoma tigrinum (assembly GCF_030684315.1). NCBI lineage: Eukaryota > Metazoa > Chordata > Chondrichthyes > Orectolobiformes > Stegostomatidae > Stegostoma > Stegostoma tigrinum. The sequence goes on along the minus strand of NC_081366.1, from coordinate 76,933,920 downwards.
GCATATAGAGCAAGGGAGCAACTTAAAGACCAAGGATGATGTCTCTGTCTTGAAACTCGAAAGATGGGAGAGATAATAAATGAATAATTCACATCAGTTTTGACTGTGGAGAAAGTTAGCCCAAATGTTTACTCTCCACGTATGAAGCTGGACAGCTCCTGTTGCCAAAATATTCGACCAAGGGCCAAAGAAATAGAGACTTTTTCATGTTTCTTGTGGCTGGATTGACTTTCTGGTCTGGGTGGCTTCATGCTACACTTAGAGTCTCTATGTCAGCAGGACTGGAGAGTTTACGTTATGAGGAGAGAATGGAAAGGCTGGGACAACTTTTTCTGGAACATAAGAGATTTATAGGAGACTGTAAAGAGGTTTATCAAATCATGAGGGGTATAGATAAGATGAAAGGCAAAAGTTTTTCCCTGTGGATAGGGGTGTCCAAAACTAGAGGGTAGTTTGTATGTGGAATGAACTGCCCGAAGAAGTGGTAGATGCAGTATAGTTACAAGATGTAAAAGACATTTGGACAGATACATGAATAGGAAATATTTAGAGGGATATGGACCAAATGCAAGCAAGTAGGGCTAGTCCAGTTTGGCAAACCTGGTTGGCATGGGGAGGCTGGACCAAAGGAGGCTAGAGAACTCAGAAATAAGTATTGATGTTTTTGGGGTGGCACAGTGGCTCAATGGTTAGCACTGCTGCCTCACAGCGCCAGGGACCAGAGTTCAATTCCACCCCCAGGTGGCTGTCTGTGTGGAGTTTGCACATTCTTCCCATGTCTGCATGGGTTTCCTCCGGGTGCTCCAGTCTCCACCCGCGGTGCAAAGGTGTGCAGGTTAGGTGGATTACCAAGGTTAAATTGCCCTATAGACTCCTGGGATGTATAGGTTGGGTGCATTATCCATGGGAAATGCAGGATTACAGGAATAGAGAAGGGGTGTGAATCTGGTAGGGATTCTCTTCAGAGAGTCTGTGTGGATTTATAGGGCTGAGTGGCCTGTTTCGACACTGTAGATATTCTAATTCTAAATGGTGGGGATTGGGAAGGACTTACACAATTGCAATAGGGCCTTGGGTAGTGCTGTAGAACAGAGACACTTCTGGTTTCAGATACTCAATTCTTTGAAGTTTGCGTCACGTGTAAACAGGGTGATTGAGAAGGCATTTAGCACATTAACCTCTTGCCCATAACGTTAAGTATAGGAGTTGGGACAACATGCTGAGGTTATACAGGATGTTGGTGAGGCCTTATCTGGAACACTGTGTCCAGTTCTGGTCACCCTGTTATAAGAAGGATATTATCAAGCTGCAGAGGCTTCGGGAGAGATTTACCGGGATGTTGCTGGGAATAGAGGGATTGAGTTGTAAGGAGAGTTTGGATAGGCTGGGACTTCTTTCACAGGATTGTAAGATATTGAGGTTGACCTTATGGAGGTCCATAACATCCTGAGGTTTGTAGAATAGCAGGTATCTTTTCCCTAGGGTGGAGATTTCAAGGCTGGGAGTGTATTTTTAATCGAATTAAATTAGCTCCATTGTCACGTGTAGTCAACATGAGTACAGGGAAAGGTTTGCAAGTGTTACTTAGAGCACCATCTTAGGCACAGCTTTACCCACAGGGCCCTAGCTTTAATGGGATAAGCCCTGCCCTTGAGCAGTGGAGTTAAGGTGATTGGCAGGTGTCTTTTCCCCAGGGTGGGGGCATTTCAGGTCTAGGGGGCATATTTTTTAAGGTGAGGGGGAAAGGTGTACATGAGGGGAAAATTGCTTCTTGTAACACAGACGGTGCTTCCTGTCCAGATGCAGGTATAGTTACAATGTTTAAAAGACATTTGGGCAAGAACAGAAATAAGAAATGTTGAGAGAGATGTGGGCCAAGTGCAGGCAGGCGGGACCAGTTTCGTTTCGGAACATGGGTCGGCATGGACTGGTTGGACCGAGGGGTCTTTTTCCATGCTGTATGACTCTATGGCTCCATATGATTAAACTTAGAGAATACTGAGAGGCCTGGATGGATGGATGTGGAGAAGATGTTGCAGCTAATAGGATAGGAGAACACAACTAATAATAGGAGAACCTGAGGCCATAGCCTTACAATGAAAGAACTAAGATGAGGAGGAATTTCTTCAGTCAGATGGTGGTGATTCTGTGGAGCTCATTGCCAGAGAGGGTTGTGGAGTGTATTTATGACAGAGATAGATAGGTTCTTCATTTGTGAGGGGATCAAGGATTCTGGGAGAAGGCAGAAGGCAGGATCAAATGATGGAGTGGATACGATGGACAAAATAGGCCTAATGCTGCTCCTATATCTCGTGGCCTCATGGTTATTGTGCTTGTTACAGGAAGGATGTGGAGGCTTTGAAGAGGATGCAGATGAGATTTAACAGGATGTTGCCTAGATGAGAGGGTATGAGCTACAAGGAGAAGCTGGGAAACCTCAGGTCGTTATCTCTGGAGTTGTGGTTGCTGAGGGAGACCTGATAGGAGTCTATAAAATTATGAAGGGAGAGATAGTGTTGACAGAATCCTTTTCCCGAAGTTGCAATATCTAACACTAGAGGGCATATTTTTAAGGTGAGACGGGGAAAGGAGATGTGAGTTTTACACACAGAGAGTGGTAGGTGCCTGGAACACGCTGCCCGGGCTGGTGAGGGAGGTAAATACAATCGGGGCATTTAAGGAACTTTCAGATAAGCACACGGATAAGCAAGAAATGGAGGGATACGGACCAAGGGCAGGCAGAAGAGATTAGTTAAATTTGGTTCAGAGATGATAGGAACTGCAGATGCTGGAGCATCTGAGATAACAAGATGTAGAGCTGGATGAACACAGCAGGCCAAGCAGCATCAGAGGAGCAGGAAGACTGACATTTCGGGCCTAGACCCTTCTTCAGAAATGGGGGAGGGGAAGGAGATTCTGAAATAAATAGGGAGAGAGGGGGAGGCAGATAGAAGATGGATAGAGGAGAAGATAGGCGGAGAGGAGATGGACAGGTCAAAGAGGCGGGGATGGAGCCTGTAGAAGTGAGAGTAGGTAGGGAGGGAATAGGTCAGTCCAGGGAGGATGGACAGGTCAAGGGGGCGGGGTGAGGTCAGTAGGTAGGAAGTGGGGTGGGGCATGAGGTGGGAGGAGGGGATAGGTGGGAGGAAGAACAGATTAGGGAGGCGGGGACGAGCTGGTCTGGTTTTGGGATGTGGTAGGGGGAGGGGAGGGTGGTGGTGAGGAACAGCAGTAGATAGAGAAACCCGTTTGTAATTTTGCCTGTGCCTGTTTAACTCAGCCACAAGTTTACAAAACAGCTTTTCTGATCAACCCTTCCAGAGATGCCATATGCACCCCTGGAGCAGCTAGGACTTGAATCCTGGTCAAGGGTACAGGCGTTAGTCTGCTACAAGTTTATATAGCAACCCCTTCCAGGCTTTACAGCCAAAGAGGACTTGCTGGCGATCCACCCATACGAGCGAAAGGATTTCCAGGTAAATGAACTAGCATCAGTAGGTATCTGAGTGCTGAAGTCTACAGTGATTCTTAAAGTTTCAGCCAGAACAGAATGGGCATGGGGTGGGGATTGCTCTAACAATTTGCTGCAGGTCCTGCTATAGGCATGAGTGGGCCAGAATTGAGATGCTGTTTTCCATTAATAGGCGGAAGGGGCCAGTAAGCAGATGTGGCTGGAGGCGACCCAGGACATGAACAGCAGAAGGAAGATCCTGTGAACCTGGGTTCAGTGTCACAAGAGGCTGAGTAAACTCATGAAGGCTATTCCAGTGAATGTCATTCCAGGTTCAGGGAGCCCACACTCTGGTTTCTCAGCTTTCTCCTCCAGAGTGGTCCTCAGAGTAGCACTTTGCTGTTTCGTTCATTAAACTCTCTCAACTCACCTCACATCCCAATCCGAATAGCAAACATAGACATATCCTCATTTAGATCTTGCACTCGTCCCTTCTAATCTTCCTCCACAAACATTATAACCTCCCTTATCTCCACACAAATCATTTCCCTCACTCATAACCTCTGTTTACAGGAGAAGGGAAGGTGCACAAGTCCAGGAAGAAGCAGACCTTGTCACCAATGATGGACTGACTGGCTCTTTTATTATTGACCAGACACTTTTCAAACAAATGCACTAACCTTAGCTCATTCAAATTAGTCCATGGGCATGAAATTAAACGTCCATTAAAACTAATTAGTGATAAATTGAGGGGAGGTGACGTCCGAGTGGTATTATTGCTGGACTGTTAGTCCAAAGACCCACGTAAAATCCTGGGAACCTAGGTTCGAATCTTACCATGGCAGATGGTGGAATTGAAATTCAATAAAAGAATCTGGAATTAAGTGTCTAATGAAAACCACGAATCCATTGTCAATTGTTGTAAAAACCCACCTGGTTCATTAATGTCCCTTTAGGGACAATATTGCTGTTCTTACCTGGCTCTGGCCTACATGTGACTCAGACCCACAGCAACGTGGTTGATTCTTAACTAACCGCTGGGCAGTTAGGGATGGGCAATAAATGCTGGCCTAGTCATCAATGCCTTTGTCTTCTAAAAGAAGATGAAGTTGGAGAAATGAATCTTCAGTGTTGGAGAGGACGTATCCTCATTTTTCAAAAGATTAACAGGAGTTTGTAGAGGAATATCCGAAAGCCTCCAGAAACGAAATGAAAGTGTGGGCAGATCCACGCACAACAAGGAAGAGATGAAGATTTGGTAATGATGTTTTTATAAAGTGAGCCACTAAAGGTTTTCAGTGATCCCTACAAAATAAATAAAAAGGTGAGTCAGGTGACAGATTTAATCGAAATTTCCAATCATAGGCTAAGGAATTGGTTGCGAACATGCTGAAATTGTGCTATTGTGGAGAAGATGATGAGAAAATACAGCTGTGTTGTGTGGAACAGAAGGATAGACAAAAGAAGTTTGAGAAATGAGCACTTTCCAAAGTGATCTTCCTACTGTTAGACGAATGAATTTGGAAATATTAGAGATTTTAGACACTGTGTTTTCATATGTGGAGAAACAGCAACAGTGGGATGTATTGCTCAGTTTTGGGAAGATCCTCTCGGACCTCCCACATTAATCCAACATCACGTGGATGTAGGTAATTTGGACCTGATGAAACAAAACCCACCCTGGTTAAACCCAGAGAAACAGGCCAAAGAAACAAAAGAAATTCAAAACGTGTTGGAGAATTAATTGACTGAGCCAACCCTGAGTAGCTGGAGCTCTCCTACAGCATAGTTCCAAAACAAAGTGGTTCAGTTAGGTTTCTGAAGAACATTCCTGGGCCTCTGATGCTGCCTGGCCTGCTGTGTTCCTCCAGCTCCACACTGTGTTATCTCAGTTCAAATAGGTCATGTGTAGACTACAGGAAAGTGAATATAGTTACAGCGATGGATTCATACCCTACTCCCCGCCCAGACGATTACAATAATAGGGTTGGAATTCTGCCATTCTGATCCACAATTGATTTCTTAAAAGGATACACCCAATGAATTGTACCGGTGTTGGGTTATGCCATTTGATTTAAAAGCACTATAGCCACATTTCAATGTTTAATGAATAGACATAATGCTGAATTATCTGATTGTGTAGTTTTCTTGGACGAAATTGTGGAATGTGGTACTACATAGAAGGACCGCAGAGAACACTTAGAAACCTTATTTTCACAATTATGGTTAGGTGGGTTGGTGTTAAATCTAGCAACATTTGTGTGAGCCAAAGTGATGCTACAGGTCAAGGACAGGTGTTACCCAGAATAGCAAACGTTTCAGCGATTGTCCACACGGTAAGGCCGATGGAACAGCTTGGTTAATTGCTTGGCTGGCTCTGAGCACCAGTCTGCAGTCCTATTACTGCAATGTTGTGAGAATAGTGTGTTGCCTTTGCATATTTAATGCCTTCAGCTGTTTCTTGCTATCATGTGGAATGAATCGAGTTGGTTGAAGACCGGTATCTGTGATGGTGGGAACTGTTGGAGATGGATCATCCACTTGGCACTTTTGACTGAAAATGGATGCAAATACTTCAGGCTTGTCTTTTGCACTAATGCACTGGTCATCTCCAGTGTTACAAAATGTTACCATCCCCTCTAATCGTAAAAGAATGAGAATGTTTCTCAAGGGCTGAACGTTAATTTAAAAGCCAGACCTGCATACCTTTATTAATCTGGGCTGCACTTGCTTCGCCTGGCTTAGTATTTCTGCATCGATCCCCACATCACCATTAGCGACCACTGCATCCCACCACCAATCCCATTCCTCCATCCCTTCAAGATTTTCATTGTTTCAACATTCATTAGTGAGCCAAGCGAGCAAAACTGTCCAAGACACACCCTTGGACTAACATTCTCCTCAATATTGTAGAGGATTTCCTTTCATTTCACCAGGGTCCCTGGTGCGGTACTTAGTCAAATGCTGCCTTGATACTAAGGGCATTCACTCTCACTTCATCTCTGGCTTCAGCTCATCTGTGTGTGGGAGCAAGGCTGTAAAAAGTTCTGGAAAAAAGTGATCCTGGTGGATGCCAAATCGCGGTGACATTGTTGATCAATAGGTGCTCCTTGATAACATTGATGATGACACCTTACATCTTCTGTGAATAGGCTGATGAGACAGTAATTGTCCAGGTTGGATTTGTCCTTTAGATTCGACAGACCTATGCTATACTCTATACTGTGAGGGAGTAAAGCCGGTCTAATAATTATACCAGAATAATCTAGTTTGCGATGTGACTTGTTCTGGAGCGTACATCTTCAGCACTATAATTTCTACAAACATCAATTAAAACAGAAAGTGTGACATAAACCCAATGGGTGTGACAACACCTGTGGGAGAGAGACACAGGTAATGTTTCGGGTCCAGTGTGACTCTTTGTCATAACAGAAAGGAATTGGAAAATGATGGTTTTTATGCCGTAGGCAGCAGGAGAAGAGGAGCAAGTGTAACAGATTGTGACAGTGTCCTGAGCCAAAGACAAAGGCACTGCTAATGGTGGTAAGGAGAGATAGTGATGCAAAATAGGTGTAAATGTTGGGTACGAAAAGGAGGAAATGGGTCTTCTCTGCTGACGCAAAGCCAACAAGACAGAGAAAGGGAAGGGTGGGCGGCGGGGTGGGGGGAGCGGAATTTAAGAGAAATGGAAGACTCACCTCCCAACATATTCCTGTAATTCCTGCAGCTAATTCTCCTCGCCTGCACCCTACGGGCAATTTAGTACAGCCGATCCACCTAGCCTGCACATCTTTCGACTGTTGGAGGAAACCAGAGCACCCTGAGGAAACCCGCACGGACACAGGAAGAATGTGCAAACACCACGTAGATGGTCACCAAAGACTGGAATGGCACCCAGGCCCCTGGTGCTGAGA